>NC_060276.1:45948435-46266434 GCF_021613505.1 Equus quagga
CCCCCCCCCCCACCGGCCCCCGCCGCCAATTCAGCCAATCGCCAAGGTTGGTAGGTTCTAAATCCTAACCTTTCTCTTTTTCTCCATCCCAACGACCACTGTCCTAGTTCAGCAGTTCATTTCTTGGCTCTACTACTGTAATAAATTCTCTGGTCTTCCAGCCTCCAGTTTCACCTCTTTCTCCTTACATTTTTTAAACTTTTAGATCCAGAGTCAAAAACTCAAATGCATACGGATTCTAAGCAGGTGATACAATTGAGCGATGCAGGCCAACTGCAGAAAAGAAAATGTCAACCAACACTTGTCCCCAGGCTGAAACGCAGTACAGGAGGACTGGGGCAAACCCAAGAGCACATGGCCCATTCAAATGAGACAGACCTTATTCAGGTACAGTGGATTGCAGACAGCCACGTGGGAACATGGGCTCAGTATTGCAAAATTCTTTTCATGTTTCAAGGGAAGCCAGGAATTTGGATTTATATCTGTAAACTCCCAATTTATAAAAGTCGACAAACAAATCGAATTTTAAAAACCATACTGCCAATGCTGCAAGCCAAACAAAACAAATCTGTGGGCCAGATACGACGTGCAGGGCTGCCATTTTGTGAGCTGCGCATGAGGTTAGTGCTTCCCCGACTTTATTTAGAGCAGGGAAACAGCTAGGCAGCTTCTTAATGCAGATTCCCGGGGCCCACACCAAAACCATTCTTATTCAGTAGGTCCACTGAGGCTACAGAGACTAAGTTTTTTTGCAAGCTTTCCTGGTGGCTTTCAGGCAAGAAGTCCTAAAACCACTTTTTAACATATCTGTATGAAAGGGAATCTAGAGGTTTAAAGGGAATGAGATGAATGGAAAAATGGAATCCATACTTCTAAAGCCTTTAAAACACCTTAAATACTCTCATTTGCTGCCCCAGGAAAATGCAACTTAGTATCATACTTGTTCCAGCGTTGAACAATAGTGCTCACTGATAAACATTTTCAAGCAATATATGAAACCAGTGAGACTTCTTAAGAAATTGCTTTTTTCAATGCACTGGACATCTCATATCAATAGTATGGCAGGGCTATAATTAGTATTAAAATATAAGATGGTCTTCCAAAAAGATCAGGAACCTTTTTAATTATGTATCAGGGGGATTTGGGGAGAAAAAACAGGAAAAAAAAAAAAAAAGATTGGCAACAGTTGTTAGCTCAGGTGCCAAGCTTTAAAAAATATAAAAAAGATCAGGAAACTTTTATTTTGTTTACTAAAAAGTCTATTTAAAAAGTACTATTTGTTTTCTTATAATATTTACATTGATTCGGTCTATATGAAAATTCCAAAACTGGGTATACCATAATCCATGAATTCACAGTTAAGTCTTGTGTTTTGAATTCTGAATGCATTTTTCCCATGGGGAATGTAGGGGGTGGAGGTAGGATAGGGAGAAGTACCTAGTGAGTCAGCTCCTAGCCTATTTTAACCCAAATTATTAATCTCTCCTTTCTCTAAATCCCAGCCATTCATATGGCACTAATCAAATACTGATGTGTATACAAGTTTATTCTCCTTATATTGTAAAATTCCTTGATAACAAGCACCTATTTCTCATGACTCTTTATCTTTCAGCACTAAATAGAATACGAGGGAACTGAACGACACTATAATAAGTATCAAATAAAGGAATAATGTCTGTGGGAAAATAAGTCCCACACTATTAAGCAAAAAGCGGAGAGGGGCCAGCAGCAGAGGGAAAAGTTCACGCCTATCATCAGCCCCAACTTTTTGGCAATAAAGTCAGATGAGAGGGCAAGTGGGAGAGAGACTTGAGAAGTCAACTGTTTCCGGCACCACTGCATTTATGGAGGTCACTGAGAAAGAAACAAAACAGAGACAACTCCTACTGGCGATTGGCCTGCCAAGTCCCAAGGCAATATCAGTGGGAAAGGACGGGAAAAACCAACGCAATATTTTTGGCTCTAACATGCCAGGGGAGCCCCTGCCCAAGGGCCTCTCGTATGGCCATATATTTATAACTCAGGGAGTTCCTGTCCACTGCTTTGGTAGTAATACTCCTCATGTTTCAAGGGCTCAAAAGGGATGTTGCAAGAATCACAAATCTCTCATGAGAAAGTTGTCTAGCAAAGAATGATTCATGTCCCAAGACCTATGTCTTCTTCGAATAATTCTGTGATCCGACGAGGAGCTTGAAAATTCTCCCAGCCCATACCTTCCAAAATAATGTCCCATTTCTACAGCTACAAACCACTGCACAAAAAATTATCATTCGCTTTCAGTAACACACATGATAGGTAATCTCTCTAAACTCAAGAAATACAAAATAACCACAGACCATTCCATTTTGGCCTAAGTATCTTTGCCCTCAACTAAACCAAAACACTGAACATCAGTTATGTATCATAACAGAAAGGGAGATTGTTTTACTTTCAAGGGAGCAACAAACCTTAAAACCCTATATTCGAATCAACATCAAAGTTTACATTCAAATCAACATAATCATTAATCATAACAAGGATAATAGATATTATTTCATTCACATGTTACAAATCAGGATTTTGTGTAGGAATTAGATTTGAACACAGATTTACACATACTTGGATATCCCGGGTATGCAAAGTCCTCTGCATATGGACAAATTTCCCCATTCCTCTGGTTCTTACCTTCCATGCATTTGGACCCCTGTAGTAATAAAAGCTTTAAAAGCTGTAGTAATAAAGCTAAGTTGACGGTGTTTCTTAATACAAAGCCACTCATTTAAGTGAATTATCCTAAGCAGGGGACTTGGGTTCAAATCAAAGCCCTCAGACTATTTTGCCATCGTTGTGAGCAATGTCTCCCTCCTTACTTCATCATAGGAGATTCATACGTGAAAATGGAAATAAACAACCAAATCATGACAACGCTTCAATGAAGTTCATTCTCCCTAGTGTTGTATATCATAAATCTTGCAGCTTCTCTTGGAATATTCCAGGGACTGTAATTCACCCTAGACACAGCACATTCAATTTGACAACAACAGCCTTGTATGCTAAACTACCTGAGCTTTAGAGCAGTATCTACTTGTAAAAAGGCCTAAGAAACAAAAAACTTTAGGCTTAGAGGCACAGATCTACAGAAGAGTAGGTAGGTGGGGAGCAAGGGCCAATTAAGTCACTATAAAACTGTAAATTATCCAAGTGCACACTATTTATAGTACATGTTCAATTTCACAAGTTCAAAGCTGTCAAATTAAAGTATGTCAAAAGGTATCAGAATTAATAGATACCTTTATATCTACACTACAAACAGGCCAATTACCACGGAGTTTTGACAAAAGACTTTAGACTTTGTGATGTTTCCAATTATAAAAAGTTTGAAGGTCTGATTGGAAGGTCTGATCACATCACTCCCCGGGTCACATACCCCCCTGGGCTACAGAATGAAGCCCAAACTGTTTAGAGAAGCATCCATGCTCACCATGATGGAGCTGCGAGCTCCCTCTCCAGACTGACCTCCACCACGCTCACAAGGACCTCTGGGCCTCACTGGGCTAACTCAATTCCTCAAACTTGCCCTAACTTCCTAGCCCCTTACAGCTGTGCGTACTGTTCTCACTACACGGAGCGCCCCGTCTCCACTCTCTCTCAGTATTTATTTCAGAAAGACTGCCTCCGCTTTAAGACTCCTCTCTTGCCACTCTTTCCATGAACTCAGCCCTAATACTCTGAGCACTTTTTACCTCTGCAGTGGCACTCACCACATTCCACCTTGCACCATCAATTGGTACACATCAGATTGTCCAACGCTGTGTTCCTAGTGGGCAGGGACTGTTTATTTTACTACCCTAATAATGCTTAGCACAGCACTGGGGTGGGTTTCTCCAAAACATTTACGAAATTAGGTGAAGTACTGAATTTCAGAGCTAGAACTTTTCCGACGGAGTAGCTTACCCAAATCCTCAGTAATAAAACTAACCGTATATAACTCTAAATTAGATGTTTGTGGACAAGTCCCAGCAAACTTCACAAGCTCTATTATTTCTGAACTAACTTAATCCAATAATGAGGAAATGTGTTAAGATGCATTAGTCTCTTAATGATGTTTGTGATAGGTGGAAAAATAAATATAAAATATTTTTATAGAAAATATGAAGTATATTTTAATAAAGTTGAAAAACATTACAGTTTATTTCGAAATTTTAAATACAGTCTGTTACTTCTAAGAAGAAGGTAGCACGCTCTGATAAAATAGCAAGTATTTTGGGGGCCGGCCTGGCGGCGTAGCGGTTAAGTTGGCATGCTCTGCTTAGGCAGCCCAGGGCTTACCAGTTTGAATCCCGGGTGCGGACATGGCACTGTTTGGCACGCCATGCTGTGGGAGGCATCCCACATATAAAGCAGAGGAAGATGGGCACAGATGTGTCCTCAGGGCCAGTCTTCCTCAGCAAAAAGAGGAGGATTGGCAGCAGATGTTAGCTCAGGGCTAATCGCCCTCAAAAAAAAAAAAAAAGCATGTATGTTGGAATCAGAATCATTTAACCTCTCTGAGACTCATTTCCCTTATTTGTAAAATGTGGGAAACAAGTATACTTACTACACACGTTTACGATAAAAATTAAGCATGACAGCGACGTAAAGCTCCCAGAACAGTGCTTGAAACATTGTAGGTGCTCAGTAAACATTAGTTCCTTCTTCCCACCTCACTTCTGAGTTGTTAAAAAATGCTTCCCACGATCACTCATATTTGGTTACGAAACAAGTTCAGTAACAGCCTTCCCCCCTGACTGGAACCTTTTTAAATAATGACACTTAACAAAACACCTGCCTTTACATAACTCTCTACTTGCATACACGATGATCGCTCTATTGAGAATATCCTCCCTTTTAACTTTACTAAACTATTCTTCCTTCTCCAAGACCTAGATCAGACGTGGCCTGTGCGAAGTCTCTCCTCTCCCCTCCAGGCACAGTAGGAGGCGTTCCCACAAGCACTCTGCTCACAGCTATTCACTATAGAACTTACTCCTTCAGACTCCTTTGTCCCTCTTTTCTCACTAGGCCATGAGCCCCTCAAGAGGCAGACCTATGTAGAGTCGTGTTCATCCCCTCAGCATGATGCCTCACACATGACAGGGACGTGATGTGTGTGGAACGATGAGACACTGTAATACACATTTATAATAAGCACAACTGTGAACAGGGCCACGCATGCTGCAGCATCAACTGGCTCTCTATTGGAAATTGAAGGTTGAAGGGGAATGAGTTGATCACGTCACCTTCAATCAGGCAACAAAGATTTTAAGAAGTTCTCTGAAGAAACAGAAGGAAAGTACTTAGAATTCACTGAGGAGAGAAAAAAGGCTAAGAAGTTATTTAAGGTAGATGAGACACTGCAGCTAAGGGCTTCATTTAAATAAAGGTGCAGATAGAAAGAGGAAGATAAAAAAATAAAACTAGGTAGCTTACCAGTAACCCTAAATGTAAAAATCAACTTGATCCTGACAATTTGGGTGAGAAGGAGTCACTGACTTTCACTGGTCAAACAGGGAAGTTAACCTTGATTCAACTGGACCAGAAATCATAAACGTCAGTCGGTAACTAACATTATTGTAATACAGTCTGCAGTAGATAAGCGAGGCAAGAGTAAACTTTAGCTTGAATAAGTAAACTTGATAAACACCGTGTGTGCATGTGTGTGTCTCTCTCTGTGTCTGTGTATGTTAGGGTCGGGGGTATCAAGCTATTTTTCATTTTCCCTACAAAGAGGAAGAATAGTAAAACACCCACTGCCGTAAAGTACTCCAGGTTCTAGATGGGTCTCAGAGAAATGAATCAACAACTTTATGCTGTTGTTTTTTTTGTTTTTTTTTGTTTTTTTTTTTTTTGAGGAAGATGAGCCCTGAGCTAACATCTGCTGCCAATCCTCCTCTTTTTGCTGAGGAAGCCTGGCCCTGAGCTAAGATCCGTGCCCATCTTCCTCTACTTTATATGTGGGACGCCTACCACAGCATGGCGTGCCAAGCAGTGCCATGTCCGCACCCGGCATCCGGGCCAGTGAACCCTGGGCCACCAAAGCGGAATGTGCGCACTTAACCGCTGCGCCACCGGGCTGGCCCCTATGCCGTTGTTAATAGAACTGCATCATAGTTAGGAAATGTTTTTCAGCCAACAATGACACAGCGTTGAACTTATATGTCAAAGTAGCTAGAAAGGTCTGGTGTCAACTGCATTCAGGTAGTATCTGAAGAGGCATATGACTGCCTGCAATTGTATGAGAAGAGAAGATAAAGAGTGAGCAGCTTTTGAGATGAGAGGCAAGGAAAGCTGTTAACTTCTGGCAGTCAACAAATCCAGAGGCAGAAGCTGCCCGAGAAGACTGTCCCATGGAAGCTAAACACAATATAGACGATGAGTTAAAAGCGACCAGCCTCAAAAGCTGTTGAGGGATCAAGAAATCAGCAGATGGAAAAAGAGCCTTTCAAACTCCTTATGTTGAGAATGAATATTTTTGTTAGAGTCCGAAATGAGATAAGCGATAAGAGGTTTAGCTTACAACTACAAAGTTGTAAACAGTCCAGTCCAGCAGATTTCCAGCAGTGGAAAGGAAGGAAATGAAAATAAAATTGGTGGGAGTCAATGAAACAAATGACGCTTCCTTAAAGACAGGGATGTGATCCGACCCTGTCTCAACATGGAGGAAAGGACAGAATGGAGAGTGAAGAACGGCTAAGGAGCCACAGGAATTTTTCACGCTAAATAAACAAAAAGTCACAGAGTCCAAGGCAGGGTTTCTCAACTTTGGCACTACTGACATTTTGGGTGGGATAATTCTTTGTCCTGAGGGGCTTCTTGCACACTGTAGCATGTTCAACAGCGTCCCTGGCCACTACTCCCTAGACACCAATAGCACCCTCCCCCATTTGTGACAACCAAAAACTCTCCAGACATTAAAATGTCCCCGAGAGGGAAAACTGTGCCCCACTAAGAAGCATTGGTGTCAAGAAAGAGAAGAACATACTTTTTGAGACAAAGGAATGCTACACCCTCCTAGCTATATTTGTCCCAAACACAAAGCTCTTCGGGTTAGATGAGGTCAAAAATAAAAGAGGGACGTCAACAACCAGGACCATATTTGGAGGAAATATGAATTTGTAAGAACAGATAAGAGGGATATTTAAAAATAGAAATTAAAAAAAAACTACTTAATCTGCTTAATTATCAGCATTCTCTGTTACGTTTATATCATGATGTGACCCTTTACATCCTCATTTCATACTTACTGTACACAGTTCTATGAAAAGAACATAGAAATGTTAATTCATTAAGATTAGTGATCGTAAGTGTGCAACAGCCCAATTCCAGGCATATACTGGTATATTCATGATCTATTTTACTCATCGAATTTTTTTAAATTAAAGGCTCCCTTTTCCTTTGGGGAGGGATGATGGCTAAGGCTGAGGGACTAGAACTCATATCACATTATGCACGTCTGTATCATTTGGCACTTACGCCCATCGTTTAGGGCTCTATTCCTCGCCACACGTCAACGCAAAAATTGTTTGTCACGACACTTTCAACAGCCTAATTAAAAAAGATAGCACTTGGCTGAATATGCCACACTTGTATAGCAGCCAATCTTTAGGCGAAGCGGACACAGGAAGCAGCAGGAGAAGGTAGGTGGTTCCTGGCACTCCCTAAACAAGAAACAATGCATATCGCGTACTTGTGTAATAGCAGACAGCATTCGTTTTTCCAAAGCAGTGTTCCTTCACACAAAATTTCACAAACAAACAGAAGGGGAGTAGGGAGAGGAGGAAAGATAGAAATTAAAAAATGAAGCAGGCAGTATGGCTTGCCATGATTCTTGTTCAGAAGCTACTCTCTTAACATACAAAAGACAAAAAAGAGAATCATATGCAATATGCAACCGCACTGAGGAACCGTAGGCCTTGTGTTAACCAGGAGATCATTTCACAGATGTCAGAGTGATATTCTTAAGAATTATGTTCATGTATCCTTAAAATTCACAGCCATATCACTTTCATTCTCATGGCTCTTTTCTAGCAAGTGGTCACATATCTGACCCACTGCCTCATGGCAGTGATTCAAAGAATTTTAATTATTTAATTAAATAATTAATATTTAATTTGATTATCAGTGGCACTCAAATGAATGGCCCCTGAACTCTGTCTAAATTATACATAAGCATAGCGCAAATCTAGGCCAGGTCCACCCATCACCAGTCCAGAGAACCACTAGGTCTTTAGGTCAATTTCAAGCTACTCTGAAGTTTAGGGTCTTAGGCAGTATAGAAAATCACGGTAAAAAACATGGATTTTAGGGGCTGGCCCCATAGCATAGTGGTTAAGTTCAGCGCACTCTGCTTTGGCAGCCTAGGTTCACAGGCCCAGATCCCAGGTGTGGACCTATGCCACTTGTCAGCCATGCTGTGGTGGCAATACACATATAAAGTGGAGGAAGACTGCACAGATGTTAGCTCACAGCTAATCTTCCTCAGGAAAAAAAAAAAAAAAACATGGATTTTACAGTCACATTGGTCTTCAATTCCAAACTCACCACTGCATATCCTTGGGCAAGTTACTTATCAGCTCTGGGCCTTTCTCCTCAACTACAGAGTAACTGTTGTGAGGATCAAATGAGTTACTGTTGATGAGGGAGGATACCTGCCATCAATCCCTGGCCATTCCTGCTTTGCTGGATGTGCCAAGACTGAAAGGTTCAGGACTATGTTTGTAGCAAGTGACCTTGACGATAAGGTGATAACGTCCTCCCTCCCCAGACAAAGAGCAGGCTTGCTTCTGCTTACCAGAAAAGTGGTAAATCCTCCACGCTCAGTGTTCCTCCCCTGCAATGCAACTGCCCGCTTGTGTAGGCATCCATCCTGGTCTACCTTGTGGGACTTAGGACCATAGGGAACCTGCATGTCATGATGACATTCTGGCTAATGCTTTTGCAATGAGTAATAAACCATCTTTTGTCTCTGAGCCAGGAGTCTTGAGTCTTCTGCAGTCATCCATGAAACAGCAACAGGTGAGTAAGCAGGATAAAATCCCAAACCTTACACAGGTCTTGACAGATACATGCAAGGCACTTAGAACAGCAACTGGCACATATGATATTGTTCGTTATTGAGAATTACTTCTGGGCAGGCTTGAGTACTGCCCTTGGTCAGTGAACCAAGGCAACAACCCAAGGATTAGGATGACCTAGAGCAGAGCCAGCATTCTCTAGGGCCCTGCACACAACGCATGGTTAAAACAATGTTGATGTGACCTTCACCAAACTAGGCGAACTCGGACTCCAGAAACAGGACAGTAAAGTTAACTGATACTTTCACTCGTTAGCATTCAGCCTTAAATAGTCATCTTTCGTGACTGCCAACTTTTCATCTAACTAGAACCCAGAGGTCATATATTTACTTTAGAGCAGATTCATTACAGCTCTCAACAACCTTTGACTCCCAGGATGTCAGAGCTGACTAGAACCTTGAAGACTGTTCATTTCAACTCCCTTATTTTACAGAATAAACTGACACCCAGAGAAAAGACAGAGAAATGACTTGCCCAGAGTTACACTGTCAAAATTAGTCAGTCTACTCTCTATACAACCTCTTTAAATTGCCAGAAACTAACCCTTTAATAAAAAAGACTTAATGGGATCAGTTAGACATCCTATTTTGCTTATTTTAACTCCGCATAGCATATGAAATACTCTTAGATACTGTAAAATAAAATGGACGTCTTGAAAACACAAAGTGGTGAGGCTAAGATCCAAGTGCCATTACTGCTAGTTGATGGCAACATGGTTGGTGATGCATGTGGACAGGAAACACTTTTCAATGAATCTCTGTCACATTCGGTAGTTGATTTCATATCTAATGGCCATCCTTCTGCATGTTATTTCTGTGGCCAGGCAATAGGACACACCACGAATAATATTCGCAGAAACCAATAAAACCAACAAGGAAGAAGATGATCTTCAGAGTGAGAAACATGAAAGTGATCAGAGATTATTTAAAGGGAGGGAGCCGAAAGCAGGGGTTTGTAACATCACATATCTTGATCCGCAATTAGCTACAACAGAGCTGGTAGGAAGCGTGGAAAATTGGACCACAGCACTGCACAATTCCTGCTACTTTAAAGTATAACTAATGCCTCAATTCCATTTTATACAGAGATATGGCCACTTAAAAGTTAGTATTTGGTCTCAGACCTGCTCAGCTTATCTAAAAATGGAGGATCTGGATCTCAGAAATTGACAAGGCTGTCTGCAAACGGTCTGATGAAGCAAGTATAGGCTATTCTGAGGAAGCCCAAGAATTTAGCGATTAGAGAACATGGCTTAGCTCTGCTTTAGTAAAACAAATACACAAGAAGCCAAACCACCAGCATGGATTAAACCCAGGCCATTTTTATTTTTCTGCATTGTAAAATTATTCTTCCCTTTAATAGCTTGTTTAAAGACCATTAGCTACTCCACGAAAGGGGAGGAAAAATGTAGGCGAATGCACTGCCAGTGAAAAACAAGCTGTGAGGTCAGCCTAAGAAAAGATGATTTCTACTCACAAATGTTTCATGCACACACTGACTCTTCTGGAAAACACTGATTTTGAAATGAGAGGTACTAGACTGCAGAGCATATTATTAGAGGAAATGCTTCTGCCAAATTTATTTTAACCCGTCTTAACTTTCTATAGGTTCTTGTCTTATATCGTGGGCAATGTAAATGAAAATAAGTTGAAGTTAAGGCACAGACTTCCAAAAAAAAAAAAAAACGCAGTCTTACTCATACAATCAGTAACCATGCAAAGCACTGTGGAACAATAATGTCAGGAAAATTACTGGGAGGAGTGCAGAGAGGAAGGGGCCTTAAGTAAGAGGAAGTAATCAACATATGGAACCTGTAAGCTAGGTCCCCAAGGACACAGCCCTCTACACTTGAGGACTGCAATAACTGAAAAGCAAACGTAGTCAGGTTTAGGACAACATATGACATAGATATACATCTTATATTCTTTTTTCAGAATCCATGACGAATGGTAAATACCTATTCTAAATGAGACATTAAACTATGTCCTGTGCCTTGAAATTCCTATCAGGTATGAGAATAAAATCTATCTGGTTTTAAATGCAGTAGCTGGCCCACCTGGCACCTTTGTGTGAATTAGAAAAAGTGGCCTTCAGAAGACACAGTGTTGTGACTGGGCACACGATTTGGGAAGTGATGCGACCTCTGGGGTCTCACACCCTCAAGCAGGGCCCAACCATGCATAGCGGCCCTGGTCTCTATTACTCATAAGTTCAAAATGTAAGTGTACAGTTTATACAAAGTTTTGCTTTCTACATACGAATCTTCCTAAACAGCTTCAGCCAGCATAATAAGCTACTAAGCACTTGAGATTTCCTCAGTGATTGATTTCAAAGCACATAAAACGACACTTCCATAGCTTTCTCTCCCCTGAGCAAAACAAGAGGAAAAAACGCCACCTGTCCAGGCCCAACAATTATCAGTCATCTCCCGTTTTGACGAAAATGACCCACCTGATGGAGTCAGTAAATGGTCAGCCTAGAAGCTGCACAGTGGAGATGGATTATTAGTCTAAATCTACTCGAGTCCACAAAGTTTGAGAAATTATATGCCTATTGCCTCCCAGCACAGTAACAGCAGTGAATTGCTGTCTGGAAAGTAGTGGTTACACAATTTCTTTAGTAAATCTGCGTGGAGTCTAGGCCGTTTGCCCAAGTCGACTTCTCATACTTACCCACCCCACCCATCCCCAGCTCCATCGCCTCATTAGTGCAGGCTGGTTTTCAATTTTAACCCCACAAATGTCTAAATAAGGAAACTTAACGGTTCAGAGTTCTTTGTAAAGGTTTGCTCACCCAACTATTCAGCAACCTAGAGCATATTAAAGCAGCTACAAACCAAAGACAGACACCTCAAGTAGCAAGTAGGCATTTGTACTGAAATAAAAACTAGAGCTAGTAACATAAACATAGTTGTGTGTGTGTGTGTGTGTATCACAGAGTTATATGAACTCTTTATCTAGACAACTCAAGAACACCTTTCCTTGCCCAACTATCTAGACCGTTTCCCTGGGAGGAAAATTCGTACACATAAACCCCACCCCACTTCACAAATTGCAAAATGAGGAATGAGTGATTACCCAACCAGGGAGTGAAGCCAAAAGTTTTAACTTGGTGTCTTTTCTATGGCACACAGTAGCTGTTCTAAGGAGTCTCTCCATACTTGTATAGTAAACCTTTCTAGATACTTCTACAGAATTAAAGACAGAAGTGAACTTAACTGGAGCAGATAGTTTATCACAGAACTTTATGTGGAGTGACTTTTTCAATGAGATTTTATCATTAATTTAAAGCTGTATTTGTTTAAGGAGCCCGGTAACATGTACATTATTAGGCACACATTCAATTAAAAATCTATTTTTTGAGGCAATGGGGGATATTTGATTATAAATTGAGCGTTAGATGGTACCAAGGAATATGTGAACTTTTTTTTTTTTTTTAAAGATTTTATTTTTTCCTTTTTCTCCCCAAAGCCCCCCGGTACATAGTTGTATATTCTTTTGTTGTGGGTTCTTCTAGTTGTGGCATGTGGGACGCTGCCTCAGCGTGGTCTGATGAGCAGTGCCATGTCCGCGCCCAGGATTCGAACTAACGAAACACTGGGCCGCCTGCAGCGGAGCGCGCGAACTTAACCACTCGGCCACGGGGCCAGCCCCAGGAATATGTGAACTTTTAAAGATGCAACAGTGGCAGAGCAGTTACAGTAAAAAAACGTCGGTAATTTTTAGAGACGCACACTGAAGTACAGAGGAGTAAAATGACATGATATCTGAGACTTACATTAAAATACTTGAGGAAGAAAAAATAGAGGATGGATAAAGCAAATGCTGAAAATCAAGATAACTGCCGAATGTGAGTAATGGCTATACGGTGGTTCACTATACTGGCCTCTCAACTTCTTAATATGTTTGAAATTTTTCATACGTTTTATTAAAAAGTCTTATTAACTAGCCCATATTACAAATAAGGTGAACATTTGATCTTTTTTACTTTTAGCTGAGTGAGAGAACCAACAAATTAAGGGCAGATGAAAATCCCTCATAATACCAAAGTACGTGGACATCTACCACAGAACAAATAGATTTTTTTGTAAAGGATTGCACCCAACATCTTTTCTCCCATGGGTGAGCACCAGAATTGCCAGGTGATTGAATCAATAGCCTTTGGGGAATAATTCATTGCCAGTCAAGTCTTGGATTTCCACCTAGGCCAGCCTGAATAGCCACCTCGAAGTTTCTCACTTGAAGTAGACGCCGCTCCACAAAGCCCTAACAGAAGGAAAGACTGGTGGCCACTTGCTGGTCTGTATTTGGGAGCAATGCGGCTTGTTCTTCCTAAAGTAATATAGAAAAACTTTCATTAAACCAAAGCCTGTGTAAATGGTGATTAGTAAGAATTTTGTTTTCCGCATTCTTTCACGAGAAAGGCATCAATACCCTTTTCCCCAGGCCAGCTCACGTAAAGCAAGCAAGTATCAGGATTCAGTTGAGTTTCTGTTCAAACCACAGCCAGAGTGAATCATTTAGACTGAATTAGACTGAAATTCAGGTTCATCCTGATGAGGTAAATAAATTTTAAATTAGTATACGTTCATTTCTTTCTATTCCTAATAAATAGCTATGTGAAAATGTATCTTAATCTTCTTTTACATGCACCATTTTTGACCTGTCTTCCACATGGGTGTCTTCTACAAGATGCCCACCTGCGTATCAAGTATACAACTACATTTCAAGTCACCTGGCCATCCTCTTAGTTTCTTCACTCTTGAGACGAAAAAAAGTCTCAAACAGCCAAAATCTGCCAGAAGGAACTGTTCTCTTCTGCATGGCAGACTGAACACAGGAATAAGAGAAAGTTGGGTCTTCAATAACAATCTCTACGGTGCTCAGATATCCAGTAATATTCAGCCAAATGCGCTGATTCATGTAAATTTTTTGCATATATTTTGTGTGTACTATTTTCAGAGCATCCTTTTATTTACAGGGTTCTTTGAGACCACGCTGGAAAAGAATATGATTTCACTTTAATGACGCATTGCTCCTGCCAGAGCTCTTGATACCTGGAGTGAAGTCTAGGTGGATTACAATTATAATTGTTCCAAAAAGGAACCAAAAAAGAGCAAGATTGAATAATTTTTCACTTTCAGCGTCCCTGAAGCATGATGACTCAGTGCCACAGCTAACTTCGACAACAGAGGTGACAGCCTTTAAACTTATCTCTAGGTCAGACCCCTTAACAAATCAGTGACTCAGTCTCCTTATTAGTACAACAGCAGCAAGCTGCCTGACAAGGCAGAATGTCACAGATATCTAATGCAAGCTTTTTAACAAAAGTTTTAAATGCATCAAACTGATAAATTGAAAGACAAGGGTAATTTTTTCTTCAAAAAATTACAGTGAAAAAAGTTAAACTCACATCTTACATTCATTCAACAGAAAGAATTATTAGGACTACATCAAACTAAAAAGCTTCTGCACAGCAAAGGAAACCATCAACGAAACGAAAAGACAACCCAACAATTGGGAGAAGATATTTGCAAACCATATATCAGATAAAGGGTTAATACCCAAAATATACAAAGAACTCATACATCTCAACAACAAAAAAACCAACAACCCAATTAAAAAATGGGCAAAAGATCTGAACAGAGGTTTCTCCAAAGAAGATATATGGATGGCCAACAGGCACATGAAAAGATGCTCAACATCATTAGCTATCAGGGAAATGCAAATCAAAACTACAATGAGGTATCACCTCACTGCGGTCAGAATGGCTATAATTAACAAGACAGGAAACAACAATTGTTGGAGAGGATGTGGAGAGAAGGGAACCCTTGTTAACTGCTGGTGGGAGTGCAAACTGGTGCAGCCACTATGGAGAGCAGTATGGAGTATCCTCAGAAAATTAAGAATAGATCCACCATATGATCCAGCTATCCCACCGCTGGGTATTTATCCAAAGAACTTGAAAGCACAAAGGCATAAAGATACATGCACCCCTATGTTCACTGCAGCATAATTCACAATAGCCAAGACTTACAAGCAACCTAGGTGCCCATCAGGGGACGAATGGATAAAGAAGATGTGGTATATATACACGATGGACTACTACCCAGCCATAAGAAATGATGAAATCTGGCCATTTGTGACAACATGGATGGATCTTGAGGGTATTATGTTGAGTGAAATAAGTCAGAGGGAGAAAGTCAAATACCATATGATCTCACTCATAAGTAGAAGATAAAAACAACTACAAACACACACATAGCAACGGAGATTGGATTGGTGGTTACCATAGGGGAAGGGGAGGAAAGCGAAAGGGGTGATTAGGCTCACATGTGAGGGGATGGACTATAATTAGCTTTTGGGTGGTGAACATGATGTAATGTACACAGAATTCGAAATGTATTATGATGTACATCTGAAAGCTATATAATGTTATAATCCAATGTTACTGCAATTACAAAAAATTAAAAATAAATAAAATAAAAAAAGAAAGAATTATTAATAAAAGGACAGAATGTATAATCTTCCAAATGGATAAATGGAAGTGGGGAGGGGACAGGAATTAATCAACATATAACCATATTATGGTACTTTATATAATAATAATGTTAGAGCTATCAAATTACAAGAAAGAGGGGCCAGCCCGTGGCTGAGTGGTTAAGTTCGTGCGCTCTGCTTTGGCGGCCCAGGGTTTCGCCGGTTGAAATCAAGCCATGCTGAGGAGTCATCCTACATGCCACAACTAGAGGGACCCACAACTAAAAATACACAACTCTGTACTGGGGGGCTTTGGGGAGAAAAAGGAAAAATAAAATCGTTAAAAAAAAATTGCAAGAAAGCCATTAAATCACCCAACTACAATCACATTTGACTGGGGTAATATAAAGGGTTAACAATAATGCTCTCTATTTGTACAGCAATATAGAATTTCCTAAACACTTTCTCATTCATTACTGTGTTGTATCTAAACCACTTTGTGAAGCAAATCAGGTAGATATTATCTCCAACTGGCAGAAGTTAACCAAAGGGCTCAAGCTTATCTGAGATCACACGCCAATAAAAGATAAGACGGACACTGGAACCCAGGTCCTTTGGTCCTCCATTCAGTATTCTTTTGCCAATAATCTGAAGTCTCCTACTAATAACAATAAAATGTGACTTGGGTGATCATCAGTTTTGATACTGTTTCTCCACATGAAAGTTCAGGCTCTAATAGCCAAGAAGTTTCTTAAATTTCAAACTTAAAGGACACAGAAGAATGTACAGATAGGTTAATTTGATGAGTATATATACTCAGAAAAAAATGGCATATAAAAGTAAACATTTGTATTTTAAAAAGCCTCTTTTCAACAATTTACACTCTCAAAATGTCTGGGCTATTAGGGAAAGAATTCCCAGCTAACAGTCATTTACTGAGTAGTTTTGCACCTAAGCATTGACCTGCAAGGTTTTCAAGGGTTTGCAGGATCCTTGCCCAGAAGCACTTGAAAATCTCTGTAGATACAAATCAACATATAACATTCAGGAATTCAGAATAAGGAAGAACCTTCAGGAAGCCGAAGTAATCAGCGAAGATGTAACGGCAGAATGATAGAATTTTGAGGCATAAGCTGGGCCGTGAAAGGCGGGTGAGATTTATAAAGGAGAAACAGGGTGAACATCTCAGATTTGTGAAGATGTTCAGGGTGGGTGGCAGGAAGGAGAGGCAATGGAGTGGCAGGAGGAAACCGAGATGCAGAGAAATATGCCCAGTTTATGGATGAGCTAGTAAATGGCTGAGTGGACGAGCTGCAATTGGAATCCAGGTCTCTAACTCTAAACATCCACCTCTTTTATGCCACTGTGCTGCTCCTGACTGGTCGTCTTGCCTCCATCCTGGCACCCCTCTCCAAGAAAGTCTCCACTGTATTAAGTTTCTATCTGACACACAATTCTGATCAGGTCAGTCTCCTCCTTAAATCTCTTCAACGGCTTACTATGGCTTTCAGAAAGAAGGTGAGACTCTAACAGATGACATACCAATATCCATCCCAGTCTGGACTCTGTCTCTTTTCTAGCAGGTCCACCACAAGTTCTCTTTGTTTCTGCCATTAACATCTACCCACAGTTCCTTTATTGGGCATGCTACCATATCACTCTACCTTTGTATATGTTCTTTCACCCTAAAATGCCTTTCCCTCCCCCTCTTCAATCAATGCCTTATTCTTCAAGCCTTGGTGCAAATGTGACCAACTATGGTAAGCCTTTCCTTACCATGCTCAAGCATCCAATTAGATTTAGATGCCTCTCCATAACGTTTCTATATCACCCCTCCTATGCATATTCCTAGCTTTCCTTATCACATAGCTCTTTAATCATTAATTAACTTTCCTGTCTCCCTCACTAGACACTATGAGCATCTTTATATCATCAACCCTCAGAATCACACCTAGCATGTAGCAAATGCTCAGAAAATGTTTGTTGCATAAATGAACTTATTATACTCAGGCTTTATCAATTAAAATCAAAACATGATTTATCCAATTAAAAACAAATAACCAAGCTGCCGGCCCGGTGGTGTAGTGGTTAAGTTCACGCACTCTGCTTCGGTGGCCTGGGGTTTGCAGGTTCAGATCCTGGGTGCAGACCTAATACCACTTGTCAAGCCACACTGTAGCGGCATCCCACGTAACAGAGGAAGACTGGCACAGATATTAGCTCAATGATAATATTCCTCAAGCAAAAAGAGGAAGATTGGCAACAGATGTTCACTCAGGGCCAATCTTCCTCACAAAAAAAAAAAAAAAGCCAAAATACTCAGCAAATTATATAATTACCAGATTCTGTTACTCTGAGTTACTAATTTGACTCCACTATCTAAATAGAGCCAAAGGCTTCAGGAATTCTACAGAAACACAAAGTCAAAATGCAAAAACATCAATGAATGTGAAGCCACACTACACCATTGTGTGTGTGTGTGTGTGTGAGGGGTGTCAGTCCTACCTTAACACAAGCCTCTCTTAACGGTTAAGTCACTGCCTTAAATATATGGGATCCGAGATGTAGCTCCTTCAGAACACTTCTAGAGCTCTCTCTACGACTCAATTTGACAAAATACAGTCTACGCTTGACATCAAATTATTAATCTAAGATTCATGCTGTTTGATGACATGCTCAATCTGGGCCTAACCAGATAGTTACATAAAATACAAAGTTCTACTACTAACGTGCTACTCAAAATGTGAGGAGTCCAAGACAAGGTTGCCTTCACTAGAAAGAATCAAAATAAAAGGGTCATTATGAGAATGCATAGATGAAGTAAATTTTGATTTAATTAATCTTAAGCCAAAGTTGCTAAAGTCCTGAAATGTCCATCTGAAAAAGTTCTCACCAATACCCATCAAAAGGTTGAGGATAGGCGGCTGGCCCTGTGGCCAAGTGGTTGGGTTCATGCACTCTGCTTCGGCAGCCTGGGGTTCGCCGGTTTGGATCCTGGGTGTTGACCTATACACGAGCCATGCCGTGGCGGCGTCCCACATAGAAGAACTAGCATGACCTACAACTAGGATATACAGCTATGTACTGGGGCTTTGGGGAAGGAAAAGAAAAAAAAAAGTTGAAGATATAAATGAAAGTAGTTCCTCTCTATAGAAAACGTGCCTTCCTTCTCCAGTTATCCAAAACAATGAGGAACTAAGTGAAAACAACTGAATCACAAGCCTTAAACTTTGAGTCCACTATATTATAGCCAATGAGTTAATTTTTCTATGTAGTGGAAACTTTCATCTTAGCTCACACTATATTGACATTGTGTAATTAACTTCTTCTTAAGCCCAGATGAATAATCTTCAATATCAATCACTCACGTGGGCAGAGCTATTTCCCTTCTCCCTTCATCCCTGACCTTCTCTCCTCAGTAACTTCAAGTGGAATCAACTGCTGTCTCCTTGACTCACTCTCTCTGGTAACCCAACAGTTCTTATTCTTCTTTAGGCACCAGATGCCTTCGAGGAACTGACGAAAGCTCTGGGGCCCAGAACAATGAACGTACCTACATACACATGCAAATTTTTTCATACAATTTCAGGAGTTTAAGAACCCCTAACCCTCACAATCACCTATGCAAATAGTTTCTATTACCATATGGCTCCCTTTTATAATCCCACATCACAACTCCTTTACACACACACATACACAATAAAGGACTATTACACTGATTAACAACATAATACTCAAAACAATAAAATTTAGTCTAGGTAAAGCTTTATCTTACTAGCAATATCTTCAATTAAGAATCCCAGTTGAACTCCTTTCTAAAAGGCCTTAGAAAAACATGCTAAGCGCGTCAATAAAACAACTCAAAATAAAGAATAAGGCATTTATAAAAAAAGTTTACCAAGTCTTGTTGCTTGGTGAACTTGCTTGCCTTAAAATGTGCTGAAATGTCTTCCGAAATTTGTTTTTATTAACTCTGACACATCTGCTCGTAAAATCATGTAAGGCTCAAGAGTTATGTTTGAGCAAAAAAGAAAGTTCCCATTGATATTAACCAACCCTCGAATTCAGAAACTTGTTCTACTATATCAAGCTATGTTCAACACCAGTGTCAGCCAGGAACTGAAAGTGATACTATCTCATAACTATCTAGCTACCTTGTCAAAGCAAGTAAAACATAAAAGATGAAACAGGACAAATGACCGAAGGGAAGAGAATAATATAATCAAGGTGTTATTACTGGAAGGCAGAGTTAAGTGCTTTCTCTTGACAGCACACTTCCTAAAAGTGGAAGGTTCTTGCTGGATGTACCAAACTCTTTGTGGAAACTATCAGTTCACTTTTATTTTTGCTTAAACTTTTAATCACTGTTCAAACCACAGTTTTGTACTAGGTCAAAAAAGAAAGGAAAAATGATCACTCTTTTACCGCAAACTGATAAATCTCAAAAATCACATCAGAATTTTGAAATACATTAAACTTTGGTGATACACTCAGAAGACTTTTCTAAATTTCAAGATAGGGGGGCACCCATTAAACCGGTTAACCCTCTGCCAGCAGAGACAATTCACTAAGAGCTGTGACTCAGTTTCTTCACTTCTAAATACTGGGTTAACAGGACACATCAAGTAAGTTCTCAATTTGCTTCAAGTTAGGGTGAAATTGATGAGACTCTAAACTGGTCATTTTCCTTGACCCCACCAGGTCCCTTCCCACATACTGGAAGACTGCCTATTTCCTGAAATCGTCATGCTTTGACCGTTTTCCAATATGGACAGTCCATAATTGAAAGGCAAATTGCAGGGGAGAGAGAAGCACAGCAGGTACACAGCAAATGGCCAGATGCCATAAGAAATGGCTTCGGTTCCATGTCACTGTCTCCTTCCTCATGATAGTCAAGCTGCTGGGTAAAATGAAAACTAGATATGCAACATGTGGCTTGTGCTTCAGATCTAAACTAAGAACCTTCGGACAGAAGAAACAGTTGCTGAATTTGTGCAGGAAAACCGTTTCCCCTCATGCCACCCGAATTAGAAAGTTTACCAAAAAGAGGAACCCTTTGAACTGATGAGTTGAGGAAACTTCAGTATTTCCCAATCTAATAGCAGGCCCCACAGATTTCATTCCTCTGCACATGAAGTCTGGGGCAGGAAATGGTCTGCTTCCACCGGTTCACACTGTCAGGACGGTGCGATTTGGGCGGTCTGCCTACTGCTTTTGAGGGTTCTTCATCAACGAAGTCGGAGTACTGTTATGAGTCTGCCTATTACACACACACACACACACACGACAGTTGGTGGTACCTCACCCAGCCTCCAACTCCCACGCTCCCCCCACTCTTCCAAAGAAATGTTTCTTGGAAGAGCACATGGAGAGGCAGGGAAAAAACGCACGTAGGCGCCTCTTCCTTAGATTTCTGGTAAAGTAGAAAGACTGGGGGCCTACGGTGTGTGTTTTTTGGTTTGAGGGGAGGGGGTTGGTTTGCAAGTCTGCGGTGGGCTCCCAAATATTGGGACTGAAAAGAAGAGAGGGTCCCCTGCCCGGTCTCTAAGCGTTAAGAGGCAAAAGCTAGCAAATGAGAGGGGTGGGAGGGGAATGGAATTGCGCAAAGCAGCTTCGTGCCCACAAGTTGGACAAACAACAGCCCCTACCCAGGACTCGGGGTCTCCGCAAGTTGGGGTGGGGCCTTTCTCCCTCCCGCACTGCCTCCGGGGGTGACAAGAGGGAGAAAGGGGCTCCTGGAGAAGGGGTGCTCTTCCGCCCCCACGCCGTCTCCGCGCCTCGGCGTGGCCGCTCCTGAGCGGCTCCCCGAGTTGCCCAGCGAGGTCGCGGTCACCCTTGGGAGGGGGCCCCGGGTCCCCCCGTGTTCAATGGCAGGAGGATCCCGGGGCTCTCGCTGTCCCCAAGGCCGGCGGGGGCTGCGGGAGCACTCACCAATTTAGGTTTGTTTTTCGTTTCCTCTTCGTTGGCGGCCCGGTTCCCCGCGCTCCGCTTGTTGCTCCGGCCCCCACCGGGTTCCTCGCCGGCGCCTCCCGCGCCCGCCGCCGCCGCCGCCCCGGGCTGCTCCATCTTTCTCCGGCCCTGTCACCTGTGCCCTGTCACCCCACCTCTCCTCCCGGGAGGAAGCCCCTTGGGGCGGTCCCGCTGCCCCGCGCGGGTTCGGCAGCACCTCTTCCTGGGTGAGAGGGTGTCTGCCCGGGGAGCTGCCGATCTCAGGCCCCCGGGGCTCCCGGCTCCCAGGCGCCCCCGACGCAACGCGCCGTTGCCACTACCCGGCGCTGGGGCAAGCCCTGCCCCTAAGCAGCTGCAATTACCACGGTCGCCGCCGCCCTCAAGGCGGTGTTGAGGGTGGAGAAAAAGTAGGTGCCTATCTCTTTAAGAGGGCCTCGCCACACGTGATTCATCAAAGTGCCCGCCGTCAGCCGCCCGGGCGCGGAAAGCCGCTTCCTACTCCCGGGCCGAGGCGGCCGGCTACTGAGCATGCCCGGCGCGGCCACCCGAGCCCGGCGAGACCGCCGGGGGCTGCGGCGGAGCGCAGATTTCACTTCCCGGGGGCCCGGCGGGAAAGGGGAGGGAACTCGGCCAGATCAAGGCGGTGCAGCCCATTTTAGAGATGGGGCAAGTGAGGCCCGGGAGGATCCCGTGTGAGTTTCACTGGCGGGCCCACCGGGTAGCCGCTGCCCCTGGCGTAGGCCAGAGCACTTTCCCTGGCAGACGCCTGGCCGGGGGTGTGGTCCCACTACGCTCTGTGGGAGGGGTTGATTGGCAAGGCAACCGAGTCCTGGAGGAGCAACCACCACCGAGAGCGCTGATGAATTGCCTAGACAGACTGTATGGGTCAAAGTGGAAAGAGTGGGTGTGCTTTCTGTTGCCAGGATTGCCTTGCGACCCGAGAAATACAGTCGTCCCTTTATTCCTATGCTGCTGGGGAGGAGAAGCAGCAGACGCCCACCGCTTAATCCCCAGGGGATGTAAGGCTCTTTAACCCAAGCCCCTCTAAGAGAGCTGGCAATTGGATTGAGTGCTATTTCCAGGTGGCTGAACTAGTTTAGGGTTGTTGTGGGAGGGAAGATCACGTGTATCAAAGCTTTGTTAAAAATGTAAATCTCGAGACCAGCGCTAGGTGTTTTTGTGCAGCAGCAGCAGCGGGACGTTGAGGGTGGGTATTGTTCTTCTTCAGTCCTTGAGTTGTCAGGAAGAGGCCCACGTTATGTTTCATCCATCCTTTGAAAACAGGGCCCTTTAAAAATAATGCTCACACCAAGAACGTTAGAAGGGCAGGGCACGATTTGAATGAACCCCCTGGATCCTGGATCGAATAAGAGCGCACAGGCTAGAGAAGCTGCCTGAAGGGTAAATTCAGATCCCAAGTCTGTAAACATGTCCAGATGCCTGCTACTCAGAGATCTTCAGGCTCCGACTCCTTTTGCCCTTCTCCCCTCACCTTAAATTCAGCTTTGCTGAATCTAATTCTTTTACAAGCATATTTATGGAGAGTGCGTTAGCATAAATTGGACCATGCGATAGGCGTGATGAGGCCATTAACTTGGACAGTAGAGTGAAAAGAACGTCAGATATCCGAAAGCAGTTTTAATCCTGGCTTTGTGATTGTCATTCACTTTCTTTTTAATCGTGCAGGTAGTAAACTACCTGAGGAAGCAGAGAAGAGGGAGTCCATGCTCCCAGACAGGGCGGACAAGGAGCCCTAAGGTAAATTTGCTTTGTTGAAGTTCCTGTTTGACTTAAAATTGGGTGCATATTTTGAATTCGACTTACTACACACGCCATGTGCACGCATGCACACACATGCACACACGCATGTGATTTAAATGACTTACTACGTCTCCCCTCCTGAAAAACTGCATAAAAATGGATGCTGCGGAAAGACATGACCTGTTTTTCCAGTGCTTTCATGTGATTCCTGTTTGAGAGATGTGGGTGTGGGCCATACCTGAGGGTCCTCTAGACTCAAATGTTGCTCAATCACCTGCTCAGTAGACATTTACTGAGCTCCTTAGAGTACACCACGTGAAACGCACAATGCTGTGGGTTAGAAGGATGAAGCGGACACCGTTTCTGCCCTTTAGAACCTCCTAGTCTTCTAGAAGGATCAGACTGTTAACGAACTGCTCCTGGGTACAACAGATGTGAACAGGGAGCCCACGGAGCACTTGACAGGAGGTAACCACCGGAGTGTCGGAGGCTCCAGGACACCTTCCCAAAGAGGATGCTGTTTGAGCTGAGTCTTAAGGGTCTAGTTAAAGTCAGTCAGTATTTGTTGACAGCCTCCTGTTAGGTACCGTGCCAGGCATCGTGGGTACAATGGTGAACAAGACAGATGTTGTTTGCTCTTACAGAGCTTTCTGGCTATTGAGAAGGATATTAAACAAAAATGTATTGAGCAATTGCAAGGCGAAGGAGAGTGAAGGGATTCCTGGCAAAGGAAATGACAATAGCGTGTGCAGAGACCCTGTGGTTAAGGGTGGGGGCTGCTGTTGGCAAGAGAAGAAGCAGAACAGATAAGCAGCTTCCAGAACACAGAGGTCCCTACTTGCAGGTCTCATTGGTGTGGTTTTAAAAGGGGGGAAGACGTTATCATACAGATGACTTCTGTTTGGAGTGTGTAAATAGACATGAAAATGGATTGACATTATTTTCAATGTGAGGTTGGGTTTCACCATCCTCAGGCCAGGCAAAGCTGCATTTGAAATCAAATTAGAAGTATGTGTAAAAGATGCATAATCTTTCCTGCAAAAACTGAAACAGTCTGTCTCTAATATGGCTTACATGTGCCTTTATTGTGGTTGTCGCAGCCCCGTCTTAATTCTTCATGTTTGTTTTTCAGCATTTTGCTCCAGTTAATGGAAACAGTAATTAAAAACAAACAGCCTTACTTCAGGCATCAGGGTCATTGGCGTCGCTTGGAAGCTAACATGCGAAAGGATCCCCGGCTCTCCTGCAGGGGTGCTGGGTCCGCTGATTATGAACCAGGCAGCTCGCCAAGAGCAGTCCTAGGCTGTTCTCCCTGCACCCCCCTTCCTTTGTTTTACCTTCCTGGGACACACAAATGGGGTGGATGGAGAGAGATCTTTTCTCTGATGCTGAAGAAAGAAGGAGGCTCCTACCACCTGTGGGGATGTCAAAAGCGTAGCTTAGACCCGCTGACCTTGTGGTCTCTGCCTCTTGCCTCTCACAAGTTTAGCACCCGGTCAGCCTTAAAAAGCCAACCCTGGTGAAGTGGTGTACCCACAACATTACTAACAATAATGTACAACTGAAATCTCACAAGGTTGTAATCTATCATAATCTTAATAAAAAAAAAAAAAGCCAACCCTGGGAGAAAAGAAAGGTACAAGGCTGGTAGGCCCTATCTTTCTTCCAGTTGACCTTAGAGCCATCCGTGACCCCAGAGGTTTCTGCTGATCTTCAGAGTGTCCCTCTGGCTTTCTGTGTCTCCCTTC
The DNA here is from genome assembly GCF_021613505.1 of Equus quagga. NCBI lineage: Eukaryota > Metazoa > Chordata > Mammalia > Perissodactyla > Equidae > Equus > Equus quagga. The sequence goes on from NC_060276.1 coordinate 45,973,465, forward strand.
CGCTCTGTGTTCTCATCTAAAAAATCTAGGTCATTATTAGAGAAATTAAAGGAAACATGGATTAGACAAAAATGAGAAATGACCACTTTCAGGGTCATGGAAAAATATTTGTGAATTAAAGGTTGCCCAAGAATAAGCAAGTATTTATTAAATGTATTCTACGTGGTCAACACCAAACTAGATGTCATGCGGATAAATAAGTACCAGATGTTCTGCTATAATGTCATATACGTCTTCCTGGAGAATCTCCTGTTCTGCAAAATTGCACACTCAAAATTAATAGGGCTTCTGGGGTGACCGTGGATAGGGAAAATCACTGAAATCCAACGGAACTTTGGAATCAGAGCACTAATGAAAACGATAACCATCCTACTAAAAACACTCACGAGGTTCCATTTCCACAAGCTTTTGCACCCAGGCTCACAGCCATCAGTGCTTTGTGACCTTCACGCTTCCTCTTTCCCTATGTGGATCCTCAAGGGCATTCACTTTTAATAGAGGCCATTTTCATTAGAATTAAAAATCGAATAGAGGAATACCGAGCTTTTTGAAAACATGCAGTACAAGGTCTTCACAGCTTCGTTATCAGTACTCACAGCTTGACCAGATAGTTTGATGTCATGGGAAACTTACAGGTGGTTGAAGCCACTAAACCAGTCTCACTAAAGGGGCGGAGTCTGGAGCAGGATTCTTCTGTTTTTCTTAAAGTCTTCATATATTGCTAAGACTTTCCCTAATTGTGAGAAAGCTTGCTCCTGATCCTTCCAAACTTAGAACGCTACGAAAATTCATACGCGGACCAAGTGTACTTCCACCTCATTTTGACATCAGTCTCCTGTTTGCCAATCGTGAATGTGCTGTTCATCGTACGCAAACACTTGTAATGGAACAGACTGTAAAACAGAAAGTCTCTGCCATCCATAGGTATAACATCTACTTGAGAAAACAAGACAATACATTTGTGGAACAGTAAGAGAAAATGAGCTGCCTAACTGGCAGGTGCTGACTCTGAATTCAACATAACACGGTGAAGGAGCGAGGTTAGTTGGGCCTGGAATAGATGAAGTTTTCAAGGAGGAAGTAGAGCTTGAGCTGCTGAGGTATGAAGCAGAAATGAGATTTAAATAGGCAAAGCAAAGAAAGGAAGTAAGGAAAAGACAATGTAGAGAATGGCCTGGAAACAATATGCACCAATAATATGAGGGCTTGAGTAGAATGGTGAGAACATAGATGTTGAATAATAGTAGGAAGCATGGTTATCCCCATAGCATTTTCCCAGTGTGTAAACAGATTTGAATGTAAGATATAGTAGTGGTAACTGATAAGGATCTTTAGCAGGATAATATAAAATGAAGAAGTATTTTAAGGAGCTGGTCTGGCAGTTGTATGCAGAATAACTTGGAACACTGATTTCCGAACTTATTTTTCCTTTACTACAGGACTTTTTTCCTAAAGAAAACTCTTCACAGGACCCCGCTATGGACAACAGATACAAATCTAGCTGACCTGTTTGAAGTTAGCGTGGGAGTGGAGACGGTGGCCCTGCTCATGACCACTTGGCTTCTCTCTCACCCTCTCAGGCGACCCTTTGAGGCACACTGCTGATCTCTGGCTAAAACTAGATAAAGTCCTGGCCGATAAAGTCATGAGGATTGGAACTAGAGTGGCCCCAGAGGAAATTAGAGACAGGAATGAATCCAAGAGACATTTAAAGGAACAAACTGTTTCTCTCCACAGATTATATACAGGAAACGAAGGAAAAGAAAGAGTAAACAAGAATTACTAAACTGTTGGCCCAAGGAAATAAAAACCTAGTAGTAAACTGAGAGAGAGTATCTCAACAGGTACTTGTCGTTGGCAGACAGAGGCAGACCAAGGAGCCTGGTACCCAGAAACTAGAGACGAATTAGGGCAGGATGGGAAAGCTAAGAAGGTTCCTGTAGTCACCAACAGGAAGAGTCCAGACAGGCTGGTAAAGCAGCAGGGTTGTGTATCAGTAGGCAATAAGCAGGCAGACAGCTAGACTCTGAAAGTCTAGCAATGGATGTCCTGGCAGGCAGGCAGAGAACAGATTCCAGACAGTCTGGTGGCAGGCAGTAGGCAGAGGTTGAAGCAAACTGTATGTAGCAGGAGTCCAGTCATGGGGATTGGGGCTAAGAAACAAATTAGCAGTCCCTTAAGAGGTCTGGCAATACAGTGCCAAACAAGGCAGGGCACCAGGCCTAAAGGAATCGGCATGGCAGATGAAGTCTATGAAGAGAGGCAGACACAGGCGAATGAAAATGGCACCCAAGACACCCAGTTATTTCAACTGGTCTGTGAGATCACAGTGGGACGAGAAGCGATAGGTCCACTTGATGCTAAGCCATCACACTATTGAAATACTGCTCCTTAAATCCTCTCTGACCAGGAGCAGGATTGGTCCCAGTAAAGGAAAAGTAGACAGCAAGAAAAGGCCTGGAAACAATAATGACCAATAATGGTCACTTACCTAGAGGTAAAGGTTAACGTGTTCAGTTGTGATGATTACAGGGTTTGGGGTAGGAAGCCAGGCAGCTACAACATAGCCCCACAACAATTAGTCGAAGGGACAATGGTGCCAATTTCTCCTTTTGGGGAAAGTGTTGAGACTGGTAGAGACTTTGAGAATTCCCAGATTCGTGCCACCTATGGTTTTATACAGTACACCGAAAACCAACCCTTTGAATTTTATCTGGAAAATATGCTTCTAACAAAGAACAGACTTCCCTGTTAGACATTAACCAAAGCCCCAAAGTGATTTTCAAGAGTGGCTTAACAGATCGTGAATGGTAATTGTCCAATATGTAAGTTACTAAGACATCGGTATAGCAATAAACAGCAAAAGGAAAACTTTTAATCTGCTTGCTAAATTGTGTGGATCAGACAAACACACACTCGTGTTCATAGGGATGCCATTTATTTTATGAAGCTGAGGTTTTAAAAAAACTCAGTATAAACAGTCTCTTGAAGATGACTGTACTTCAAAAGTGAGACTAAAATTTGCAGTTAAAATCTATTGTTTCTTTTACTTTCTGGTTTGTGTTCATTTTCTGACCTTTTCAAAGTATAATTAATTACATGAAAATTAAGGAACACATGTTTGACATCTGTAAATAATAAAAATGTGTTTTCATATCTGGGCATCAATAGTTAGGCAAGTCTTAGAAAGAGGTTTATTTCTGTTTTATATATTCTCCCACAGAAATCTTAACAGCTTTATTGAGGTTTAATTCACAGTATCATACAATTCACCCTTCTAAAATGTACAATTCAGCGGTTTTTAGTATATTCATGGAGTTGTACGGCCATCACCACAATCAATTTTAGAGTATTTTCATCACACCAAAAGAATCCCTTCCTGGGGGTTGGCTTGGTGGCATAGTGGCTAAGTTCTCACATTCCACTTCAGCAGCCCAGGGCTTGCGGGTTCGGATCCTGAGCACGGACCTACATATCACTCATCAAGCCATGCTGTGGCAGCATCCCACATACAAAATAAAGGAAGATTGGCACAGGTGGTTAGTTCAGTGATAATCTTCCTCAAGCAAAAAGAGGAAGATTGGCAATAGATGTTAGCTCAGGGCCAACCTTCCTCACCAAAAAAAAAAAAGAGTCACTTCCTTAGCCATCACCCCTCCCAGTCCTCCCAAACCAACCCCCTCCCCAGCCCAAGGCAACCACTAATTCACTTTATATCTCTGTAGGTTTGCCTATTCTGGACATTTCACATAAATAGAATCATGCAATATATGGTGTTTGGTGGCTGGCTTCACTGAGAATAATATTTTCAAAGTTCATCCATTCCACATCAATTTTTATTTGTTCATTACCTATTTATTTCTTGGACACAAATACAAATCAGTTGTGTAAGCCACCTTCCCTGCTACACACAGTGACAAACCTATACCTACTTACAGTACCAAAGAGTTGCTATCTCACGTGAACACCTATCTTGCCCCTCCTCTCCTGGCAGAAGCAGGAGATTTATGGTTCAATTTTCCTATACAGTGATGCAGAAGAATTTCTTTCTGACCCAGGGCCTGATATCTGACATTTTATGGAAATGACCTCGAACACTGTATTTACTCAAGTATACGTTATGTACCAGAACGACTCTTAGAAGTTTATATAAATTAATTAAACAGGGCAACCCAGAAACCGATTACATTAAATTGTATTCTACCTAATACAGTAGCAGAGAATACATAGGGCTTATCTTACTTATTTGTAAGTCTTCCATTCCAACATATTAGAAGCTAAAATGTCCATCTGTGTTGGCATCAGATTCATTCAAAAGGCCTTCTTTGAGATCTGCATGAATTTTTAAGAAAATTTTTGGGAAAGGCTTTTGGTCACAGGATGATTTCTTGACAAGTAGATTCAAGGATATTTATTTTGCTGCTGCTTTTATTTTATTTATCTATTTTTTCAAATAGCCCTGTAACATTGGCTCATTGCTGCCTTCAAAACAGAAAGGCTAATGGAAGCTGCCACCTCATCACTACTGACAACTTCACCTCACACTCAGATGTTATACAAGGGCAGACCGGCCTCTAAACCCTATGAACCAACTCTGATTTGCATAAAAATTTTCACCCTTTAATCCCTCACCACGTTGTTTCCTTTCACCATCAAAATGCCTCACAGCTTGGCTTCAACAGCGGCCAAATTCAAAGACACACAGGGCTGAGCTTGATCCCAAATCTACAGAATCAAGCTTTTCTATCACAGGCACAGCCCTGTATATGGCCCTATGATAATATATAACTTATTAGAAGATTGCTTTTTTCTTTTTTCACTATTTTTGATGGTTAATTGTGATATAGGACTATAAAGTAACTAGATCATATTTTAGCTAGCATAATAGAACTTATACATATGATTTTAAGTAAACCATATTATCTTAACAAATATTGAGTGGTAACTATGTCCAGGGCATGGTGCTAAGCATAAATGAATGATACACTATTCATGATCTCAACGGGCTTAGGATGTAGTCAAGGCAACTGACAAGGACACATCTAACTGCAAAAGAATGTTACCAGAAACATATAGGAGGAAGAGAATAGGGAAGCTTTCGTGGAGAAGCTGGGCCTTTAAATAGAAGTAGGATCCCAAAAGTTGGAAATTAGAGGAAAGGGCATTTGAGGGAGAAGGAACAGCATGACCAACAGCATACAGAAAGGAAAATGTCGGCTAAGTTTAGAAGCTGAATAGTCGTCTAATGGGGCTGAAGAGTAGGTTTTGTGATTGTATAGTGGGAGATAGAGCTGGGAAAGTAGAGTAGGACCAAATCAGGAAGACTTTGAATGCCATCTTGAATTCTGAATTTATTCTGTAAGCTGTGGAGAATCACCAGGGATATATGAATGGGAAAAACACATGATTAGACCTATGTTTTAGGAAAAACGCTCTGGCACTGGTATGTAGGATGGTTTGTAAGATGAGAAACTGGAGGCAGGGGGATAAATTAGGACACTACTTTCAAACACCATTCTCTTATTGGGGAATGAGTGTGTTAGCTCAACCTGGGTGCCAGCTATAGGAACCTGACCTGGTGTAGATATGCAACATTGTCCAGAGAAGGAGGAGCTGGAAAGATGAGCCAAGGCAGACTCTGCTGAGAATAACCAAGAGTCAAAAGTAAGTAAATAAATATAGTGCAAAGGACCGAAGTCTCCGTTAGACTTGGCTTGTAGGCCCAAGAGTTTGTAGGATAGAGTCAGGATCATACTGAGAAGCTGTCTTAAGGAAGGAGAATCAACGGTAAACAGCCTGGAGGCATCCATGGCTTAACTTTGTTGGTTGGTGGATATGAGATGCATGGATGTGTTGGGCTGGTTCAAGGGACCAGAGGCAGTTAGTTAGATATTTCAATGCAATAATAAGACCATGAACTGGGGCTGGCCCCGTGGCCGAGTGCTTAAGTTCGCGCGCTCCGCTGCAGGCGGCCCAGTGTTTCGTTAGTTCGAATCCTGGGCGCGGACATGGCACTGCTCATCAAACCACGCGGAGGCGGCGTCCCACATGCCACAACTAGAAGGACCCACAACAAAGAATATACAACTATGTACTGGGGGGCTTTAGGGAGAAAAAGGAAAAAAATAAAATCTAAAAAAAAAAAAGACCATGAACTGGAGCAGTAGAAAAGAGGATGGAAAGATGGGAACAGATTTCACAGGTAATACTCCCAGGATTTAATGACCTGATATAGGCGATGGGGGAATGGGAAAAGTAGAAGATGATTCTGAGGTTTCAATACCGAGTAACTGGGAGATGATAATACTGCACCGCAGATTGGGAATCTAGGAGGAGAAATATATTTGGAAAAATATGATGCTGAGCTATGTATGGAAGAAGCCACATTGCAGGTGCCTGCAAATGGAGACCTCATTAGACGTTAGGTCTGCTGTTTCTGAGAGTTTGGAGACAGAGATGAAGATTTAGAGTCATTTACATAACAATATTAGTTGAAGATGTGGGAATAGGGGAGATCACCAAGGAAAAGAGTGGAGGGGTTATGAGAACCAAAGAAAGACGTTTGTTGAAAGCTCATTTGAAGTGTGGACAGGGGGAAAGAAATAATCCAAGGATATAACGTAGCAGAGTTCATTACTCGTGGTAGATTCTGAGATTTCTATACTGCGGGTCAGGGAGGGTAGTGATACCATGATACTAGAATGCAGATTAAGAATCTAGGAGGAGAAACATTTTTGGTATTGGATAGCTGGATGCTAAGAAAAAAATTCCTACAGGTACAATGACATCCGGGAGACTACAATAACATAGAGACCATACATGAACCTTAAAGGGATGGTGGCCAGCAGAAAAGTCAGGAAGGATGAGGTCTTTGCTGACTTAAGACAGAAATCAGGAAACTGGTGAGCAGATGTCTTTTTGGAAAGAATCCACACTTAGAAGATTATACGCACATTAAAAAATAAAGCTAATGTTGCTCAGAACTGTACTTCTGACGTTGCCTTCAGAGACAGTTCACTAGCCAAACAAGAAAAACATTCTGGTTTCTTCGCGGTCAGAGATTACTCACTCTTGACATACAGAGGTGTCTCCGTCAGCTTCTTTCTCTCTCTTTTACTCTGCTCTCTTCTCTCTTCCCTCCCTTCTCTCCTTTGCTCAGCTGAGTTCATTCTCCTCCCCTTCCTGCCAGATGCAGTAGTTCAAACCCCTCACTCCGTGTTCCGTGAAGGTCTCTGCTGGTGTTGGCCTACCAGACACAGGGTAGAGGGGCTATATAGGGTGGAGGCTAGGTCCAAGGAGCCACGTCGAAGCTAAGAGCCAAGGGAAGCAGTACTCAGAATGTATCAGAAAGTAGACTGACTACCATAATTTTATTTGTGTGCTGTAAGCCTGTTCTAAGTGCTAGAAGTTTATAACATGGAAATTATGGTAAGTTAAGGATTGCCTAGATGTATCCTTATGTATTAAAAAGTATACACAAATAGACACACAGATAATCCTTAATTTATCATGTTAATGTATACACATACAAACATGCATTTTAATAATGACAGAGAGAGAGGGAGAAAGAGAGAATGGAGATGAATATGAGACCACATTTATTTTGGTTATTCAGGAGATTGCACTTCAGTTTCTAAATTTATTCTTCCTCTCTGTTACTTCTAGAAAGCTGAACTAGCTTAATTTGGATAGTGAACTACACTTTGGAAATATGTTTCAAGAGCTTTAGAACAGAAATCCAACATCTTCATTGTGAGTTCTTACCTCTAGAGTCACATTGAATTTCTACCTTTGGGGTAACCCAAGATCATTGGCTTAATTAATTAATTAATTTATTTTTTAACAACTGTTGCCAATCTTTTTTTTTTTTCTGCTTTATCTCCCCAAACCCCCCTGTACATAGTTGTATATCTTAGTTGCAGGTCCTTCTAGTTGTGGGATGTGGGACGCCACCTCAACGTGGCCTGACGAGCAGTGCCATGTCCGCACCCAGGATCCAAACCCTGGGCACCGCAGCGGAGCACACGAACTTAACCACTCAGCCACGGAGCCAGCCCCTCATTGGCTTAATTTAAAGATTTGCCTCTGTCTGGATGATTATGGCATATCCAGAGGGTTTACCATATGGACCTCAGAGGTCAGGATTCTTAGCCATACCTGCCTGCTTTGCACATCAAGGCAGTTCACAAGAGAGGGCCTAGAGGACAAGCCATAGAGATAGACAGGTGGTCAATATGAACCGTGTTCAGCTAGAACAGTGGTTCTCAAAGAATAGTCCCCAGACCAACAGCATCAGCATCACCTGGAAACTTGTTAAAACTAAAAATTCTCTGGGGCTGGCCTGGTAGTGTAGTGGTTAAGTTTGCACACTCTGCTTCAGTAGCCAAGGGTTTGCAGGTTCAGATCCAGGGTGTGGACCTACACACCACTCATCAAGCCATGCTGTGGTGGCATCCCACAAACAAAATAGAGGAAGATTGGCGCAGATGTTACCTCAGGGATAATCTTCCTCAAGCAAAAAGAGGAAGATTGGCAACAGATGTTAGCTCAGGGCCAATCTTCCTCGCCAAAAAAAAAAAAAAAACCCTAAAACTTCTTGAGCACCAAGCCAGACCTAGTGGATCAGAAACTCTGTGGTGTGATCCAGCAATCTGTGGTTTAACAAGCCTTCCAGGTGATTTGGATGCATGCTACAGTTTGAGAACCACTGAGGTAGAAGAAAACAGGTCATGAGGGGGTTATAGGACAGAAGAAAGAGAAAAACAAAGTACCAGCGAGGAAGATGGAGTGGAATGAAGGAGGAGAATACTGAAAGAGAAGTACATGGAATGGTATCACTCAGACTGAGAACAACCCTTCAATTCAGATGTTTTAAAAGGACTAAACTACATGTTTATAATACAGCAAGAAATGGAGTGGAATGGGAGACCAAATGTTGAGTGAAGGGTGAGAACAGAGTCAGAGTAGATGGTATAAGAGATGAATCAGGGGCCGGCCTGGTGACACAGCGGTTAAGTTCGCATGTTCCACTTTGGCAGCCCGGGGGTTCACTGGTTTGGATCCTGGGTGCGGACCTACGCCCTGCTTGTCAAGCTATGCTGTGGTAGACGTCCCACATATAAAGTAGAGGAAGATGGGCACGGATGTGAGCTCAGGGCCAGTCTTCCTCAGCAAAAAGAGGAAGATTGGTGGCAGATGTTACCTGAGGGCTAATCTTCCTCAAAACACAAAAAGAGATGGATCAAATCCAAACCAGTGGGGGCTGTCGGGATTGGACCAAAGCACAGCAGTGGTAAATGAGCACAATTCACAAGAGGTGAATTGGTTGCTTCTCACGGTTTCGGGAAACTCTGATGACCCTGACACTCAACACCGTACTACCAGAGAGAAGAACAGCAGCTCCCAGGGTGGGAATGGGGCCAAGGGGAGGGGATATACTTATGTTGCAAAATTATCTGAGTAAATGCTTGAAATAAACAAGACATTTAGTGTAATCCGGGCCCTTGATATTTCAGCAGGGAGTATGGCTTATGAAACTGCCTTAGTCCACATTCACGGCCCTCAACCATGCGTGGAATGTCTAATGCCGACATAAATCAATGGATCTACAAGAAAGCAGATACGTTCAAATCTGAATAAGATGGTTTGCAAACTAGCCTTTGTCATAATTTGGATATACTCTGCTTGGAAGCTTTCTGGTTATCAGTAACACAAAGTCTGTGAGGAGACGAAACTAACTGGGACTGGTAGAGACCCAGGCATTTAAGGTCAAGGACGTGGGGGAACCGACTCATCTGCACAGTGTGGCTTGGGGTGATGGGGAGGGGCAAGGAGGTGATCAATCAGGTAGAGCCTAGCAGGCTCCACTGTAACGCAGGCTGTGGTCGGTGCCTGTGTTTCCAGTCGGGTAGGTGGGTCAAGGCAGTGACGGACCCACGCAATGAATGTGTTCAGCATCAGGCAACTAGTGACCTGTCTGATCAGGCAAGTATCAGATCCATCTGCCTGCACCACAGGCCAAACTTCTAAACAGAGAAGTAGTTCTTCAACATATTTTCCACTGGGACTCACCTGATGGGTGAAGATCCTTCATTCAAATCTCTGCTCCTCCACCACTCGCTATATCATTCTGAGCACGTTGCTTAATTCCACTGTGCCTATTTCCTCATCCGTCAAATAGTGCCTACTTCATAGTGCTGGTTAGGATTAAATGAGGTAGTGTATGTCAAATGATTAACTCAGGGTCGGCTACGTAAACCACTGAATGCATTTCAGCTATTATTGTGGAAGGAAGTACACGTTATGGTTCATTCCACCTTTTATGAGACTTCGTGACCTTGGCCAAGTAACTTAACAATGCGTTAGTTTCCTCATAAGTAGAATAAGGTTATGAATAATAATACCACCATCATAGGTTGCTTGGAGAATGAGATTAACTAATGCATGTAAAATGCTTCATACAGTGCCTGGCACATAGTAAACACTCAATAAATGTTAACTACAATTATTATTCCTTGAGGTTATGGGTTATTCCCCAAACTCTTTATTGAGGTATAATTGACATACAATCAACTGCACATATTAAAGTGTACAAATTGATAAAATCTGTATCCAAAATAGTCAAAATCATAGAAGTAAAGAATAGAGTGGTAGGGGCCACCCTGTGGCCAAGTGGCTAAGTTCCCACGTTCCGTTTTGGTGGCTCAGGATTTTGCTGGTTCAGATCCTGGGCATGGACATGGCACCGCTCATCAGGCCACGTTGAGGTGGCATCCCACATAGCACAGCCAGAAGGACATGCAACTAGAATATACAACTATGTACTGGGGGACTTTGGGAGAAGAAGAAAAAAAAGGAAAAAAAACATTGGCAACAGGTGTTAGCTCAGGTGCTAATCTAAAAAAACAAACAAAAGAATAGAATGGTGGTTTCCAGGGGCTGGAGAAAGGGTGAAAGGAGGAGATGCTGATCAACAGGTATAAAATTTCAGTTACGCAGATGAATAGGTTCTAGAGATCTGCTGCACGACATTGTACCTATAGATAATGACACTGTATTGTACACCTAAAAAATCTGTTAAGAGGGTAGAGCTCGTTTGGTGTTTTTACCACAGTAAAATAAAATTTTAAAAATACGTATGTAATCAGAGGGAGAAAGTCAAATACTATATGATCTCACTCCTAAGCAGAAGATAAAAACGACAGACAAACACATAGAGACAGAGATGGGATTGGTGGTTACCAGAGGGGAGGCGGGGAGGGAGGAGGGTGAAAGGGGTGATTAAGCACATGCGTGGTGGTGGATGGTAATTAGCCTTTGGGTGGTGAACATGATGTAATCTACACAGGAATAGAAATATAATGAAGTTCATCTGAAATTTATATAATGCTATAAACTGACGCTACTGCAATAAAAAGTAAAAATAAACGTATGTATACAACCTTGTGCAACCATCACCTCCATCAAGGAAATTAACATATTCATCAGCCCAAACAAGGTTCCTCCTGCCCCTGTGTAGCTCCTCCCTCCCACTCCAGCCTTGGCCCCAGGTAAACGTTGATCCACTTTCTGTCACTGTAGATTAGTTTGCATTTTATAGTTTTATATAAATGGAATCATATAGTATGTACTCTTTTTTCCTCTGGCTTATTTCACTCAGCTGTTTATTTTGAGATTCCTCCATGCTGTTGCATTTTTTATTGCTGTGTAGTATTCCACTGTATGGCTATACCACGGTTTGTGTATTCAAGTATAAGTCTTTGAGGATACATAGGCTTTCATTTCTTTTGAGAGAATATCCAGGAGTGGAATTGGCTGGGTCATGTGGTAGGAGTATATTTAACTTGTTGAGAAACTGCCAAAATTATGGTGCATCCAAACAATAGAACCACTCAGCAATGAGGATGAACAATTGATATGCAGAAAAAAAAGATCGATCTCAAAATAATTATACTGAGTTAAAAGCCTGACAGAAAATAATACATACTATATGCTTCCATTTTCCTAATATTCTTGGGAATAGAAAATAATCTATAGTGACGGAAGGGAATCAGTGATCGCCTGAGCATCAGGGGAGGGAGATGGAGGGACAAGAGGGAGGGATTAGAGAGGAACTGAGGAATCTTCTAGATCTGAGGTGTATGTTAATTATCTTGATTGTGGTGATGGTTTCATGAGTATATGAATATGTCATACGTATCAAACTGTCCTTTTAGATATGTACATTTTATATCAATGATGCCTCAATAGAGCTGTTAAAAATGTCATGAATCCAAATATTTTGTAGATATAAAAAGAAAAGAAACTGCCAATCTGTTTTCCAAAGAAGTTGTATCATTTGACGTTCCTAGTGGCCATATCTAAGTGTTCCGTTTGTCCTACATCCTTGGCGATACTGGTTAAGGCCATTCTGTTTTAATCTTGGCCATTCTGATAGATAGACATGTGATGTTATCTTATGCTTTTAATTTGTATTTCCCTAATGACTAACGATGTTGTGCATATTTTCATATGTTTATTTCCTATCCAAATATCTTTTGTGAAGTGTCTGCTCAAATATTTATTTTTAATTGGGTTGATAGTTTTCTCAATATTGAGTTTTGGGATTCTTCTTGTTTTCCGAATGCAAGTCCTTTATCAGATATATGCTTTTGCAGATATTTTCTCCCAATCTGTGGCTTGTTTTCTCATTCTCTTAACATTGTCTTTTGAAAAGCAGAAGTTTTTAATTTTGATGAAGTCCAATTTGCTGATTTTTAATTTATGGACTGTACACTGGGTATGATATCTAAGACTCTTTGCCAACTGAAGTTCACCAAATTTTTTTCCTATGTTTTCTGCTAGAAGTTTGATAGTTTTAGGTGTTACATTTAGGTGTATGATCTCCTTTGAGTTAAATTTTGTAATGGTGCAATGTGTGGATTAAAGTTCTTTTTTTTTTAAAGGAAAGCTACGCTGGCCTAGCCTTCTTTTTTCTTTTTTTTAAATATTGGCACCTGAGCTAACATCTGTTGCCAATAATCTCCTTTTTTTTCTTCTCTTTCTCCCCAAAGCTCCCCGGTACATAGTTGTATATTCTAGTTGTGGGTCCTTCTAGTTGTGGCATGTGGGACGCTGCCTCAGCATGGCCTGATGAGTGGTGCCATGTCCATGCCCAGGATCCGAACCGGCAAAACCCTGGGCCGTGAAGTGGAGCACGTGAACTTAGCCACTCGGCCACGAGCCAGCCCTTTTTTTTGTTTTTGTATAGGAACATTCAATTTTCTACGATAATTGTTGAAAAAACACTTCTCTCTCCACCTTGTACTTTTCTCCATCTCATACCTTTGTAAAAGATCAGTTGCCCATGTATGTGTGGCTTTATTTCTGCACTGTTTATATTCTATTCCATTCATCTATTTGTCTATCTTAGGTCAGTACCATAGCTTTTCTAGTACTGTAGTTTTATAATAAGTTTTGAAATTAGATAATGTTAACCCTCTAAATTTGCTCTTTGCTTTCAAAGTTGTTTGCATTTCTATAAAAATTTTAGAATCAGCTTACAAATTTCTTTAAAAAAAAAAATCAGTAGCATTTCTATACACTAACAATGAACTAGCAGAAAAAGAACTCAAGAACTCAATCCCATTCACAATCGCAACGAAAAGAATAAAATACCTTGGGATAAACTTAACCAAGGAAGTGAAGGATCTATACAATGAAAACTACAAGACTTTCTTGAAGGAAATTGACGACGACATAAAGAGATGGAAAGACATTCCATGCACATGGATTGGAAGAATAAACATAGTTAAAATGTCCATACTACCTAAAGCAATCTACAGATTCAATGCTATCCCAATCAGAATCCCAAGAACATTCTTCACAGAAATTGAACAAAGAATCCTAAAATTCATATGGGGCAACAAAAGACCGCGAATTGCTAAAGCAATCCTGAGCAAGAAAAACAAAGTCGGCGGAATCACAATCCCCGATTTCAAAACATACTACAAAGCTACAGTGATCAAAACAGCATGGTACTGGTACAAAGACAGGTCCACAGATCAATGGAACAGAATTGAAAGCCCAGAGATAAAACCACACATCTATGGACAGCTAATCTTCGACAAAGGAGCAGAGGGCCTACAATGGAGAAAAGAAAGTCTCTTCAACAAATGGTGCTGGGAAAACTGGACAGCCACATGTAAAAGATTGAAAATCGACCATTCTTTTTCACCACACACCAAAATAAACTCAAAATGGATCAAAGAGCTAAAGATTAGGCCTGAAACAATAAGTCTTTTGGAAGAGAATATAGGCAGTACACTCTTTGACATCAGTTTCAAAAGAATCTTTTCGGACACTATAACTCCTCAGTTGAGGGAAACAATAGAAAGAATAAACAAATGGGACTTCATCAGACTAAAGAGCTTCTTTAAGGCAAGGGAAAACAGGATTGAAACAAAAAAACAGCTCACTAATTGGGAAAAAATATTTACAAGCCACTTATCCGACAAAGGGTTAATCTCCATAATATACAAAGAACTCACACGGCTTAACAACAAAAAAAACAAACAACCCGATCAAAAAATGGGCAGAGGACATGAACAGACATTTCTCAAAAGAAGATATGAATATGGCCAATAGACCCATGAAAAGATGTTCATCATCGCTAATCATCAGGGAAATGCAAATCAAAACTACACTAAGATATCACCTTACACCCATTAGATTGGCAAAAACATCCAAAACCAAGAGTGACAAATGTTGGAGAGGTTGTGGAGAAAAAGGAACCCTCATACACTGTTGGTGGGAATGCAAACTGGTACAGCCACTATGGAAAACAGTATGGAGATTTCTCAAAAAGTTAAAAATAGAAATACCCTATGGCCCAGCCATCCCATTACTAGGTATCTATCCTAAGAACCTGAAATCAGAAATCCCAAGAGTCCCTTGCACCCCTATGTTCATCGCAGCATTATCTACAATAGCCAAGATGTGGAACCAACCTACATGCCCAGAAACTGAAGATTGGATAAAGAAGATGTGGTATATATACACAATGGAATACTACTCAGCCATAAAAAAAGACAAAATTGGCCCATTCGCAGCAACGTGGATGGACCTCGAGGGTATTATGTTAAGCGAAATAAGCCAGTCAGAGAAAGATGAACTCTATATGACTCCACTCATAGGTGGAAGTTAGTGTATTGACAAGGAGATCTGATCAGTGGTTACCAGGGAAAAGAGGGGGTGGGGGGAGGGCACAAAGGGGGAAATGGGGTACCCACAACATGACTAACAAAAATGTACAGCTGAAATCTCACAAGGTTGTAATCTATCATAACATTAATAAAAAAAAAAAAAAAGCCACCTTGGGCTTTGTAGGAATGCATTAATTCTACAGATCAATTTGGGGCAAATTGGCATCTTTACAAATTTAGTCCTTCAATCCATGAAAAAGGTATCTCTCTCCATTTATTGAGGTATTTTCTAACTTCTTTTAATATTTTCTGTTTTCAGTTTAAAGGCTTCACTTCTTTTCTCATATCTATTCCTAAATATTTCATAGTTTCTGATACTATCATAAATGATATTTTTAAAAATTTTTTTATTGAGATTATGATAACTTATATCCTTGTGAAATTTCAGTTGTACATTATTGTTTGTCAGTCATGTTGTAGGTGCACCACTTCACCCTTTGTGCCTACCCCCCACCCCCACTTTCCCCTGGAAGCCACTAATCTGTTCTCTTTGTCTACATGTTTAACTTCCACCTATGAGTGGAGTCATACAGAGACTGTCTTTCTCTATCTGGCTTATTACACTTAGCATAATGCCCTCAAGGTCCATCCATGTTGTTGTGAATGGGAGGATTTTGTTCTTTTTTATGGCTGAGTAGTATTCCATTGTATGTATATACCACGTCTTCTTTATTCAATCATCAGTTGATGGGCACTTAGGTTGCTTCCACATCTTGGCTATTGTAAATAACGCTGCAGTGAACATGGGGGTGCATGGGACTTTTGGAATTGCTGATTTCAAGTTCTTTAGACACATACCCAGTAGTGGGATGGCTGGGTCATGTGATATTTCTATTTTTAATTTTTTGAGAAATCTCCATACTGTTTTCCATAGTGGCTGCACCATTTTGCATTCCCACCAGCAGTGTATGAAGGTTCCTTTTTCTCCACAACCTCTCCAACATTTGTTACTTTTTGTTTTGGTTATTTTTGCCATTCTAATGGGTGTAAGGTGATACCTTAGTGTAGTTTTGATTTGCATTTCCTGATGATCAGTGATGATGAACATCTTTTTATGTGCCTTTTGGCCATCTGTATATCTTCTTTGGAGAATTGTCTGTTCATGTCTCCTGCCCATTCTTTGATCGGGTTGTTTGATTTTTTGTTATTGAGTTGTCAACTTATGTCTCCTGCAAATAAAGATAGTTTTACTCAATCCTTTGCAATCCAGATATATTTCATTTCTCTTTCATGCTGGATAGCACAAGCTAGAACCACTAGTAGTAATGTTGAATAGAAGTGGCTAGAAAGTGTTGGATTTTGTCAACTTCCTGATTTCAAAATTTAGTAGAAAGCTATAGTAATCAAGACTGTGTGGTACTCTCAGAAAAATAAACCAGAAATAAACCAATCACTTATGGTCAATTGATTTTTGACAAGGGAAATATTCAATGGGAAATAGTAGTCCTTTCAACAAATGGTGTTGAGTCAACCAGGTAAACACTTGACAAAGAAAGAAGGTAGATCCATACCTCGCATAATATACAAATATTGACTCAAAATGGATCAAAGACCTAAGTGGAAAAACTAGACCTATAAAACTCTTAGAAGCAAACATAGGTGTGAATATTCCTGCCTTTGGTTTGTTATATATAACACTAAAAGGACAAGCAACTGAAAAAAAAAAAGATAGATTGAACTTCATTAAAATTAAACTTTTGTGTTTCAGAGGACACCATCAAGAAAGTAAAAAGATAAGGCACAGAAAATATTTGCAAATCATATATCTGATGAAGGTCTAGTGTCTAGAATATATAAAGAACTCTTAGAACTCAACAATAAAAAGACAAATAATCCAATGTAAAAAAAGGCAAAAGATTTGAATAAACGTTTTTCAAAAGAAGATATGAAAATGGCCACTAAGCAAATGAAAAGATGCTCAATATCATTAGCCAGTAGGGAAATGCAAATCAAAACCACAGTGAGATACTCACCACTTCATACTCACTGTGGTGGCTGTAATCAAGAAGACAGGAAATAAGTGTTGGCAAGGATGTGGAGAAGTTGGAACCCTCATACATAGCTGCTGGGAATATAAAATGGTGCAGCTGCTTTGGAAAACAGCTTGGCAGTTTTTCAAAAAGTTAAACATAGAGCTACCATATGACTCAGCAATTTCACTCTTGGTTATATACCCAAGAGAATAGAAAATATATATCATCACAAAAACTTGTACGTGCATATTCATACCATCGTTATTCATAATAGTCAGAAGATGGAAACAACCCAAATGTCCATCAACTTATGAATGGATAAACAGAATGTGTTATATCCATACAATGGATATTATTCAGCCATAACAAATGAAGAACTGATTCATGTTACAACATGGATGAACCTTGAAAACATTGTGCTAAGTGAAAGAAGCCTGTCAGAAAAAGGTCACATATTATATGATCTCATTTACATGAAATGTCCAGAATAGGCAAATTCTCTGAGACAAAAGCAGATTAGTGGTTCCCAGGGTTTGGGGGAGGGGAGATGGGGCGTGACTGCTAACAGTTATGAGATTTATTTTTCAGATGATGGAAAATGTTATGGAATTACAGTGTGGTGATGGTTGTAAAACTTTGGGAATAAACTCATAACCACTGAATTGTACACTTTGAAAGGGTGATGGTATGTGAATTATACCTCAACTTTTAAAGAAGAACTTTTGTATAGTGAACAGCCATGGAAAACAGAGATAGTGTTTCCCTCCAGAGATTACTACCCATTATAAATGATAAATTCGAGATTCCTTTCATAATACACCCCACTGTATGGACAGGTATCTTCTAGCCCTCTTTGCATCCCTCTGTGGGAAGTGGGCCTCAGGCAACTGTTTCAAACACTGATACTCTAGCAGCTGCTATTGCTGATGTTAATAAACTGTCCTTTGTCTCCGACCCTGGAGTCTTGTGTCTTCTGCCAGCATCTCTGAAACTGTGGCTGACTAACTTGTTAACTTGCCCATAAACTAAAATCTCAGACTCTTCAAAGTTCTTGACAAAGACCATAAAATTAAGTTAGTTCAACTTCCTCATTTTACATATTTCAAAGCTACATCACATAGCTATGTATTTTATTTTAAGAAAGCTGAGGAATATATCAATAAGAAGAAAAAAACTGGTTTCTTTATGGAATAGGTTTATTAACCCTGACAACTTTGTCCTTAAGTTGTTGGCATGATGCTGACAGCCATGCCATATTTCTTTGTATTTGTTAGACTCATATTAGAGTACCATTTTACATATACAACACTAAGGAGGATTCTCTGACCTTTCCTTGGTGGCGTTTTCTGACCTAAATCCTTCTTCTTCCACTTCTAATAGCATCTTTGAAGGACTAAAGAGAAAAGAGGTCTGTAATGAAGATTCACTGGTGTATGTGGAGATTTGTGATCAATCTATCCTTGGTTATTAGGAAAATGATAGTATTATAAAAAATAATTTAGAAGGCACTGAATGCTTCTTGAAGTGTATAAGATAAGAAATAAGATAGATATTTGCTAAGTGATATAGTACTTGATACAGGCATACCTCAGAGATATTGTGAGTCTGGTTCCAGACCACTACAATAAAGGGAATATCACAATAAAGCAAGTCACACAAATTTTTTGGTTTCCCAGAGCATATAAAAGTTATGTTTCTAATATGCTGTAGTCTTTTAAGTGCGCAATAGCATTATTTCTAAAAAAGCAATGTACATACCTTAATTAAAAAATACTTTATTGCTAAAAAGTGCTAACCATGGGGCCAGCCCAGTGGCATAGTGGTTAAATTCACATGCTCCACTTCGGCGGCCCAGGATCCACAGGTTCAGATCCACCACTCATTAAGCCATGCTGTGGTAACATCCCACATAGAACTAGAAGGACTTACAACTAGGATATCCAACTATTTACTGGGGCTTTGGGGAGGGAAAAAAAAACGAGGAAGATTGGCAACAGATGTTAGCTCAGGGACAATCTTCCTCACCAAAAAAGTACACCTTAAAAAAAAAATTAGGGGCTGGCCGCATGGCCGAGTGGTTAAGTTCGTGTGCTTCACTTCAGCGGCCCAAGGTTTTGCCCGTTCGGATCCTGGGCATGGACCTGGCACAGCTCATCAGGCCACGCTGAGGTGGCATCCCACATGCCACAACTACAAGGACCCACAACTAAAAATACACCACTATGTACCAGGGGGCTTTGGAGAGAAAAAGGAAAAAATAAAAAATCTTTAAAAAAGTTAAATAAAATAAAAAATGCTAGCCATCATCTGAGACTTTAGCAAGTCATTATCCTTTTGCTGGTGGAGGATAAAAAATGCAATGTCTGTGATATTTGCAATAAAGCAAAGAACAATAAAATGAAGTATGCCTGTAATGAGTTATCTCACTACTTTTGTACCCTGGTTCTTTTTTTAAAAAATTTTTTTGATTAAGATTATGATAGTTTACAACCTTGTGAAATTTCAGTTGTACATTATTGTTAGTCATGTTGGCGGTACACCACTTCACCCTTTGTGTCCTCCCCCCACCCCCCCTTTCCCCTGGTAACCACCGATCAGTTCTCCTTGTCTGTATGTTAACTTCCACCTATGAGTGGAGTCATACAGAGTTCATCTTTCTCTGTCTGGCTTATTTCACTCAACATAATACCCTCAAGGTCCATCCATGTTATTGTGAATGGGACGATTTTGTCCTTTTTTATGGCTGAGTAGTATTCCATTGTATATATACACCATATCTTCTTTACCCAATCATCAGTTGCTGGGCACTTAGGTTGGTTCCACGTCTTGGCTATTGTAAATAATGCTGCAATGAACATAGGGGTGCATGGGACTTTTGGCATTGCTGATTTCAGGTTCTTAGGATAGATACCCAGAAGTGGGATGGCTGGGTCATACGGTATTTCTATTTTTATCTTTTTGAGAAATCTCCATACTGTTTTCCATAGTGACTGCACCAGTTTGCATTCCCACCAACAGTGTATGAGGGTTCCTTTTTCTCCATAGCCTCTCCAACATTTGTCACTCTTGGTTTTTGTACCCTGGTTCTTATATATCATGAGAGATTGTTCTGGTTCTTTTTTTTTTTTTTAACTATTTACTTTATTTATTTTTCGGTGAGGAAGATTGGCCCTGAGCTAACATCTGTTGCCAATCTTCCTCTTTTTGCTTAAGGAAGATTCACCCTGAGCTAACACCTGTGCCAGTCTTCTTCTATCTTTTACATGTGGGACACCACCACAGCATGGCGTAATGAGTGGTATGTAGGTCTGCACCAGGATCCAAACCTGTGGACCCCAGCCCGTCGAAGTGGAGCATGCAAATCTAACCACTATGCCATCGGGCCATCCCTGTTCTAGTTCTTGACAAACAATTCATGTATAGTTTGATTTTTTTTAACTGTCTTTGTACTTCATAGTTCTTATATACAGCCTTGTGTTCAATGATGTCTTAGCTTATAGTATCCTGTCAAGACTGATTTTTAATTTGTATAACACACTCTGCAAGGTCATGACCATCATATTATGAAAAAAATTAACATACTTCCCCTGATTTTTTCTATAAATATAAACAGCATTTTATAAAATTTTTTCAAACAAACATCTAAAGGCATACCTCCTTTTATTGTGCTTCACTTCATTGCACTTCACAGATAGCGTGCTTTTTACAAGACTCTCCACCAGCAAAAAGACCACAGCCCACTGAAAGCTCAGATGATGGTCAGCATTTGTTTTTTAGCAAAAAAGCATTTTTTAATTAAGGTATGTACATTGCCTTTTTAGACACAATGCTATTGCACACTCAATAGACAACAGTATAGTGTAACGTAACTTTTACACACACTGGGAAACCAAAAAATTCGTGTGACTCACTTGATTGTGATCTTGACTTTATTGCCATGGCTGAAACCAAATCTGCAATGTCTCTGAGGTCTGCCTGTAAATGAAATGGGTTTTAAGACTTTAAGCAAAAAAATTAAACAGATGAATAAATTAAGTCTTAAAAATAATAAGCTCTGATGTTTTATGCAGTCGTATTAATTAAGCAGTATTCTAGGACTTAATATATTCCTTAATCTTGGTTGAGTCGCCATGGGTCTAGCTGAATTTGCTCCTTCAACATTGTATTTCCTCTGTAATAATATTTAGCACATTTTATTGTACTTGCTTGTTTATATTGTTTCCCTTCCTCCAGACTGCAGATTCTGCAAGGAGAAATGTATTGCCTTCATCTTTCTGGCCCCGGCACCTATGCCAGTGCCTGGAACAGAGTAGCTATTTAGAATTGGATGTCGATTCCCCAGACAGATCAGACCTTGAGAAAGGTAACTCACAGTCAACTAGATTTTGCTAAAAATCCAATTTTTATTGGATGATATGTATTTACAGGACCTTTCTTTTCTTTTTTTTTTTTTTAAAGATTGGCACCTGGGCTAACAACTGTTGCCAATCTTTTTTTTTTTTTCTGCTTTATCCCCCCACCCCCCCCCCCCCCGCCCCCACATAGTTGTATATCTTAGTTGCAGGTCCTTCTAGTTGTGGGATGTGGGACGCCACCTCAACGTGGCCTGACGAGTGGTGCCATGTCCGCGCCCAGGATCTGAACCTTGGGCCGCCGCAGCAGAGCTCGTGAACTTAACCACTCGGCCACGGAGCCGGCCCCTACAGGGACCTTTCTTTGTATTACTGTATGTGGAAACTTAAAATAATACCTGTTGTGCACTGAATTGTATCCCCACAAAATTCATCTGTTCAAGTCCTAACCCCTGGTATCTCGGATATGACTGTAAAAGAAGATGGGGTCTTTAAAGAGGTAATTAAGTTAAAATGAGGTCATTAGGGTTGGCCTTAATCCAACATGCCCCATGCTCTTCTAAGAAGAGATTAGGGCAGAGACACACAGAGGGAAGACCCTGTGAAGACCCAGAGAGAAGATCGCCATCTGCAAGGTGAGGAGAGAGGCTTCTGGAGAAACCAACTCTGCCGATATTTTTATCTCAGACTGAATTTCCGTTTAAGCCACTCAGTCTGTGGTACTTTATTATGGCAGCCCTAGCAGCTAACACAATAGCTAGCAAACTAATACAATAACCAAAACATTGTTTTAATAAGTAGGAAATTTAAAAAAAAATCTCGTGGTCTCGTGGGACTATATATACACTACAATAGAGCCTCTTCTCCTCTATAGAAAACGTAACTTTATAGCGAGCAGTATTTATTTCTTTTCTCTAGTATCTTTCCTTTACACAAATTTGTATACACACTGACAATTCCTCATTCTCTGGCTCTCCTCTCTCTAGGTTTCATGGTTCTTTTTTTTTCCAACATAATCCCTCAACTTCTGGTTGGAATCACAGTAGAAGTGGCAGTTTATTTCCCAATCGCACCTCTTTCTGAAGCATCTTCTAACCTCTGTGTAGCCAGGGGCTAGCATCTGCTTCTCCTGTGCTACTAACCAGCAGAAAATGTGAGCCACGAAATGTGTCTTAGAAAACTACGAATGCTAAATGGAATAAGTAGATACACAAAGAGAAGAGTTAGTTCTCTTATGAAGTCTTACCATTCTTCATGTTTAATTTTGGAATCAGAATTGACTTCATTTTATCACAGGAAAGGGCCTGGTATAGTAATCTTTTCAAAGGAAGCAATTGTTTTCATGACATGATTTTTCTTCTAGAAAAATTACAAGGAATGAATAGAAATATTCATGGCTTTTCTCAAAACAAAGTAACATGCTACCATCTTTTGAAGTTGGATGGCATATTTCTAGTAAGCTATACCCAACTCTGGAGAGCTGTGTAGACAGCTGCTTTGACAAAATAACAAAACCCGTTAGCTGATTTCTCAGAAGAATAATATTTCTAGCCTTAGCAGAATATTCATAGGGCACCAAATTTAGTTTGAGAGTACATCCCTGGGATTCCATAAGTACACAAATGAATTAATTCTCAAGAGTAATCTATTTCATGATGAACTTCAAATAACGTATTTCCAAATATATACTTATCTATTCTATGAAGACATAGAAATATTTTCTGACTGAACAGTAGACAATGACTCGACTTGAGATTTCCTCTTTTTAGGATAAAAATTATGGGAAACATGGAAATTTTTATCTCTGAATTATTGCTCAAATGAAACACTAAACATTTAGTGACTTCAGGTAACATGAATTCACTAGGAAGAGCTGAGTGTAAAGTGCCAGATAACCAACTGAAAAGTGAAAACAAAATCAGGGGAACTCATGGGCGTGTTGTTGTTATTGTGTTAATGACCACATTCAACCAACCAAATCACTTGTTGATTTCTTTTTCATCAAGGGGCCTGCGTGTGCTTCCTGGTTGACTTGGGATCAGCTCAGAGGAAAACTGCTCTGCTCCTAGTCTTATGTGGTTCATTTTTCCTTTCTAATGAGGGGAAACAGATGGAGTCAATTATATCCTTGTTCAACCTCTCTGTTCCCTGTTTTCCCATTAGGCCTTCCTGCTAAAACTGGCAAGAAGAGAGTGACAACTTGAAGATCACAACTCTTTGACTTCATCAACCCCAAAGCCTTTTATTTCCATTCCACTTCAGCTAAATGTTCCCATGGACACACCTTAGTTTGTACAAAATTTAGCACACAAACCATCTGCATCGGAATCACTTACAGAGAAGTTGTTGAAAATGTGGATTTCTCAGTGCCCGCCAACCCAGTGATTCTGCTTCAGTAGGTCTAAGGTGGAACCCAATAATATTTCTTTTAATTAAGCCCCTATGTGATTGTCATGCAAGTGAATTGTTGACCACAATTTGAGGAACACTGCTCTAGAAACACATGTATCAGTGTAGGGGATGGTTGAGAGAGCTCTCATTTGAAGTTCTCTGTTTTCCTTGTAAAATAGATGAGTTTGTCCACCTTCCTGCCCCTCATCCCATTGGCACACTTCTATACATCCTTCAGTATCCAAACCAAAGTAAAACCTTTTATGATAACTTCTCCCCACCCCGTTGATCAATCTTATTTCGAGTCACCACGGTATCTCATGCATGTCTTTATTATGGTACTTATCACATGCTGTTCTGTCTCCTTAAATCTCGGTGTTCCTTAACGTTTTGTTGTTTGTCTTCCTTTTTCCTTACTCTTTACACATTCCCTGGGCAATATCATCCATGCCCGTGTCTTCCACTGTCATCCGTAAAACTGATAACTTTCAAATCTGTAGCTCTAGCCCACATCTGTCTCCTAATCTCCAGACCCATACCTCCAGTGGTCTACGCAACATCTCTACTTAATTGATTATAAGTACCCTATGTCTCAATGTCAAAAATTGAACTTATTTTCTTCATGCGGCCCCAACCCCTTCCCCAAACCTGCTCCTCCTCTTCTTTTCTAAATGGCCCTACCTTCTACTCTGTTGTTGAAGCCAGAAACTCAGCAGTCATTCTACATTCCTTCCCTCATTCACGACTGTCAGATCTGCTGAGATATTTCTCAAATCTCTATTCTCCACTCCTCCACTGCTACTGCATCCGATAAAAATTAGTTTATTATAATATATGGTAGTTTATAGTAGAGCCAAGACTAAATAGAGACATTACTTGGTAAAAGGCAAATAATTATACATATTGGTCCTTCAAAAATCTTCCATGTTTATTCCATTCCTAAAGATGCTGAAGAGATAACTAGAGAGAGGGAAGTAGAGGGTAGCATGTTAGCCAAATCCTCATCTTTCACAGCACAAAGTAAATATATGTCTAAGATCAGTAAATCAGGATTTGGCAGAGCAATGTGTTAAAAATACCACAAGGGTACAATCAGCCAAATCCAGAATGTGGGAAATTCATTGGCACAAGTGACCTGAATTATTAAGAAAAAATAAATGGCATGGGGAAATGGGATAAGGGAACTCTTATAGATTACTAAAGATTTAAGAAACATGTCAACATAATGCAATACACTGATTGTGTTTGGATCCTAATTCACATAAATAAAAAGATATTTTGGGCACAGTTGGGGAAATTTGAACACAGATTGAGTACTGGATGCTATTAAATAATTACAATAAAGTTATTGGAATTATGTCTTTAAAATTCTCCTCATCTGTTAGAGATACATACCAAAGTATTTATGGGTAAAAAGATATGATGCCAAAGATTTGCTTTAAAATACTCCTGGTCAAACTATATACAAAAATTAACTCAAAATGGATCATAGATCTAAATATAAAAACCAAAAACTATAAAAATGCCCAAATAAAACATAGGAAAAAATATTTAAAGTCTTGGGTTCGGCAAAGACTTTTTAGATATGATACCCAAAACACAATACATAAAAGAAAAAATTGATAAATAGGGCTTCATCAACATTAAAAATTTCTGCTATTCAAGAGATAGTGTTAGGAGAATAAAAGGACAAACCAAGGACTGGGAGAAAATCTTTCCTAAGCATATATTTGATAAAGGATTGTATACAGACTAAAGAACTCCTAAATTTCGAGGATAAGTAAACAATTTGATAATAAAATGGGTGTGAGAAAAGAGTTCGCACAGTAGATCTTGTGGCTCATTCTTCACACATCTCCAAGAGAGCTTAGAGCCGTTACCCTTCGTTGGACGACCTCTGGCACTGTGGTACCTGGATAGTTCTTTATGTTAACGACTGAGGATTTTATTGTGTACGCCTGGAGCAGAGGACCATGTTATACTATCTTATCATGATTGCTTTGCACAAATGTCAACATTGACCATGTGCACCTGATTTCATTGTTGGGGCCCTGAGTTTTGGTTGCCATAGCTGGTTGCATAGTAGGATGTGCCCAGATGCCCAGCCCTCCATAAAACCCTTGGACTCTGAGACCTGAATGGGCTCCCCCCACAGAATCTTTACATACGACCCTATAGTTCACAGCCAGAGAAAAAGTCTGTCCTGTGTGACTCCAGGTGGGAAAGGACTTGGAGGCCTGTGCCTAACCACTCTGGACTCCACCTAGTCCATATCTTGTTCCTGTTGCTATACTTTTTCTGTAACAAATGCTAGCCATGAGCAAAACCTATTGTTTTATGAGTCTTATGAGTCCTTCTAGTAAATTAGTGAACTTCAGGGCGGTCTTGAGACCCCTGAGACAACAGGAAGAGAATTTGAACAGAAACTTCACCAAGAAAAATATGAGTGGCTAATAAAGTACATTAAATGCTGCTTAATAACATGAGTCATCTGGGAAATGCAAAGTAAACCACAAT
This sequence comes from Equus quagga, assembly GCF_021613505.1. Taxonomy (NCBI): domain Eukaryota; kingdom Metazoa; phylum Chordata; class Mammalia; order Perissodactyla; family Equidae; genus Equus; species Equus quagga. Next base: position 45,999,940 of record NC_060276.1, read on the forward strand.
GAACTACTATTTTGTACCTATTAGAATGACTGAACTTAAAAAGGTTTATCACACCAAGTGCAAGGATGTGGAGGAATTAAAACTCTCATACGCCACATGTGTCAGTGTAAAATGGTACAATCACTTTGGAAAAAGAGTTCGGCAGTTTCTTAAAGAGTTATACACATGCCTACATACAATTCAGCCATTCCACTCCTATGTGTTTACGCAAGGGAAAAGAAAGCTGGTGTTCATACAAAGACTTATACACGAACGTTTATAACAGCCTTCTTTGTAATAGCTCAAAACTGGAAACCATCCAAAGGTCCATCAACAGGTGAATGGATAAATTAATTGTTGGCTATCCATCCATTCAGTGACAACTACTCAGCATCCAAAAGGAAAGAACTACGGATCCACACAATACGGACAAATCTCAATTACACTGAGAGAAGCCAGGCGAAAAGAGTACATATTGTATGATTCTATTTATTCAGAATTCTAGGGGCTGGCCCCGTGGCCAAGTGGTTAAGTTGGTGCGCTCTGCTTTGGCAGCCCAGGGCTTCGCGGGTTCAGATCCTGGGTGTGGACATGGCACCACTCATCAGGCCATGCTGAGGTGGCGTCCCACATAGCACAACCAGAAGGACCTACAACTAGAATATACAACCATGTACTGAGGGGGTTTGGGGAGAAGAAGAAGAAGAAAAAAAAAAAGATTAACAATGTACATTAGGTGCCAACCTTTAAAAAAAACAAAGAATTCTAGAAAATGTCAACCTATCTATAAGTCAAAGGCAGGTTAGTGGTTTCCGGCTTGGGGAAGGAGTGCAGGGAGAGGCAGGAGGATATCGGGAAACATTTTGGGGAAAGGGATGTGTTCGTTAGTTTGACTGTGATGATGGTTTCACCAGTGTGTACATATTTTGAAACTTGCCAAATTATACACTTTAAATATTGTAATTCATTGTATGTCAATTATATAAAAAGTATAAAACTAATTAATGCCATTTATGAGAAAAAGTGGCCCAGCCTTACAGATTCCCCCTTATCTCCCATGTTCCCAGCAACCTAAATTGTTTCCTTTGCAAATAGGGCAAAAGCACAGTTTCCAGGCATTGAGGAAGGCATAGAGGAACTGGATACTGTAGCTAAATTGTACTTCACTCTTGCCCCATGGACTGGTTAGTGAGGGGGAGTAAATGTGAAACAAAAAGAAGCTCAAGGTAAAAAGAGGAGGAAGAATTCTAGAAGAAGTAATATTGGCAAAATGTTCATAACCTGTGTAACTGAATGATGGGTATATGGGATTTATTATAGAAAACATCTTATGAGCCTAGCATATGAGTTAACAGAAGAACAAAAACCCAAAATATTCAAAAGTGGTTGTCTACTAGGAATGGAACTATGGAAAAGGGGTCAGCCATTCTTTACTGATTAAATTTGTACCTAATTTGGAGCGGGCCCAGTGGTGTAGTCATTAAGTTCACACGCCCCGCTTCAGCAGTCCAGGGTTCATGGGTTCAGATCCCGAGCACGGACCTAGCACTGCTCGTCGGGCCAAGCTGTGGTGGCATCCCACATAAAATAGAGGAAGACTGGCACAGATATTAGCTCAACAACAATCTTCCTCAAGCAAAAAGAGGAAGATTGGCAACAGATGTTAGTTCAGGGCCAATCTTCCTCACCAAAACAAACAAACAAACAAACAAACCACAGTTGTACCTAGTTTTTGTATTGCTTTGTTAAAAATAAAAGCAATTTTGCAAAGGTCAATATCAGACATACATAAAAAAGTGTTCTTTTTCTGTTATGTGAAGTCACTAAGTTGTATAAATTAGTTAATGATTCATGCAGTAAATTTAGCCATTTTGATAATCACGATTTTTGAAAGCTGAAGTTTCTAAAAAATTCTGATTTATTCTTATTTATACAGTTTTGGTAGAAGAAAAGGATTCTAAATTTGGAGATTATAAGTACTCAGATATTTGAAAGCTGTTAAGCTTTTATTTAAGAGTATATAATTTTGGTAGGGCTTTATGAGATGAAAAGAATTGTTGACAAGCTACTTATTCTTATATATCAAATATCTTGTACTTCCAGTTGAGAGGTAATTTTATTCCACATCATTATTATCCTTCCTTGCATAATGGGGAGAAAAATTTCAGGAAGAGGGGAGAATTCAAGAAAGGATAAAGAATATCTTCATGCTTCCTCCCCTTACCACTCTACTTTGGGGTAATCTTTGATCAGGAGAAAGGACATTCTTAACAAATACATGTCTTAAAGTCTGTAAATTTGGAAAATTTGAGGTTCTGAGGATTCAGAAAGAGAGTTCTGAATTCATAGTGAATTCGAAACAATGGCTCCAAATGGTACCCTCACCGACTAAAGGAATTAGTTGCTAATAAACCTAAGAAGATAAGAACTCAGGAAATGCCATACGGGATCAAATCAGTGACTCTCTGTCCAAGACACCAAGGAATATTTTGATGGAAGAGCCCTGTGCTTTCCCTCCAAAGTAATAACCTCAAAATATTTTTCAAAACACCCTGAATATCCTAAAACGTCCTTTCACATCTCACTAGGGATCTACAATCAGTGAATTTTCTAAATCTTTCTTTGACCTGTTTGTAGTGGAGGCTGTGCAGCAGCGTCAAGAGCACAAACTGCAGTCGCACAAACCTGGGTTGGAATCTTAGATCTTGGCCAAGTCATTTGCCTGCACCTCCTTCTGGTCCTCTGTAAAATGCAGATGACTGAAGCAGCTGCTTCACCAGTTTATCGCGAGTATTCAAGGAGAAGATGCATGTAAATCATTTAGCGTGGAGCCGGACAATCAAGCCATAGTAAGTCATTGTTATTTTGTGTTTTCAGCCTGTACGTTTTCTTGGTGTTTCCTATTATTAGTATCAGGTCCAGTTTATTAATGGAAAGAAAAATCCTCTGTTATAATAAGGGCCGAGCTTTAAAAAGGTGAGAGAGTCAATCACCTATATGGTAAGATTTGAAGAGTATCGGGAAGATTCCAATCCCCTGGTTCCCCTCCCCCCACGTGAATGCGGCACGCTCTTCTAATCACTTTCAATCCATCAATAAAGCTCCATTTCTTTACTGACTTTGGTCAAAATTCAAGTCAAAATTCAGATGTCACCAGGGTGGATACTTCTGTACAATTAAGATTGAATGAAGAATCTAATGGTACCCTGATTTTGATTCTCTGGGGAGGAGAGGCGAGGAAAGGCACTGAAAGAAAGAGAGTTGGTTAAGGGGTGCCTGTAAGGACCTGGGAAGCGGAGCTGTCCTCTCCTTCACCTCGCAGCTAGGGAAGCTATTTAGCAGAGCGCACTGTTCCCACAGAGACCTGCTGATAAGACTCGCCTGGGTCATTTGTTAAACAAATGGACTCCCAGGCCCTTGCCCTGGGATTTGGTAAATGTAGGATGGGGTTAGGGAATCTGAAGGGTTAATGAACACCCAGGGAATTCTTATAGATCCAACACGTTGGCAAAAAGCTTGGAGAGCTTGGGACCCCAGGCTTTGGAATCAGGCGACACCTGTGTTCAAACCCCAGCTCCCCTCCTTGAGGATAACTGATGGGGAAGTCAATTAGCCACGTCAACCGTGGTCTCCACTTCTATAAAATGTATGGGGATTAAATAAATTAATGCATACAAGACATATGTCTCACAGTGGACACTGAAAAAAATAGCTGGCATTCTTATTATTAAGTATCTTTAGTTTCAATTCATTTATACTTACGTATGAATCCTTAGAGTCTCCCGGGCAAGGTGCCAAAGTGGCCAATGATTTTCTAGAACTTTTTGTTTGCTTTCTAACTTGTCCTAATCTTTGAAGCCAGAGTTAGAGAAATTAGCATTGCTATTGTGGTTAGGTGTGGTGGGTCACCTTTTATATCTTTATGCCTTATCATGTAAATTAAGCATTCTGAGTGTCTGAGGATTTCTATTCAAACTCTTTACCAGAGGCACTGATGCCACCTGTCCCTGGAAAGTTGATTTTCTTCCAAGTTACAAAGTTTTCAGACTTTAGCCTCCTCTCTGAGTTTCATCTTGAAAAGAAAGGCCCAATAACACTCTACTTTGAGTTGTAGTTTAAGCGAGGCTTTGAAAGAGCTTCAGAGATGGACTGCCAGGTAAGAAGGGGGCAGGGTGTCAGAGGAACAGAAACGGACAGACAGAGGGAGAAAAGGCAGGGAAAACGTCAAAGACAGACCAACAATAAAAGGGAAAAGACCATGAAAAAGGAGACAGAAAGACAGAGTGCTGGACAGAGAAGGGGAAAGATGAGGAGATACAGAGAGACAAAGATAGAGAAAGCAACAGAGGTAGAAAGACCTAGACAATAGGGATGGAGACAGACAAGCAAGACAGAGATGGATACGAAGACGTGCTGGCATGAGAACTTCTCTGTTATTAATAAAAGTAGGTTTCATTTAGGGAATTTCTCCAGAAAGTGAGGAAGGGGAAATTCATTCATTCAGTACAATTTTGAAGTAATTACCGTGGGAAAGGCACAGCTAGGCGTGGCGCGGGAAATACGTGCCTTCCATCCTCTAGGTGGGGGAAGAGTGTGACAAGGCAGAAGGTGATAAGCAACATTAAAATGCAAAGTGCTTTAGTTTAGAGAAGGCAAGAATGCATTCATCTGGAGGAAGGCCGAGGTAGCATTGGAGCTGGACCCTGAGGGATGAATAAGGATTTTACAGATGGAAGGGGAAGAAATTTGCAAACAATGGGAAGGGCATTAGTAAAAACTTTGAGCAAGGGATATAAGGGATGTGTTCAGGAAAGAAGGAATGGGGCAATTTGGCTCAATTTTAGGTTGTAAGTAGCATAATAACGGGAGAGAGCTAAAAACCATTTTGTGTGCAGAAGGAGGGGTTGAAGTTAAGGCTGAGGAGCAAGTGAGGGTTTTTGGACAGGGGAGAAACAACTCTGTGGGTGGGAAGAATTGCGAAGAAGGGGACCGGAAGCCGGGAAATGAAGATGTAGGAGGTGAATCCTATCAGCTGTCTCCTAACGTCCCTTCCTCTCTGTTCCCCAGTGTTCTAGTCATTACTGCTTGGATCAATAAGGGTCTAAAGTCTTGATGGAAGGTGGAGGATAAAGTCAAGGGAGAAAGAGAAGACAGCCTGTAGGTTTCTAATTGGGAGGATGGTAATGTCATTAACACAAATTGGTTTGGAGGAGATAGGTTTCGTTTTTGATATGTAGTGTTAGAGGTGCTAGTGCAACATTTAGATGATGTCCAGGATTATTGATGGGGATCAAGGCTGCCCCAGGTAGAGAAGCCCAAGGTGTCCTGGCCTACATGCCTATCTATATTGATGCGGGGACGGCGAGCCGAAGAGTCGAAAGAAAGATTTCTTGGACTCTCAAGGTCTGACAGTAGTGCTCTTTTATTTAGAGAATAGTACGGAATAGCATGGGGACAGGACCCATGGGCAGTGAAGAGCTGCTGCTGCTGCTGCATGGGGACAGGACCCATGGGCAGTCAGAGCTCCTGCTGCTGCCCTGAGTTGAGGGTTAGGGCTAAATTTGTAAGGCATGGGTACGTGACTTATTTTTACTGGAAAAAGAAAAGATGATGTAGAAAGTCATTAAATGATTTCAGTGCAGATGGGGTCTAGTTATTGTGCGGTCGTATAACTTTAGATATGAATCTGGTCATATAGATCGGCATGTAGGCCAGGTCACCTTGGGCTTCTCTCCCTGGGGCAGCCTTAATCCACATCATATATGACCTGATGGATGATGCCTGTAGCTCTTCACTGCCCATGGGTCCTGTCCCCACGCCTGCAGCTCCTCGCTGCCCATGGGTCCTGTCCCCATGCTATTCTCTGAACAAAAGAGCACTACTGCCAGAACTTGAGAGTCCAAGGAAGCTTTCTTTTGCCTCCTCGGTTCACCGAGCCTACATCATTATGGATTTGGACCTGGACATTTGGAGAGAGTTTGGTGCTCTAAAGCCTGGAGGTGGAATATGATGTGTTCCAGGAGATCGAGTGAAACAGGCTCTGTGGGAAGAGTTCTTATGTGCTTCTTTTAGCCCTGAGTTCCTTTTTAGTTAGACTTTGGAGCCACGTGTGACGATACCATGACTCTCAGTAGTAGATTTAAGTTAGTTTCGCCCTTCTACTTGATTGTCACCTCTACCCCTAAGACACCCTTCCAGACACAGAGGGAAAAGAGAGCAGGAATTAATAGACAGTCATGAGCTATAGGCAGTGGGATGAGATGGAAGTGTTTTCTTCCAGGAGAGCATGGCACCTGCTTGCCTAGGTGGGTCACTCCAACTGATGAGCACAGACTAATAGCAGATGGTGCGAGAATATATGTGGCAATGTGAGCAGGCTCTGTGTCTATTCGTGCTGTCCTACTTTGCTCCTGGAGCTAGGGACAGGGTATTCTGCTGATTTTTTATGGAACTGATAGGACCAGTTAAACCGACTGAGGACAGAACCCTACTGTCTCCATGTAGGGACTTGCTTCTTCCTTAAGGCCTCCGTACTCCTCAGCCCTTCCAGATGAGGGATGGGTGGCTGATTCGCTGGGAATATAGAGGGAGTAAGGCCAGAGCCAGAAACACTTGGCTATCTCAGACCTGTCATCACCTACCTCTCACTGTGGGAACTTTTAATTCCCTCCTCCTTTCTTCTATAATATTGCAAATGTTTGCTTCCCCCCATGCCCAGAGACTAGAGAGTGTTTACTCCAACCACATTCGATTTAAAGTACCCCTTAAGCACTGAAAAAAACGTGTGTAGCTTTGTCCTTTAAAACATGTAGACTCCGGTAACGGGGGATGGGTGCCTGGGTCTTCTGCAAGGAACCTTTCTCTCTGCCGGCCACTGGATTCCTTGAAGCAGTTGATTGAGTGGAGCAGATCTCAACTGTTAAAATAACTCAGAATGACCTAGGGGAGCCTTTTAAACATACAGTGCTCAGGCCCACTTTATGATTATAATTCCTTTGGTTTTGGAGGTGGGACCCCCAAATATGTATGTTTAACAAGCTTGCTGAGTGATTCGTATTCACATTAAACGTGTTACCAGCAAATTGAATTATTTCCGTCTTGGCCTTTTACTATACTAGTTGGGTCCAAAGCCCACTGGTCTTATTCCCTAACTGTATCAGCATCGTCAATCAATTTCATTAGCATGAGAGTCACAAAGGGGAACATGTGAAAATGCATATTCTCAGGCCCCATCCCATAGCTACTCTATCAGAATCTCTGACAACAGGACCCTGAAATCTGTGTTTTTACAAATCCCAGTCACTTGCAGTGCACCAGTCTGTAAACCACACTTTGAGAAACACTGCTCCAGGTTTGAGAAGTTAAAGTTGGCCTCTGTAGGCAGGAGCCACGTGGTTTCGGGGCCCAGTGGAAAGAAGAGGCAGATCAGATCAGCTGTCGAGTCACTGCAGCCCAGTGGTCCAAAAAGGTCACGGCTGGAGTCTTCGCGTCAGTTATGTACTGAGCTGTGGTTACAGCCTAGGCAAATGAGGCCAGATGACAGCTGGAGAAGTCTGCTAATTAATTAAACTTGATCTAAGGTCAGGCCAACTGGCAGACGCAAGTTCTTTTTTCAGTTGGAGACGATGGACGAGAGGAATAGGAAAGATCTGAAATAGAAGAAGTTTTCCTTTGACTTCTCGAACCCCTCTTCTTGTTTATTTCTCTCAGGGCTTAAGTGGTTTCCTCTGTCACAGTATCAGAATTGACTCCTGAATTATTATTCATTGTTAAATTATGTTAGGAATGCATTTGAAATGAAAGCACAAGGTGTACAATGTGGACTATTTGAAAAGGCACTTAGACTTTTTTAAGTGAGGAGGAATATTTGTTCAGTGATATTTGAAAAATGAAGGAAGTGTTTATATTTTCTTGCAGTGTATTTTGTGAAACCATCTCATTATTTTGTATTAAATGCCCTTCAACTGTGAAAAGCCATGTAAGGTGGGGCTGGTTGCCTTTCTATTCATGGGGGAGCTGGAGGGCACAGCTCCTACAGGCAGTTAAACTGAGTTTGAGACTCCACACATACTGTAGTTTTCTGTTGTTATGTAAGCCTCTGACTGCTAGTTATTACTGAGAGGGTTGTCTCCTCTTCCAGTCAACTAGATGGTAAGCTTCCCGAGGGCAAGCACCTTGTCTCAGACTTCTTTATAGTCCTCTATCTAGCACAGGACCCGGCACATAGCAGCCTTTCAATACAGATTTAACTTACAAGAGTGTAATGAGACAGGAATGAAAGGGTTGCACGTGTCCACTCCTCTTGTTCTTAGTTGTAGTTCCAAGTCACAGAGCAGCATGGGACAAGGGATGGGATGACATTGGTAAATCCGCCCCAGCACTGCTATTTATATTATGCACCCTTAAGCTGTGACAGTCAGAGTTGATTATAGCTGAATCATTATTAGCAAACTGGGTGGAGGACTAAAAAAATTAGCAGGTCTCCGTCACCAGAGTTGAAGAGAAGGAATCATCCTTATGCTTTGTAATAATGAAACAAGTGTCTACAGGCCCCAGTGTACGAGTCAAAGATACTGGAGTGAATCTGTCACTTCCACAGTATTTGTGTAGACCTGAATTATCTGCTACCTACCCCTATACATATTATTTTAGGTGAATCTGTGTATAAGCATACGAGGAGTAAGGAGGAATTGTCCGCTGTGTAGACAACTGGGCATAGAGGTAGAGCCATTCATATGCAAAGGAGAGGATTTGACTTTACGTATGGTGCTGTTTCATAATAAGCAGGTATGTTAGATTTTTGTCTTCTTACTGACACTTCCACTTTACTAACAACTGCCACTAGAGAAAACAAGTTAACTCTGACTGTTGTGAAAACACTAAACTTACATTTTCCTGCAGCTACAACCATAAATAGGAAATAGAAAGGGTGATGGTAGCTGCCACTTGTGTGAAAAAGAAAAATGCATTGATAGGCTTCCTAAAACTTTTAAGAAACAGAAAGCATTATGCAAATTAGTTGAGACGATTAAGTATTTAATAAAGATTCTGGTTTAATTCACCTGTGACTATTTCTCAGCATTCTTATCAAATATCTGCTTCCCTCTTTGATTCCAGTTATTCTCTGATAAGATGCTCCTTAGGTGAGTCCTGCCCCACTCACAAATGTTAGAACCAGGCCTGAGCTGCATGGACAGGATGGGCCAGAGAGGGAGGGAGTGGGGCTGAGGACCTAGACAGACTTACAGGTGTCAGGCAGGCAGGGAGGCAGGCAATCTGGAAAGTTCCCAGTAGCAGGCATTAGGAAGAGACCCACACGGTTAAACAGAGCCCACATGATATGTTGAGGTCCAGACAGGCCAATAATTGGTATAAAAGGGGTCTTTCAACAGATGACAAGGGACAAGTTATGAGGATAAGGTTCAAAGTGGACAAAACCTAATCACAAAGAAAGACCAATTCTAGACACGGATTCTAGGTTAGATAGGAAGCTAAGATTGGTTATAATAAGGCAAGACATCAGAATGAGAGCTAAAATAAAGATGGCAGTACTGATCATTGAAATTATGGTTCCAGAACTGGGAATGAAGTCGAACCCATGAGCAGAAATACAAAGGCTTCAGCTATTGGAATTAGTCAGCTGTTGGGGTTCTAAACTAGACACTAAGATTAATATATTTCTGTGCTAACTTTATTTAGATAGATGCCTGCCTCAATTCTCCAACACACAGGAGAATTTAATCTTTGCGTCCTTCTGAATATTGCAACTTGCTTATACAATCTCATCTTAAAATGTGTTCTGTTACATACTCATTCAACAAACATTTATTAAATGATTACTATATTTCAGATACTGTGGAATACCGAGGTAAATAAAACACAGCCACCGGCCTTAGGAAACTTATAGGTTCCTGAAGGAGCAAGCATCTAAACTGATGATTACAACATAGTATGCTAAAAGCTCAAGAAATAGAGGTAACTGTCATTCATTCATTCAATCAACTCAATGTATTGAGTGCCTTCTATTTTTCAGGCACTAATCTGGGAATGCAGAGGATGGCCCTGAGCCTAGACTTATGGTGTCATGAAAAGCTTCCAAGAGAAAGTGAAGCTTGATCTAAATCTTATAAGACATAACCAGATAAAAGGATGTGGCAGACAGCATCCATTCTTCCCTTCCTGCACACAAACAGGGCCTTGAATTTTCTGAGGCAGCCTTGTGTCTGGTTAAAACCTACTCGCCCCTTCATACACCATTCTAGGTATGAGTGGCCATGTAAGTAAAAGTCTACTGGATGGGGCTTTGTTGAAAATCATCTTTTCTCAATGCCAACGAACTTAACAGGCTCTTCACTCTTCTCTTTCTTCGTGCTTGGAATGCAGATCTGAAAACTAGAGATGAAGTCATCATCTCATAGCCATGAACAGAAGCCTCATTATAATAATGGTAAAATAAAAAGATAGCGGGAGTCTTGGTCCCTGAGGATATCATGCAACTTCTATTTCCTTTGGACTTTTGTTTAAGGCGTTGTAGTCACTTTTCTATTATGTGCCGTTAAACACAATTCTAAATAATAAAAAGAGTACTGGGGTTTGGTAGTAGAGAGTTCAAAAGAAACTTCCCAGGCATAGGAAACCATGGCACGTCCACAGGCGTGGAGTGGGAAGCCTTCAAGATGAAGAAACTGTAAGGAGACCAAACTGGCTGGAGTTCTGAAGGGCAAATGGCCAGAGAGAAAGTTGGAGAGGTAAGTAAAGACCAGTTCCTTGTAACCCGCATTAAGGAGTGGGGGCTTTGTTGCAAAGGCAGTGGAGCGTCTCTTATGGATTTCCTGATGACCTAATAGTTGCGTTTTAGAAACATTTTGTTTGAATATTTGAGTCTTTGGGAGAGGAGAGACTGATGGCAGGCAGACAAGATGGGAGATTTTTAATCATCCAGGTGATTAAAAACCAAAAGTAAGGTAGTAGAAAATGGGAATTGATAGACGAAATTGGAGTTACTAATTACGTGTCAAGAAGAGATTCAAAATACATCAAGGATGTAGAATCAACATAGATTGATGGGGCCAGCCCTGTGGCTGAGTGGTTAAGTTCATGCACTCTGCTTTGGCGGCCGGGGTTCACAGGTTTGGATCCTGGATGCAGACCTACACACCATTCATCAAGCCACACTATAGTGGCATCCCATATAGAAGAGCTAGAATGACTTACAAGTAGGATATACAACTATGTGCTGGGGCTTTGGAGAGGGGGAAAAAGAGAAGGGGGATGGAGATGGGCAATAGATGTTAGCTCAAGGCCCATCTTCCTCACACACACAAAAAAAGTGTAACATAGATTGGATGTGTGAATTTAAAGAGAACATCTCGGGGATGATTCTGAAGTTTCTGTCTTGGATGATGAGATGGGTCACCAAGATAGGCAATACAGGAGGAGATGATGGTTAAGAAACTATTCAAACTCTGATATCTCTGAGAACCAAAGCAAATTTAGGTATATTTTGCCAATTGTAAAAATATCTCTCAGAAGTAGTGATAATACGGCCACAGCTCTTAAAAGATGACATTTATATGAATTTATTATTTTCAGAAAAGTCCTAAGTAGATCGAGATAGAGATAATAGTATTTTATCTTCACACATACTACGTAGAAACGTAGTAGTCTATGTTTATGCTGTCCTTTAATATTTCTTAGAACACTGTTAAAAAAAATACAACAAAAATAACACCCCCAAAAGAGCTGTACGGCAGGCCCCATAGTAACATTTTTTGTTTATTTCTTTGTTTCCTATTTCAGCCCAGTTCAAAGCTCGGTAAGGAGAAAATGATAAATGGAAAAGAATAAAAAGGAAAGAGGCATGCCATAAGAGACATTTAGCAGATGTTGTTTTCATGTATCTGTCGCAGCTCTGCATAGTTTTACACCTTTATGAGTTTATTGTGACAATGGTGGCAGGGAGATGCGCGCTCCAGGCACTACTAAGTGATGATACAATTTTGAGTTTTACTTGACATGTCCACTAAAATATTTTCACAGTCTGTGCCTTTCAATCCAGCCTAAAGAGTACTCACATAAGAAGCCCTCGCCAGCAAAGGGAATCAAAACCACCCCCATTCTTTTCCACCTAGATGTCCTTCCTTTAGTTTGGCCAAATCTGGAGGAAGTGCAGAGTAGACTGGCGCTTATTGTCAGCCCGTGTACTTAACAGTGAAAGCCATGATGGCCAAAGTCTAGTAACAATGACTGGAAAGGGTTGGCTGCGCTTGGACTTCTGTACTTGATTGCGTAAACCAGAAGCCCGTCTTTGGACAAAGTAACTAGAGAACGGTAACCGTTTATTCCATCTTGGTAGGATTTGGCTTGTTGCGACTGCCTTCTGGATTCAATGGATCTGAAGAGGGCACTGAAAAGCCTTTGAAAAGCTGCTGCTGCTACAGGTGTGCTGCTGCTCTTAAACAGGGGAAGACAACTCATACAGGAGAGGATGTTAGTGTGATGGGAGGAACACAAGAGATTTGTGAAATAATTAGGTTCTTATGAACTGGCAATGTGGATTAGGAAGTTGTTGACTGTGTTCACTCGAGCTTTATCAGCATTTCAAAGGAAAAACTGAAAAATAAAGGATTACTTTACAAAATTTATTTTTTTGGATGCTCATAAGTTTGTGAAACACTCTTTGAAGTAGATAGAAGCAGACACAAGGATAGTATTTGCTAAATTATCATTTCAAGGCCTAGAGACCTAGGCATCCAATGTATTTATAGTTCTCTGTTTAATTCACACCTTTCTGATATCGGGGGAAGCATAAATCTCACACTCTGGGATTGAATGGGAAAACACTCCAAGGGGAATGTTTTCTTTATTCTGCTTTACATTCACCTTATACCCAGTAGGACAAGGGTTCATTTCACCTCTTTTTTCTTTCCTTCCCACAACCTCATCACAGATCATTTTCTTACAAGTGTGTGATCTTCTTTTGATTTACCTCAATTACTGTTTCTACCTTCCATCTCCTAGGGTACCTTGCAGAATCCCAAACTGTGTTAATTCCAAAGCAGGTTAGTTATATACCAGTACAGAATCAAAGGCTCGCCAATCAGAAAGCTAGGAAGGAAATAGGTGCATGTCTCTGAAGGCATTGTAGCAAATTGGAGCCAGGCCAGCTGGTAAGGGAGTCGCCACAAGGACAGAAGTCTACACTACTGCTGTTTTGCATCGAAGCAAGAAGGTACAGGAAGAAGCAATAACGCCTTGAGAGAAGTACAACAGAAAGGAAAAGGACAAGAAATAAAGCCGAACTCATAGAATAGCCTCTAATTGACTTCGCATTATATTTAAAGGCTCTAGAGTGCCATCTGACATTTCTACTAGGAGAAACAGTAAATAAAAGGTATGAATAATTTTCATTTCCATGTACACTTTATACCCCAAATATGGAAATCAGCCCATTTGAGAACGAGCATGCCTAACTGTAACATCAATGAATTCGAAATCAACTGGACTGTCAACCCACTTTGAAAGAGTCCGTGTGTTTCAAAGTCATGTTATTTGCCCTTGTAAGAAGCAAAATAAAGTAGTTTAAAAGAAAGTTTTGAGATATTTAGGCTTTAAGAATTTGACTTTGACACATTCAAGAAGTAAAAAGAGAGTGCTCAACTTTTTCTCTTTTACATGGTGTGGGGTGTTCATCCTATTTTTAAGTCATTAGAATCAATAATTTATTCAACGAACAATTATAGAACACCTTCGATGTGTCATTTGGTGATGGGCTACATACTAGAGGTGTTAAGTAAGAGAAGCAGGCAGGATATATTTCAATTCAGGAGAGGAAGAAGGCAATATCATGACAATATTAAGTGAGATTTTAGGTTAAATGCAGCCTTTAAGCATCTCTCGTATCCTACCATGTAGGTGACTATCTACATAGAGACCAGCCCTACCCCACATGGTAGGAAACAGAGGCCCAGAAATGTATTCCCAGTTTTGGCCTCCCATTCTTAGATAATGCAGACAATAAAAACATCATTTTAATTGAGAAGTTCATGGGTCTGAATAAAAGGTTACATGCTTTTAAGAATTTCTGCAATGCTTTGCTTTTCAGTATTCTTATAATAAAGCTCACAATGGCCACTTCCTTATTATGTTCCCCAGGAAGCGTTAGCTTTGCTTTCCTTTTCTTTTTTGTAATAGACTTTATTTCTTAGGGCAGTTTTAGGTTCACAGAACATTGGGTGGAAAGTACAGAGAGTTCGCCTCCTTCCCCACACACAGATCCTCCCTCACCTACCCTCAACATCCTGCACGAGAGCAGGACGTTCGTTACAACTGATGAACCTACGTTGACATGTCGTTGTCATCTACAGTTCAAAGTTCACATTCGGGTTCACTCTTGGTGTTGTACATTCTTTGGGTTTTGACAAATGTATAATGACATGTATTCACCATTGTAGTTTCATACAGAATAGTTTCACTGCCCTAAAAATCCTCTGTACTCCTCTGATTCATCTCTCCCTCCCGCACTGGCCCTGGCAACCACTGATCTTTTTACTATCTCCATGCTTTTGCCTTTCCCAGAATGTCATAAAGTTGGAATCATAGAGTATGTAGCCTTTACAGATGAGCTTCTTTCACTTAGTTATATGCATTTAAGATTCCCCCAGTCTTTTCATGGCTTAATAGCTCATTTCTTCTTAGCATTAAATAATATTCCGTTGTCTGGATGTACCACAGTTTATTTATCCATTCACCTATTGAAGGGCGTCTTGGTTGCTTCCAAATTTTGGCAATTATGAATAAAGCTGCTATAAACATCCTTGTGCAGGTTTTTGTGTGGGATGTGTTTCAATTCATATGGATAAGTACCAAGGAGCATGAGTGCTAGATTATATGGTAAAAGTGTGTTTTGTTTTGTAAAAACTATCAAATTGTCTTCTCAAGTGGCTGCACTATTTTGCATTCCCATTAGCAATGCATGAGAGTTCCTGTTGCTCCACATCCTCACCAGCATTTGATGTTGTCAGTGTTCTGATTTTGGCCATTCTAATAGGGATGTAGTGGTATTCTATTGTTGTTTTAATTTGCAGTTTCCTAATTACATATGACGTTGAGGATATTTTCATATGCTTATTTGCCATCTGTATACCTTCCTCGGTGAGGAGTCTGTTTAGATCTTGCCCATCTTATTAATTGGGTTGTTCATTTTCTTACTTTTGAGTTTTAAGAGTTATTTTTGTATTTTTGGTGATAGTCCTTTATCAGATATGTGTTCTGCAAATATTTTCTCCTAGTCTCTGGCTTGTCTTCTTATGATCTTGATAGTGTCTTTTGCAGAGCAGAATGTTAATTTTTTTTATAATTAAAAAAAGAAGTTAATTTTAATACCAATTAATTCTTTCATGGATTGTGCCTTTGGTAGTGTATATAAAAAGTCATTACTAGACCCAAGGTCATCTAGATTTTCTCCTAAGTTATGTTCTGGAAGTTTTATAGTTTTTTGTGTTTTTTTATTTTTTTTATTTTTTATTTTTTTTAAAGATTTTATTTTTTCCTTTTTCTCCCCAAAGCCCCCCGGTACATAGTTGTATCTTCTTCGTTGTGGGTCCTTCTAGTTGTGGCATGTGGGACGCTGCCTCAGCGTGGTTTGATGAGCAGTGCCATGTCCGCGCCCAGGATTCGAACCAATGAAACACTGGGCCGCCTGCAGCGGAGCGCGCGAACTTAACCACTCGGCCACGGGGCCAGCCCCAAGTTTTTTGTGTTTTACATTTTGTCTAAGATCCATTTTGAGGCAGCTTTTGCAAAAGGTGTAAGGTTTGTCTAGATTCACTTTTTTTACATGTGGATGTGCAGTTGTTCTGGCACTATTTGTTGAAAAGATTGTCTTTTCCCCATTGTATTGCCTTCGATCCTTTGTCAAAGATCAATTGGCTATATTTGTGTGGGTCTATTTCTGGGCTCTCTATTCTGTTCCACTGATCTATTTTTCTCTTCTTTCAACAATACCACACTGTCTTGATTAATGTAGCTTTATAGTAAATCTTGAAGTCAGGCAATGTCAGTCCTCTGACTTTTTCTTCTCCACGAATATTGTGTTGGCTCTTCTGGGTGTTATGCCTCTCTGTATATATAAACTTTAGAATCAGAATCAGTTTGTTGATGTCCACAAAATAACTTACTGGGGCTTGCTTTACTTTTAAAACTTTCAATTATGAAACTTGAGCCTGAGAAATGGAATGAGCAGTAGAGGCATATCTAAGTAATTCTACTCAATGTGCCTAATTTTGCTTAATCTGGATAATCAAAGACTCCCACCATTGCTTTCCTATATGAAACAAGAAACACACTTTAATAGCAAATTATCATGCCCACTAGAATTACTAAAATTAAAAAAAAATCTTTCAAAATTAAGTGTTGGCAGTATGTGGAGCAACTGGAATTCTCATATGCGGCTGGTGGAGGTGTAAATTGGTATAACCACTTTGGAATGCTGCTTCCCTGTCTTGATTAAAGCTGAATATTTGCTTAGCTTATGACCCAGAAATTCCACACTCAAACATAAATGGATACATATATTCACCAGAAGCAGGTACAAGAAATTTTTGGGGGACTGGCCTTGTGGTCAAGTGGTTGGGTTTGCACGCTCAGCTTCGGTGGCCCAGGGTTTGCTGGTGTGGATCCTGTGCATAGACTTATGCACCACTCATCAGGCCATGGTGTGGCAGCATCCCACATAGAGGAACTAGAATGACCTACAACTGGGATATACAACTATGTACTGGGGCTTCGGGGAGATTAAAAAAAAAAAGAAATTTCTTCACAGCAGCATTAAATCAGAGCGGAAAATAAATATTTATCAGCAGAGGAATGGATACATGAACTAAGGTATATTCAGACAATTCAATGCTTCACAACTATGAAAATGAACAAACTACCATGGGCAACAGCGTGGATGAATGTCACAAACACAATGAGTGAAAGTTGTCAGACACAAAAGACTACATAGACTTTGATTTCAATTATACAAAGTTCAAAAACACAAACCTAATCTATGATAATAGTGATTCGCTTTGGAGAGAAGGGGAATAATGAGTGGGAAGAAGAATAAGGGAGACTTTCTGAGTTTGAGTCATGCTCTATTTCTTGAGTTGGGTGATGGTTACACAGGTCCTTTCATTCCGGGAAAATTCATCGAGCTGTATGCTTGTGATTTGTGTACTTTTTGGAGTGCATATTGTTATATTTCAGTACAAACATTCATTAAAGAAACTTATGAGCAATTCACTTGGACCTACTGAGATCTATAAAAGCTATCAGAATATCTGTAACAGGAAGTCTACATTTTCTCAAACTCTCACTCATTGGGAATCAGTAAGCCACACAATAGATGAATCTCATGAGCTTGTTGACAAACAAATAGACAGCCAGTTATTTCTCCAGCAAAAATGGGTTTATTCAGGATCAGCAAAGAATTGTAATTCAGGGTCTGCAACCATGGCAAGCCACATGTGACTCCCTCCCAACAAGGAAAGGAGAAACTCTTATAGAGGGAAAGAGGAAGTTGAGAGAGCTATTGTAAACAAAGAGTTCTGAGTGTAGTGGCTTTTCACTGGCTGAATAGTGACAGTCTCTCATTGGCTGAGTTTCTTGCCGATCAAGAAGAGAAAGTTTTTCTTCCTGTTGGGCTCGCAATTGATATAAGGTGTGAGAGCTACCCCTTTTGGCCTCCCAACTCCATTTTGATGAGGTTTCTGTTTATTAATTTCCACAAGCTAGGGATTGTCATTTTATAGATGAAGTGGGGTTGGCACTTTGATGTGTCTGATTTCTAAGCCCATGCTCATAGCCACTATCCGATGCTACTTTCCCTAATGATTAGATATTCTCTTCCTTGCCTACTTATGCTAAACATCTGTGGTTCTGTATATTTCTTTTCCCATTTTATTTTATGACACCAAGGGACAGTGAAATACTAAGTATATCCTTAATTTTGTTTCATGTTACCAAAATAAAGCTGAAAGACATTTGTTTGCCCTAAACAAGGCCAAGTAACTATTGTATGTATGTGTGTATTTTGTGTGTGTTTGTTGTGGTCACAAAGCTTAGGTATATGTATGTGGTGTATCATTATGTCTTTTGAATAATTCTTTACTTATTCCAAAACACTTTTAATATTTTGCTCAGCATTTGACCACAGCTGAACACAGAGCAGACAATCTCCCTGAACCGCCTGTGTTGGATATTGAAGGGTTTTTTTTTCCCCTTCTCAAGTTGTACTAATTCAGAAGCTTTCAGGGTATGCAAGAGGTTGAATTTTTTCCGATGTGCATTGACTTGTATGCAGAGATATTAAATTGTATCTGTCACTGTTCATCTGTTGCCCAATGATAACATTTGCTTAGTTCTCCAGGAGTGTTTCATAATTCCCCCCTCATCTTGACTAATATTCATCCTTCTTCTGGTTCTTGATAAATTGATGAAACTGCCACCCACCAGTCACACGCAGGACTGTAGCACCTCCCTATTAACCTTTCATACACACTGAAATTTGGTCATTCATTCCTACTATTAGCTTTCAACTCTTAAACACTTTATAGTCCACAGCTAAAGTAGTACATGCTCACCCTTTAGTTACCGAGTTTAATATATAAGTACCAAAGGATGTGAGAATAGCATTGTTTTCATAGAAGCAAATGCTTTTTTCCTAGAGGTGAGCCATTTAATTTATGTATTGAATATCACAGATCATAATTCTCTTTTTTCCATTAAAAATAGATTGTCCGGTATTCCAGCTCTGCTCATGTATTGATTATTGTTGCTTTAACTGACTAAATGCATCTGACATATTTATTGTTGAAGATATGTATCCATAGGACACTTTAGGGTATAAACGTTCAACTCGTTTTTTCAGGGAGCAATAGTTGAGAAAACTACATCAGACTTTAATGTATGCATCTTTGTGATATACCAATTTTCTTCACTTAATTTTTCAGACTATACTATAGAATTCCTAAAAGGACAAAAACAAAGCATTATTTTCTTTTTTTTTTTAAAGATTTTATTTTTTTCCTTTTTCTCCCCAAAGCCCCCGGGTGCATAGTTGTTCATTGTGGGTCCTTCTAGTTGTGGCATGTGAGACGCTGCCTCAGCGTGGTTTAGATGAGCAGTGCCATGTCCGCGCCCAGGATTTCGAACCAACGAAACACTGGGCCGCTGGCAGTGGAGAGTGCAAACTTAACCACTCGGCCACAGGTCAGCCCCAAAAGCATTCTTTTCTAAAGAAAGGTTTGCAAAATTAATAAATTAATATGACAAGGTAGTTAAATTTTTGGCATCTTTAATATTGTCATGCATGGAGCCAGGCTAGAAGATCACTAAGTGATCATTATCTATATTCTGGAGAACAGCAGATCCTCACTTCGTTCAGGTAGATGCAGCAAAGGAACAAATCCTCCTTTATAATAGAGGCTAGGTACTGATTATAGAGCAGCTGCCAAAGTTTAAGCTTGTTCGAAGTTAGAAACAATGATACACCCACATCCTCTTTCAGCCAGCTTTCAGTAACCTGCCTGTTTCAAAACTTGGTAGCTTCAGCTCATATTATTAGCTGCTACTTTTTTTTTTTTTTTTTTTGCGAGATACTTGGGAAAGGTGAAATAGTAGAGAAAAATCATTACAATTCCATGGTATTTCTGCATTACCTGTAGGTTTAATATTTTTGCTTGTTTCTCTCATAGACCCTTGGTTATAAATCCAAATGAATATTTTTTAATCAGTCTTGGAAGAGAAATATCTCAGGACAACCTGTTAAGCTTTATGTGTAAAATTGTAAAGAATGTAAAGAAAAGTTTAAGGAAGGAGGAAAGACTTACAATACCAAGATTTTCATGAAAATTAATCTGACCTATTGCTAAACTCAAATTCCAAGTCTGAATTTTGAAACAAACTTTCTATGGCATTACAGCTAATCTGCGATGACTGTTACATAAATAGCTTTTTTTGCACTACACCAAATACAAAATGCTCTCATTTCCAAATCCCTGAAAAATTACTCGTGATGACCTTGAATAAACAAGAATCCTTTTCAAAGAATAGGCCATTGCTACAATCAAGTCAATTTCAGCATTCCTTTCCCAGAGCTACTTTGCATATTGGGTCATACAACAGTTTTAGTCCTAGTAACGGCCTATTTTGGGAGCTCACCTACAATCTGGTGACATTATGGAAAAAGGATGAAATTAGAACTGTAATACGAATAAAAATGGCAAACATCCAGAGTTTAAAAGATTATATTAGCACTTAGCCACTTTTCATTTATAAAGGTACTTTTCAAGCACTAATTAATCCGCTTAAAATCCCTGTGAGCATGGCTGGACTAGGAGAAAATCAGAGTTTTGAGGAAAGAAAAATGGAAAGTTGCTCGTGGAGCTGTATTTTTCCATAGCTCATCTCCAGGCAGAATCTCCTAAATAGATGTCAATTAAATTCCTCTTATCTGAGCAGTCAGGCTGTTCAGTAGATTAAGAAATTCAGTTCTGCCTGAAACCCCTAGGGATAACCCAAGGCATTGTCCCACAGTAAGCCAAAATCTCAGAACTGAGAAATCAAGGGAGCCCAGAACTATGCTGGATATTTCTACCATCTTCAGGATCAGTGATGAACTGATGTAAACCTAAATATACCGGTTCTGACTAGAACCGGGCGCGTTGCTAAGAAAAGAACCAGCTGACTCATCACGTGTAATTCTTTGCAGGCCAATAATTCATTTCTGACTATGGAAATTTCAATCAAACTTTTGGGGTTAAAGAATGCAAGTGGGTGTCACTGACTGCCGCTGGCAGGCCTGAGGCATAAACGAGAGAGAAGACCAAACAGAAGGGAAGAAGTGGTTCTGGTAGAAGATCACCTGCAAATTCTTAAAGCATCAGCCATAATTTCTACCAGTGGCCCAGAGGGCAGGGAGATAAATGCATTCGCTATTAAAGCAATGGAATGAGTAAGAGTAAATTCAAGGAACAGGTCATGCTGGAAAGTGCAGGAAAATCACCACATATAATAGCCGATTTATGGGGGAAGCATGTCAGAAACTAGGCTATTGCATGTAGATAGAATCTATGACCTACACAAAACACAACCCAAGAAATATGACAAATCCAAGTATGACACTGTGGCAACGAACAACAGTACAACTGCACGCACACACAGCACTTCCACACACACGCATGCACACGCTTCTAACCCTGTGTCCCTGTTCTGTATTTTTCCATTGCATTCTCACTTTCTAACGTACCTCACAATTTACTTATTAAGTACCTTTTCTCTCTCCCTCTCTAGAACGGAAACTCTCCTAAGGTAGAAAGTTCTGTTTTGTTTATTGACATATGCCTAACATATACAGCAGTGTCTGGAATATAATAGGCTCTTAATAAATATTTGCTGACAAAAGAATGAGGCGAGTGAGGTTTGAGAAATGAGTATGGAATGTTCCAGAGTGGATGAGTGAAGGGTATGAAGCACACTGAGCTCATTGCAGTGGATTGTTTATTGACCACTGCTTCTATAGCCATGTAGAGTCTATCTTAAAGTACAGGTTCTCTCTGGCTGCTGCTTATTAGACAGATAGAATGGAGACCAGTGTAGCTGAAGCAAAGTGAGAAAGGCGAAGAGCAACAGGAGACGGGTTCAAAGAGAATGTTGAAGGATGACAGAGTGATATAGTCTGTAGGGTCCTGTTGTCCCTTATAAGGATTTTGACTTTGACTCAAAGGGAGGTAGGATGCCATTGGAAGGTTTTAAAGAGACGAGTGACTTGATCCAACATATGTCTTAACAGAATCTCTTGGGATATTGTGTGAAGAATAAACTGTAAGAGTAAAAAGGCCAAAGCAGGGAGACCAGTTAAGAGACCATTACAATAAGTCAAAAGATAGATGATGGTAGCTTGGACCTGGGTTGTAGCAGGGGAGGTTTTGGGAACTGGTTAGATTGAGGATATATTTTGAAGGTATAGCCAATGAGATTTCTTGATGGATTGCATATGGCATGTGAGAGAAGGAAAACAAGTCAAGGATGACACCATTGTTTTTGGCCTGAGCAAGTGGAAGGATGGAGATATTTACCAAAATGGAAAAGACTTAATAGGTTGGAAGATTTGGGATGTTAAAAAATATGTTGGAGGGCCAGCCTGGTGGCACAGCAGTTATGTGGACACGTTTTGCTTTCGGGGGCCCGGGGTTCGCCGGTTCAGATCCTGGGTGTGGACATGGCACTGCTTGGCAAGCCATGCTGTGGTAGGCGTCCCACGTATAAAGTAGAGGAAGATGGGCACAGATGTTAGCTCAGGGCCAGTCTTCCTCAGCAAAAAGAGGAGGATTGGTGGCAGATGTTAGCTAAGGGCTAGTCTTCCTCAAAAAAAAAATATGTTGGAGATTTCAATGTTTTCAGATAATGAGTCTCTTCCTTAGGTGGCTTCGGGGGGTGGTGGTGGATACTAGTCATTTCACTGTTGATCGTTTAGCTAAGGAAACAAAACTGTAGGTAGGAATTTTTTGGTTTGTTTTTTATTTTTACTTCTGAGATTGACTATGATGTAGTACAAAGAATATTCAGAACATCTACCAAGGAAGGAATAGATTTTATTGCAGTAGATTGATGAGCACATTAAGTTCATTTAGTGTTTTACTGTGATAATTCACCAAAAGAAATTAAGTATTTTTGGTGCCTATCTGTCCTCTTAAATTGATCGATACTAGTAAACTGTAAAGATTAAATATATGTCAGTGCACAAGGTGGAAACCACTAGTAAAAACAAGATCAGAGTGACAATCAGCCACATCGTATTAAACTAAAAAGGTCTCATACACACAGCCCTCAGACATTACACTGCTTTCTGCATGTTAAATTCTAAAGAGTGTGTTACTAATTTCACTCTCGTGAAAAATCTGTACAATCTCAATATGGCTAATATTAGGGCATTTGTTAAGCAAAAAAAATATTTGGAGACACATCCATATCCTTTGATGCAGAATTCCACTTCTACTAATTTCTCTTGAGGCAACATTAAGAATGTGCAGAGGGGCCGGCCCCATGGCCAAGTGGTAAAGTTCACACACTCTGCTTCAGCGGCCTGGGGTTCATGGGTTTGGATCCCAGGCACGGACCTACACACAGCTCATCAAGCCATGCTGTGGTGGCATCCCACATAGAAGAACTAGAATGACTTACGATTAGGATATACAACTAAGTCCTGGGGCTTTGGGGAGAAAAAAGAAGAGGAAGATTGGCAACAGATGTTAGCATGTTGGCTCAGGCCCAATCTTCCTCACCAAAAAAAAAAAAAAAAAGAACGTGCACAAAGATTTACATCCTTGAGTGTTTCTCATGGCTTTTGTTATAATAACAAAAATTGGAGAACATTTCAATATCCAAATCTAGAGTATTTAAATAAATTATGCACACTCATACAATGGAATACTATGCAACCAATTTAAAGAATGTTGTTGAAGCATATTTATTAGTTCAGAAAAAACTGCCTGACACATTGAGTGAAAAAAGCAAGTTAGAAAACAATATTACATATGACCCCACTTGAAGGGTGGTGGGTTAATCTATTTACAAACAGAAAAATTCTGCAAGTGTATACTACAAATGGTAACTGGTTATCACTGGTGGGAATATGGGCCATTTTTATGGTTATCTCTACTTTCTAAAATAAACCTGTAATACTTTTATAAAAAAATGTTCAAATGCATGAAACAACAAGGGTTACAATACACTAAAGTATTTCGTAATTTAGAAAGACTCACAAGTCTTGTTTTCCCTGGAGACACACCCTTGTTCATGCATCATAGGATCAACCTTTAACAGCGTATTATTACTGGCACTCCCTGGCTACAATATTTCTGATTGAGATTAGTATAAGTAATGAATTGCCAAGTTAGGTATTTAAAACATTCACAAAAAGCCCTTCAGATGTGAGAAATGTGGCTAAATACTCACATGTCCAAATAATTTCAGGGTTTCACCAATTACAGTCATAATCTAAACAAATAACAATTAGTCCAAATTCTCACAGAACCTCACGTGCTTTTTAGTTAACGATACAAAAAAGGAGACAGGAGAAAATTCTCAATAGAACCAGAACAGATAGTATCTTTAATTTTCCCATTAAAGATCCACTTTTTTCTCCATGTGGCAAAGCAAATAAGGTCTATATGGCCAACCCTAGATTATTCAGGGTCATGGGGGACAGAAACTACGTGGATAATTGAAATCCACTGAGAATCCAGAAACCTAATTTTCCCTAATAGTTGCAACCACCTCCTGGACAGAACCCTTCAGTCGAGCTGCTAATGAGAAGCATAATTGAGTGGTTTGAGTTCATCTGCTTTCAGTTCCCCTTTGCAGGTGCTAATGAACAGTGAAATGGTCAAAAGGCTGTCAGCCAGAGGAAGCAGTAGGAGAAGAAGCAAGCCATGGATAACCCAGAAACTGGATAATCAGCCTCAAAATGGTTGAGTTGACTGAAGGGAGGATCCGCTATTAAATATCTGCTTCACGAAATTCCATGAGGACATATGTCATGAAACCAGATCTTCATATTAAGGGTTTTCACACAGGCAGCTCTATCTTGGTTAGCGTGAATTACGGCGTAGTCTTAGAAATTCTCTATACTGTGGTGATTTTCACTGGCGGCAATGATAGGATATTTATTGTCAGAGCACAGCTAATCAAGTGCAGGCTCCTCTGCTAAATATGGCCAACAGTCTGCTTATGAGTCAGGCCTCTGGCAGGCAGCCCTGTTTTTAGACCAATGGGAATGTTATTGACTCACTCCCGTGCCTTTCTGGGAGAGAATATAAGCATTGCTGGGATCCAAATCCTTTTTTTTTATCATTGCTCCAAATTCATGTTTTAGTAAACAGAATTTTGAAAGTATTGTTATGGTGAACATTTTGTGGTTTATGTTAAGCATTTGGTTTTCAAGAATTGTTGAAAATAAATGTTTTTAGAGTGCAGTTATTTTCAAGCATTACACAATAAACTCCAATATTTGTAACTAAAACTGTATCTATGTTTGATTAGTAATTAAGCTCTCAAATGGTTATGAAAGTAATTTCCTTTTATAAAGCTATACTCTAGGACAAATTACTTGATACACTCACTAATATTCAGAGCTTCAACTATATCTACTTATGATTATTAATGTAGCTGTCTATAGTGGTAGTGAAAGTGATTTCCTTTTATGGCAGTAGTTTAAAACAAAGTACACTGTAAACTATCTGATATTTGTAAATAAAACTGTATCTGCACATGAATATTAATTGTTTTCTATAGCGATTGTGAGAGTAATCTCCATTTATAGCAGTCATTTTGAGTAAATGAGATTTTTAATCATTTTAATATCAATGGTTATTTCTTGATCTCGTCCTATGATAGTGTGTCCCTTTGCCCATATTGTGAGCAAAAGGGCAAATGAACTAGTTTTCTATAATGTGAGTTGTTTAAGCCACTTGAACATTCTAGACTACTCCCTAACTTTTGTTTAAAAACTAAAGAAATCATTTTCAATTCGGTTACAGGTAACATTTACCAAATTCTATCTAACTGAAAAATACAAGCCCCTTGGTTTCTGCTTTAGTGAGAATTTGGATAAACTCTAGCCCGATTTACTTTCATGAAATACAATGGCATGAGTAGAGGAATTGTAAAATTTATTCATACAGAGCACTTGCTGTGTGCCTGACCTGGTAGGAAGTGCTTTATATGTATTGGCTCATATAAAACTTGTAAAAATCCATGGGGGAGACAGTGCTATTATATCTGTAATTTATTATAGATGAGCGACTAAGATTAAGTCATTTGTCAAAATTCACCTAGAGCTCTGAAGTGGTAGGGCTCAGATTTAAACCCAGGTATTTGACCTCTGGAGTCAAGCTTTGTGATTCTCCACGTCGTAGTTTGTTGCCTAATGTATGTAGGCTGAGGATGACTACCTTTTAGGTACTCCAGGACCACCTTGCAGCTTCTATCTCTGTTCATTTGGTAAATGTCTGTTGCATTCAAATAGGCCCACAGAAATTCTATTTAGTACGTAGATTTTGAATTACTTTCCATGTGTTGGTCAACTTGATTTCTCCCTTACTTAATCATTCCTGACTTTATTTTTTTTTTATTTTTTTATTTTTTTCCTTTTTCTCCCCAAAGCCCCCCGGTACGTAGTTGTATATTCTTCGTTGTGGGTCCCTCTAGTTGTGGCATGTGGGACCCTGCCTCAGCGTGGTTTGATGAGCAGTGCCATGTCCGCGCCCAGGATTTGAACCAATGAAACACTGGGCCGCCTGCAGCGGGGAGCACGAACTTAACCACTCGGCCACGGGGCCAGCCCCTGACTTTATTTTTTAACCTGTCTTATTTGATGCATTCAGTTCCCCCGTGAACATGGATTGCTATTAAAAAAAAATAAGCAACCAATTATAATACATTGCATTTGCAAAGCGCTTTGCAGTTTGCAAAGCACTTTCACATGCTTGCTCTCATTTTGTTCTCACAAGTTTATTTGTTGTTTTTTAATTATAAAAGCTACTCAAGTGTAGCAGGAGTTCTAGAGTGAGAGGCTAAGCTGTGGAAGGACCCACTGTGGATTCCAACATGTCCAGGCAGATCCAGATGGCCAGCAGGGCAGACCTATCAGGGGTTTATTTATATGAGGGCTTAAGGACTCTCAGATGAGTTATAACAACTGGGTAAGTTGAAACTGACATCTGCCCCAAGCACTAAGACGCCTTTCTGAGCTTTGGGAGAATAAGAGCCCTCCTTTGAACAAGAATTCAGTTTAATAGATGGGAAAGAACCAACTTTGAGGGGAGTTATTGTTGAGGTAGACTGATTTGATCAGGAAAACAAAGGTCCGTGTTAGAGTAGGTGGTTGAGTAGGGCACCTGTGGATCTGCGCCGTGCTGGAGGCTCAGGGTCAGAGGGGTGGTGCTGGCTCTGATAGATAGTAGGTCAAATAAAAGAGCTCTAGCATTAGAGTCATCCTAAGAACTTGAAAGCACAAGGCAGTGCTATTTGTGGCTTAGTAATACACTGATGTACAAGTAAGGGCAGAAATGACTATTGGAATGGAATGGAAAAGCAGCTAAGGCTACAACACTGTGGCTGACATCCAGAGTTATGACAGAAGCAGTAGTTTCTGCTAGGGCACAAGTCTGGAGGAGCAGAGGCAGAGATGACGAACGCCATAAGGAGGAGGAAAACCATCCCTAGCCATTCATAAACTATGTGAACCACTCCTTGATTCCGCTCCACCCCCTTGAATTGGAAGGGGGAATGGATTCCAGAAATGCAGCTAATGGAAGCTGGGAGAGTGATTGGATTTAACTATTATTGGACCCACCTCTCCCCAGCTTCATTAGTAGTGTCTGAAGAAACTAAAGTTACAGCCATATTATACATGTTTACAATTATTTTTCTATCACTACAGTAACCAACCAATCTAGACAAATCCTCATTCAATTGATCAGATCCCACTTTGATGTAAACACAATTCTTGAATAGTCATCTTTTCCCCTATTATTGATTCTCTTCTCTTTTTTCCACAGTTTGTTTTATTATTTCCTTCTTTATTTTATATGATTATTGAGTGAATATACATGTGACATACTTTACCAGGCCGGGTGGGGAACACAAGGTGGACAAGATACAGGTGTTTTCGGCCTAGTGAAGGAGCCAGACATACTCACAAATTATCCTATAGCATCCAAAAGGTGGAGAAGTTCAGGAATAGTACTGATTAATGGCTAAATCTGAAATCTCTTATGGTCAAAGTCCCAAGTTGGCAGGGGGCCGATTTTGTATTCTAGTCTAGTGGCATAGTCAGTACTAGCCCCGCCTGGATCAGAGAGACAAATGGTTATTTCCTTTTTAAAATCTCTTACATACTTATAAACTTAAGAATTTTTGCTAACTCGGATCATCTTTATCCCGAAGGTCATAGATCCAGGAGCCTCCTTTGAGCTATGAATAGACCTGGCCTATGGCCTACAGAGCATGGAGCCATGGGACCAAAGCTGATATGGAGAACCTAACAATTCACACAGAAAGCCTAGTCAAGGAGCAAGGAAGAGAGGTAAAAAAAAAAAGCAGGAGCTACGCAATGTGACTGCAATCAGAAGGCTGCTAAGATGGAGAAAGCATGCTGATGGGAAAGATAAGGAAAGAGTTACAGGAAATATTACCTTTATGTGTTAGAATATAGAGACAGCAACCTTTTTTTTTTTTTTTGCTGAGGAAGATTAGCCCTGAGCTAACATCCACTGCCAATCTTCCTCTTTTTTGTGTGTGTGAGCCACCGCCACAGCATGACCACTGACAGACGAGTGGTGTAGGCCTGTGCCTGGGAACTGAACCCACAACAGAAGCTGAAAAGGCCAGATACTATCTCTACCTCAAAACCCTGAGATATAGACATGTCACCTAGGCTAAACCTATCAGCTTCTCCTACCAGGGACTAGGAGTCCACACCAAAGAAGCTGGCACAGGGAGCACCTCTTCTGACAGTGGCTGTAGGCTGCAATACCCAGTACCCAGTGGCAGCAATCCTGGCGTTATGTTCACCAGACTGGCATGATGTAAACTGTTGTGCTGACCCCTATCCTCCTGTGGTTCCTGACTTATACTGATCCTAGGTCTTCGATCTTCTATGAATTCTCTAGCATTCTTCCAATAAACTCCATATTTGTTTATAGTAACCAGTGTCATTTTCTGCTGTTTGAAATTAAGACCTTTGACTGTACATCTACTCAATATATATTTATATTCGGTATAACTCTGGTCCCAAAATGTGAACAAGATATATCAAATTCACTTATAAATATAGATGAAAAATAACTATATAAGTATTAGTGGGCCAGATTTGGCATTACATGGAAATAACAATCTGTCATAACCATATAGGACTTACTTCAAGAATACAGAGATTTTTTTCAAGATAAGCTATTTATATATAGCATCAATAGATTAAAATAAATTAGTATTGTCATAGATGACTTAGGTAAAATTTAATACTCATTCCTTCAATTCAAGGATAATTAATAATTAAGTATCTGCTATGTGCCAGATACTAACCCAGGCGCTGCATTATATAGGTGAATAAGACATAGTCACCTACTTCACGGAGCCTATGGTCTAATTAAAAGAAAGACAAATGAACGTAATTAAAATATTATGCTAAATGCTTTAGTAGAGGCTTGCACACATTAGTGACTCTTAGCACAGTCAAAAAGTTCAAGAAAGTCTTTTTGAATAGTTGATTTTTGCTATGCCTTGAGAGGTTGGTCTTACAAAAGAGATGGGGCACCTTATTCCTTGATGCTAGAAAGGATGAGAGAAGAATAGATGAAGATGAAGATGTATTATACGTGAGGAGAGGGAATAGAACAGGAAATTGGATTGCCTAAAGCTTTCCCTCACTTTCTTTCCTCTGTGTGGTTGCCACCATCACCTAAGCTGCCACACTCTCTGGTCTAGACTAGTGCAATAGTTGCCTAACTTTCTTTCTGTATTTTTTCTCCCTTCCAATTTATGCTCTGCATAGCTAAAAAAAAAAAAAGAGAGAGAGCTTTAAGAACAGACATTTTTCCAAAGAATATATACGGATGGCCAACAGACACACGAAATGATGTTTAACATCACTAATTATTAGGGAAAGGCAAATCAAAACTACAATGAGATATCACTTTACTCCTGTTGGAATGGCAGTAATCACCAAGACAGAAAAAAACAAATGTTGGAGAGGGTATGGAGAAAAGGGAACCCTCACACACTGCTGGTAGGAATGCAAACTGGTGCAGCCATTATGGAAAACAGTATGAAGATTCCTCAAAAAATTAAAAATAGAAATACCATATGGCCCAGCTATCCCACTACTAGGTATTTATCCAAAGAACTTGAAATCAATGATCCAAAGAGATTTATGCACCCCTATGTTCATTGCAGCACAATTCACAATAGCCAGGATGTGGAAACAACCCAAGTGTCCTTCTACAGATGAATGGATAAACAAGATGTGGTATATATATATATATATATATATATATACACAATGGAATACTACTCAGCCATAAAAAAAGACAAAATCATCCCATTTGCTACAACATGGATGGACCTTGAGGATATGATCTTAAGTGAAATAGGCCAGACAGAGAAGACAAATACTGCATGATTTCACTCATATGTGGAAGATAACAAACACATGGATAAAGAGAACAGATTAGTGGTTACCAGAGGGGAAGGGGGTTGGAGGATGGGCAAAAGGGATAAAGGGGCATATATGTGTGGTGATGGATAAAAATTAGACTACTGGGGGTGAGCACGATGAAGTGTATTCAGGAATTGATAAACAATAATGTACACCCGAAATTACATAATGTTATAAACCATTATGATCCAATAAAATTAGTTGGGGAGAAAAAAAAGAACACAAATCCAATCATGCCATTCCATACCAAAAACTCTTCAGTGGCTTTCTGTTACTCTTAGAATGAAATAAGGTCTTGTCTTGTCCGGCCCCTGCCCTCTTCTCCCACGTCGTTCGTATCATTTCCCTGTTCCCCACTAGGTTCTAGTGCCCATGCTTTTATTTTTGTCGTTGAATACGCTAAACGCTTTCCTGCCTTTGGTCCTTTGGATTGTACTTCCTCCCCTACCCCAACTTTCCCTAACCCCAACCCCCGCCTCCACTACCTATGTTCTTTACTTCCTGCCTCATTTTTATCTTTTAGGTCTTACCTCAAATGTCACCTCCTCACTTACACCTTCACTGACCATTCTCCCCCATTTACTCTTTGTCATCCTGTTATTTTCATCACTGCACAACTACAGTCTGTACATTTACTTATTTTCCTAATTCTCCATTAGAATGTAGGTGCCCTGAGTGCAGGGACTTCGTCTGTCCTGATCACCACTATGTCCCCATAACTCACACTGGTGGATGGCACATAATAGGGTCTCAATAAATATTTGTTGAATGGATTAATCTCTGCCTAGCAAAAAAAAAAACACCTTTGTAAATGGTGCTAAAATACAAATGTCAAACTAGAAAAAATATGCGCAATATATAGACAATGTATAAGTTCTAAAGTGTTAGGATCTGTACATATATAGAGTTGCTCGAAGCTTGAGGAGATACAAAATTTTGTATTTCATTGTGTGTATCAATAAGAGACTGGTTCACTATATTACGGTAATTTACACAGTCTAATAATATGTTAATATTACGAAGCATTTCTATATGTCATGGCCTGTACAGATGTAGGATATGACCTTGAACTTTATCCTTGTGCTTGTTCTTCCTTTCTTTCACTTTCTGAATATCCTGACCCTTTCTCTCATCAGTCATAGTCACCTACATGAATTACATTAGCACAGTTATAGCAAGAGTTAAAAGGGAAAGAATTAATATACACCCTTGGTTGTTTTCATTTTGTTTTTACTTCCAAACAAGTCTGTGGAGAAACAAAAAGGAAGGTCCTCTGGAAAGTAGAACATAGAGTTAGTGACAGTACAAAGCTTACAAAGTAAACAGAAGAAAAAAGGACATTATCTACCCACTCCACCCCAGTCCTAGGAAGAGATTAGATTAGAGTCTAGGAGAGAGTGTGTTTGGGGGGCAGGTAAAGGCAAAGTCCTTGGAGGTGGTCCTAAGCTGGAGACAAAAGGGCCGGACCTCAGGGAATATGGATGATAGCAGGGAATTGGCATTGAGGGGCACCTACTCTATTGGTGGCCACTGTTAGGGAGCCAAATGAAAGCTGAGTCAATACCAGCAAACTTTCGTCACTAGTCAAGAGAGTGTATAACAATGCCAAGGAATCATGTCACCTCTTAGCTGTGAGACAAAACGTTCCTTTAAGATCTGCCTGTGCTCCTCATTGCTGCTCATCCAGCAGAAGCAGGCCCCGAGCTTTTCTGGGTCCCATCTAAGCTGCACCTTGTGGGTACTTCTCCTTGGCAATAGCCCAAGACTCTGGTAAATCCCCAAAACAGTGGGGTGATGGCGGTACAGTAGAGGAAGTTCTGGATTTTCAGTGAGACTGGACAGTGGTAGAGAAGTCGATTTTTGTGATCGGAGATATAGATATAAATGTATATGTATATGGACATATAGATACGTTTATATGTATATATACATGTGTATATATGTATATGGAGCTGTTGACAGTGAATGAGATAGAATGGAGAGATTTTATACTTACTCTGTTTTATATATTTCTGAATTGTTTGAACTTTTTTTAATAATAAGCATACATTACTCATATAATGAAAAGGCAGCTCTCAAAAGGACCAGAAAAATCTACTAGATAAAGCAAATGCTGCATTTTATCTGACTTGTTGATAAGGAGAATAAATTAGTCATTCCTTCAGAAGCACTTAATGTCTACAGCAATTATTTGTTAATGTCAGTGCATATGGAATGCCCTGTCACTTGAGTTCAAGACACTTTTAAAATCAACCAGGGTTCAGTGGGAAGCAATCCACTCCAAAAGATATTTACCAAATATATATCAGCATGACACTCTCAGCTTCCCATACTTAGGACCCTTTTGTCTCTGGCTGTATTTTTCTCACATGTTTTTATAGCGAGTATTTTGGGGACTTCTGCTTCCACCCATAAAGGATATCTCCTGTGGGACTTGCCTTTGTGCCATAAACAGCTAGAAAGATGCATAAAATATATGAAACTATTGTTTTCAGACCTTGGACAGTAGGCTGTGCAGTATTTTGATCCCTGAGAGGAGGGAAGTAAATGAGGTGAGCCCTACAACCACCTTGACCTTCTGGTAGAGACACTTTCCAGACAGTAGCACAAGGAGAGGGACTCTCACCGAGTTGAGGTCAGAACTCAGGGAGGCCAATGCAACTAGAATGTGTGAGGAAGAGTACTGAAGAGGGAGCTACGCAGAGAAATGGCTCCAGAAATCTACATGAGGGTCTCCCTAAGTCTTTTGCTAAAACCCATCTATGCATATGTAGGGTGAAACTCCATCAGGTTGGGAAAGAAAAATGGTTAGGGAAGTAACAGTTACCAGGAAGCCGTAAGCCAAATAGTTTCAAGAGTTCACACAGGGCT
Organism: Equus quagga; assembly: GCF_021613505.1. Lineage (NCBI taxonomy): Eukaryota > Metazoa > Chordata > Mammalia > Perissodactyla > Equidae > Equus > Equus quagga. The sequence continues at coordinate 46,033,049 of NC_060276.1, forward strand.
GGGAATCATTTTGGCTCCAACTGGCCAGAATGGAGAGGCATTGTTGAATTCCAGTGATCTCAGAAGATCCTACCTTGGGAGTGGAGCTAAAAGAAACTTAAAAACAAGCCTCAGAAGCATTAAAATGATCTTCATGCTACTTAACTGCCTGCCAGAATAAAGTCCTATGCTCTTTAAAGGAATACTATAAAATCTAGTATTCAACAACATAAAATTCACAATTTCCATCATTCAGTAAAATAATTACTAGACATGTGAAGAAGCAGGAAAATGTGACCCATAAGCAGAAGGAAAACAGACCTGAAATGAGAGATGATAGAATTTGCAAACTAGGGCATTAAAGCATCTATAATATATATGTTCCATACACTTAAGAAGAGAAAGGAAAACATACACATGAGAAGGGAAATGGAAGATGTAAAGAAGACTAAATGGAACTTCTAGAGATGAAAAATACAATATCTGAAATGAAAATTTCACTAGATGGGATTAATAGCATCAGATACTGCAGAAGAAAAGATCAGTGAAACTGAAGACATAGCAATAGAAACTATGCAAACTGAAGCAGAGAGAGAGAGACAAAGACTAAAAAAAGTGAATCAATATCAGTGACCATATCAAGCAGTGACCATATCAAGCAGTCTAGTGTACTTGTAATTGGAGTCCTAAGAAAGTGAAGGGGTAGGAAAAAAACGGTTGAAGAAATAATGGCCAAACATTTTCCAAAACTGCTAAAAACTATAAATGTACACATCCAAGGAGTTCAGCAAACTCAAAGCAGGAAAAATCAACTGGCCACTTGTGTTTATTTGTTTTATTGTTCCCTGAATCCTGGCTTATGAACCGGATTGGATTCTGATTCTTTAGCTCTGTTTTAACTTGTTTCTGGCTTCCTGATCTCATATCTTTTCCAGTTTCTCAAAACTGATTGCATCTGGACCAAGGGAATGATAATGCCCACGTTGACAAAGAGGGAGAGATATATATTACTACACTCCTCCACTGTGTACCTTGGAACTCTCCACTCAGGTAGAAGGTCTCTGTAATCTCCACCTCTCACTATGAGTCCCTCGGGCCCTATCGATGACTGTGTTGTTAGGCTTCTCTTATAGTGTGCCTGTTAAGATGACCATTCTGATTCTATTGGATTGTTTTAAATAATAAGAACTGCATCTTGTAATTTTTTCTATTCTCCAAGTATCTATTTAGCACCATGCACATAAGTCAATCAATAAATATAGGCTTATTGATTGATTCGTCCAGTGGGCCTCAAATTCTAGTATGCATCGGGATCACATGGAGGGTTGACAAGTCACAGATTGCTGGGCCCTCTCCCTAGAGTTTATAATTCATGAAATCTGGGGTAGGGCTTGATAATTTGCATTTCTGACCAGTTCTAAGGTGGCACTGATATTACTGGTCCTCAAACCACATTTTGATAATTACTGGATTGGAATATATTTGTGAAATTCAGCTGTTGAGAGATGATACATATTTCAAATCTCTCTTTAAATCTCACCTCTTCCATACAGCAATTCCTTCTCCCTCAGAGTAGGAGATCCTCTTTCTTACATGTATTTCATATCCTCTCTACATCTCTTCCAGTTTGTCATCATCTATCTTATTTATAAGTTGTTTATGTAATGTGTTTATTTTGAATAGATTGGCTGCAGAACCAGTTCTTCAAAAGCTGGATGGACCAATTAACGAATTGATATTTTTCCGAATATGTATCAAAATGTGTATATTTCTTTGTCGAAAAAATAAGTTGCTGATTTTATAGAAACAACTAGGTAATGGAAATGCAGACAGAGCCAAAAAATTTCAGCTCCTGCTACTTTCTATGCAGCAGGTCAATGAAGTGTTAGATAGGATTTGTGTCCTCGGATTAAGAAGAGTAACTCCGACAAGAGGTGTCTAATTATTCTGCACTTGTGGTCCTAATTATTTTTAGTGGCATGTTCTAACTGCTGGGAAAGGTTAACTATTCCCCCGACAACTCCATCCTAGAAGCAACACCTCTAACCAGGGTAAAGAACACATAATTTGAGTTTCTGGTGCTAGAAACAAAGAAGTAAAAGTTCAAGCTTCAGGTGTGCTCGCATGTGAAAGGTGTGGTAAGATGAGCCTTATCCCTGGTGGCACCCCACTCTTATTCCTTTTCATGCAAAGCCAAGAGCATCAGGTTAGTGTCTGGAGCACAGGAGGCGGGGTTTTGTTTTTTGTTTTTTTTTTTTTTTGAGGAAGATTAGCCCTGAGCTAACATCTGCTGCCAATCCTCCTCTTTTTTCTGAGGAAGACTGGCCCTGAGCTAACATCTGTGCCCATCTTCCTCTCCTTTATATGAGGGACACCTGTCACAGCATGGCTTGATGAGCGGTGTGTAGGTCTGCACCCAGGATCCAAAGCAGTGAACCCCGGGCTGCCAAAAGCAGAGCACACAAGCTTAACTGCTGCACCACTGGGCCAGCCCCTCACTTCATCTTTTAAAAGAAAATTTGACTGCCATGCTATTTCAGTTACAAAGCCTGAGTTTTGCAATAGATACAAATATCATTAAAAGCTAGATTGTTTTTACTGGCATAGGTTCTTCACTATTTTTTTCTCCTGGAGGACATAGCTCTTCTTAAAACGTCTCCTTTTCATTTCTATAAGCTCTCTACCAGTCAACACGTTGGTATCATGAGGTGTTAATTTATCATTAGTGCCAGCCTATCAATAAAACCATTTTCATGGGCAAGTCGAAATGATCCTATATTATTGTAAAAGAGCACAGTTGGAATAAAATATGGTTACATTTCTTTCATGCTGAAATGAAAGGTCATTTCCTCAGGTCTTTACTCACACATTAAACATGTATTCTAATAAGCTACGTTCAACTTTTTTAATACGCCATCTTTATTGGTTTCTTTCTGTCCTCCATTTCGTTTACTGATCTGCTTTTCTGTTTATGCCAGCATCCTCTAATAATGCCACAACTTGCTCAGCAAAATCCTACCACTTCTGGCAACTGCCCAAGCTTAGACAATGTGCTTTCACATAAAAGCTTCCTCATGGCAGACTGCTATGTGAACTATTTTGGTCGGGATTTTATAATGCTGCTTTGTAATTAAATGAATGAAAATTAAGGATCGAATTTCAAATTAGCTTGTACAAAGTCATTACCTATCATTCTGACCAGAAAAGCAGTAGGCCCTATATCATTTGAATAATAGGCTAGTGGGAGAAGCATGTCACTTATCCTAAGGCTTTATATCGTATTCATATTTGAACACAGCCTAAATATATTTAATAAAATGTAGGGATATATAAAAAGCACAAATCACTTATCAAGATTCATTTCTTGAACTATGATAGCATCTACAAGCTGCCACGTAATTTACTAAATAAAAATACCACTGTGATTTAACCTAAAGCATTTGGAATTAGCTCATCATCATGTATTTTGAGGGAAAAACATTTCTGAAGGTTTAAAAATGTTTAGTGATGAATTTGGAGTTTTTAAATTGTGAAAATTCAAGTGTGCTTATATTTTATCATTCTTTCTCATAGAAATGCTGAAAAGCAATTAATCTCTCATGGGTACAAATATAAAAGTGAATCATTTTCCTAAAACAGACAACTTCCATGAGGTGAGCAGAGATCCATAATACAGGCTGTCTGATAATGTCCATGAAATAATATAGTACCTTCCTTTGTACGGTGTTTGCTAAGCATAAATTAAAAGTAGCTGAGTGACAATCACAGTGTTAGTTTTCCCAAATGTCGATTTTTAAAATCCATGAATATACACAATAAATATTATAGAGTGTTTATTTTTCCCTGCCAAAATAAATGGGATGTGCATTAGCACTGGGTCATAAAACCAGAAATACATCTTTTTGCAGTCGGTGCTCTTTTGCACACAAAAAGAAAGAACTTCTTGACAACTGAAAGGAATTCGCCAATGATCAGTCACCGGTGTGAGAAGGAGGAGGGAGTTAAGGGAGTGCCGGTGAATCCCACCTCCCACGCACACTCTTCTGACAACTGGAATGTGATCCCAGGAGAATGCGAAAGAAGCCAATGCGTCAACTATAATGATAGGAAAATTAATGCTTGAAGGAGAAGCTCAGCCTTTCTATCACCTGGCCCTGCCGATCATGGAGCTGCTCCATTTCTATTGACAAGTAGTATATCCATCAGCATTTTGTATCTCAGAAGTGGATTAAGATCTCAGAAGAGGAGCAATTCTGGATGATGGTCAGCTCCAGGATGTGGCTGTGGGAGTGAATGGCTAAAGGTCAATACTAAAGTATCCTTAATTTCCTATGTGTTGATCTACTTTTATAATAAATATTATTGGAGTATGTTGTAGGCAGAATTCTAAGATGACCCCAATGACTCTTTTACAGTCTCCTCCCTTTAGGTCTGGGTGGCACCTATGAATGTGTGAGATGTCACTCCTGTGATTATGTCATATTTTACAGCCAAACGATGTTTCAGATGTAATTGACTAACCACAGGAACCCTTCAAAGGAACTGGCCTAGTCTTAGAAAAGAAATCTGAAGCATAGCAGGGATTTGATGTAAGAGAGATTCATCCACTGATGGATTTAAAGATGGAGACATCCATGCAGCAAGAGACATGAGCTCTAGATTAGAGCATCCCCTGGTTTACAGCAGGTAAGGAAACCAGGACTTCAGTCGTGCAGTCACAAGGAACTGAATTATGTTACAATCATGTGGCATTGGAAGAAGATCCTGAGATCCAGATGAGGACACAGACTGGCTGACGCCTTGGTTTTAGCCTGAGGAGACTCTGTGCAAAGAACTCAGCCATGTAGTACCCAGATTTATGACCTAGAGAACTGTGAGTAATAAGTGAATGCTGCTTTATGCCAGTAGATTTGGGGTAATTTGTTACCCAGCATTAGAAGACTAGATAAGATATACTTTACAGACAATAAAATGCACCCGTTTTAAGTTTATGGTTGGATGAGTTGTGACAAATGCATACACCACCATAACTAAGTTATAGAACATTAGCGTCATGCCCCAAATTCCCTCATGCTCCTTTACCATCGATCCATCCCCCAGCAGTGAGCAACCACTTGTCTGATTTCTGTCACTTTCTCTGATTTCTGTCACTCTGTGTGTTAAATCTTCTCTTTCCTTTCTTTCTTGTCATTTGCAGGCAATTATCGTTTTAATATTTGTCTACTCTTCCAGTTTTTAAAAAAATCACCATTCTGAGTGCATAGAATAGTCTGTCTAAATACTTATTAATTTGTGAATTCAGAAACTATTTGCTGCCTATTGGCTCTGTGTCTGGATCTGTTCCAGGCACTGGAGATTACTGAGGAATGAAGTCATTAAAGTCTACGCCTTATACAACATACACTCCAGAGATTCTAGAGGCTGACTTTGTTTGATGGTGTCATTGGCTTTCCGGCCACGAGTCCTCTAAACTTCAGTGCTGGGACCATATAGCCCCTATTTATACTAGCCTCACCTCAGACATTCAGGTAAAGCTGTCTAAGTAGACCAAGACTCAGATTCCCAGAATTAAGCATCCGGTTTGCTCTGCTGCATGGTTCCATGAATTTGCATATGAGATGAATTAACTAAATCTCTATCTTCAATCTTTGTCCAGCATTCAGTTCTTCTGGGTCTGAGGTTCAGCTGTGTCTTTCTAGGAACATGGTTCTCAACTCTGGCTGAACATTAGGGAAGACAGGAAAAAGTACTGATGCCTCTTCTCCCTCCATTTGGCTTGGGCCTGGGCATTGATGTTTGTTAAAAGCTCTAAGGTGTCTCATAATTCTGATTTGCGGCCAAGGTGTGAAAGCATTCTTTCAGCCTTTTGTGGAATAGCGTCCTACTTTCTGTTGCCCAGCAGGTATGTCTTCTCTACCGTATCTTTTTCCTTTTGTGGTGACCACAGAAACCACGTGTTGAAAATAGCTAGTAAGATGGAAGGAGCCTGGGTCCTTGAATCACTGAAGAGAAGGTCTCCCACCAAGTACCGCATGAGACTGTTGGAGAGACTGCTGGTTGCCTACCCAATATCTACTCTCTCCTTCATCCTTATGAACAGAATTTCTATACACTTGAGGATGTCAGTGTGTCAAGATAAATTATAAATCCTGCTCTCCTTTACAGATAGGATTGCTTTAAGCAGACATGTAAGCAGAAGTAGTCAGGACTTCTTGAAAGTCTCTTCTAAAGAATTTGCTGTGTCCTTTCCCACTTTGTCTTTTCCTCCTATATGAAAGCATATGTAATAGCTGGAGTTTCAGCAACCATTATGTAACCAGGAGGATGAGGGTCACACACCCCAGGAATGACAAATGAAGACAATAAGGGAGACTAGCTCTCTGATGACATTGAAAGCTGCCATAGAAGCCCTGGTGTAAAAATCTCCAGATTTTTAATTACATGAAAGAAAAAAAACGCATGTAAGCCAATATTTTTTAGGTCTCTAGCACTAATAGCAGAATAAAATTCCTAATTCCTGTATTCCTAGTGTCATACTTCCCATGCTTTCAAGGATCTTGTCTATTATCACCCACTGGCTCTTCCTGACATTACCTGTTCATCTATCTGTACTACACTGTGTGGCTTGCCGTTTGGATCTCTGTTATTTCCTCGTGAATCAGTCTTGTCTCCTGATCCTTGGTCATCTCCAGTTTGGTCTGTCTTGCTTTCAATGGAAACCTGTCACATTTGATCAAGGTTAAAGTGAATATATGACAATCACTTCAAGGCAGACTCTAAAATGCCTTCCAACTAATGTGAATGCAGCTACTTGATTCTCTCAGCATGTTTTCTATGTCCACGTTTTTCAGTACCAAATTTAGATGGTCTTGCCAGCTCCAATTTCAAGTGAAAGTGAAAGAAATAATAGTATATAGATTATACGATGGACAACACCCTGTGAAATCCATCATTCAAGGAATAGAGGAGATTGGATAGTGTGACCTATGATTTATAGGTGGGATGACACCACTTATCATCTCTAGGAAGGCCTGTGATACCTATTGGCTTTGCTCATGCTGTGTAGTATATTGTTTTCCAGGTCAGGTAAATCTCACATTCCTATTAAAGTTGTTTATTTCCTTTGTATATCCATGAAACTAAGAAAATAATAAAAGATGCTCGCAAGATAACTTGAGGACGAGTAACTTTTGTTCTCAGTCTGGGAGACTGAAGGTGAAAATGTGAACTTGTGGTGGAGGAGGAGGTAGACAAACTGTAGGAAAGCCACATCTGTGCAGGACTCTGTGGCTTCCAATTTCCCCATTATCACCTTGAAAAAACCAGTTGAACATGGCTAGCTTTGTGTATTCGTTACTTCAAACGAGAAAAAGAAAATGGTAGCATCGCTTACTGAAAAGTCAGATCAAGAAAAGTGAATATGTTTTTCTAAGGTAGACATACTTCTTCCATTGTATTAAAGTTCCTGTGCCTGAAAGATCTTGTTTTTGGTGTGACTTCATAAGCTCTAGTTCTTAAGGTTGAGTTGATCGAAATGAATTAGTCAATGCAATGGGGTCCCTATATTTAAAATCCAATTAATAATTAAATATTTTCACTTGACTGGTCTTTTTATTTCCTTGTCAGTAGTCTTTTATGCTAACATGACTGTTGGTTTCCCAAAAGTCTTAAATTAGAGTTACTCCAACTCTGTTAGAAAAATAGAACAGTTTACTTAGAGACAATTTGTAATCATTTGTGTTTATGAGAAAGTGAAGTCATGGACAAATAAAAAACACAAACTCTGCCCTCAAGCTATTTTAATCATTAGCTTGACCTCCTTAGTCATCAAGTTGTTTGTTCTTTAAAAAACTGCCGATAAATAGCTAAACTGACTAATTATTACATTCTTCAATCTGCACACCATTTCCCAGGCATTTCTTTGAGCTTTGGAGGCAAACACACATTTAGTGTGTTGAGATGCTCTGCATCCCCTCTAGCTCTTCTGCACAATTTTGACCATTAAGGAGGAGGTGGTAGTGAGTCAAGAGAAAAAGGGGAATGATGTGTTATCCTATTCTGGGTTCTAGTACCCAGGCCAGGGTCTTTTCATCCCTACTGGGACAGTACCTAAGTTACTCACTTAACAGTAGGTGAAAAAGAAAGCATGGTCAAGGTATAGCTTAGGGACCCAAACTAGGAAGTCAGCTAGGAGACTAGAGTTGAGGAACGTTGGAATCCAGCAGAAATGCGGCAAAAGAGAAGTCACATATTTGGCAGGTGAAGCTCAAAGAATGGCTTCAAAGCCTCCGTTTGCTCTGCATGGAGCTAACCATGGAGCTGAAGGAAAACTGGAGACGTTTACAGTCAGCTTTAAGGTTGACACAGTTCATACCTGCAGTAGAAATTTTAGGATTTAAAGCACCAATACTTTTCGATTTAAACAAAGGCTCCTTAAGTTCTGGGGAATTTCATCTGGTAGTATCATAACCTTCATGGCCGCCACCACTATGTTTGTTGATCCTTTTTTGTGGGTCATTGGAACAAGAAAGAGAAAGCTGAATGGGTGGGTCCAGGATCAGGGGGAGTAACCAAGCTCTGGCACTGACTCATACAGAAAGTGGCTGTCCATGCCAAAGCCGGGGTCCAAAGGCCCGGAGATGACTCCGGCTTGCTTGGCATGGTAGCAGCTGAGTAACACCCTTTCCATTTCTAGGAGCTTATCCTGTGGAAATAATCAGGGACGTTCCCCAGGGGTAGCTTTCAGTATGTTCTTCTCAATATTCGTGCAACAGAAGAAAGCTAAAGGCCCAGCAAGAAAGGAAGAGTTAGATAAGGATGTTACATACACCCATATAAGGGAATGTATATGCAAACACTAAAATAATGTTTTAGAAGGATATTCATTAACAAAGGTAAAGCTAACTTTAGAAAGAAGATTACGTCAAAGTATAATGCATAAAAATAGCAATTTCCCCCCACTCTCTATCCCCATTATCCTGCATTATTCTCTCTAATCGTACTTATCACTATGCCATACTTTATATTCACCTGTTTATTTTTTATTGTGCGAATCCTTTCCCTTTATTAGAATGTAAGTTCCATTAAGGGCAGGGGCGCTTTTTTTGTCCATTATTGAATACCTCACTCCCAATACAAGGCCTGATATGCAGTGGGGGCTTAATAACTATCTGTTGAATGAATGGCTAAATGATTGCAATGTGTGTTTTGGGTCAGCAGAAAGTATAGGAGCGCCGAAGAATGGCTCCAACACAGTCTGCGTGGTGAATAGGGAAGACTTCCTGGAGGAGGTGATCCTTGAATCTATATTAAAGCATGGGCAAGAGAAAGACTTTGGAGGCGTCCTATTATCTATAGACTAATCGCCCAGAACCACAGTAGGATCATGTTCCCAACTCGAAATATGACTTGTGGCCTAGATTCTTGTTGCTGTGGTCCATTCCTCAGTTGGACTTCCTCAGAGCTGTCTGCCTGTGGATGCTGCACTGGATTGCCTGGCTTTTCTGGAGGGGCTAACCCCCCAGCTGAGTTCTTTTCCCATTCTGTCCTTATTTAGCTTGCTCTCCTTCTCCACTGGCTCCTGGTGCTGAAGTCTTGGCTTGGTTCTCCTCTAAGCCCGTCCATAGTATGACTTTCCCTCTTTAGATTACTTCATGCTTCAAAAATCTTATAACTAATATGACATTATATAGGAGGCTCAGAATCATTAGATATTTTTATATGTTGAAACATTCCACTAGGACACATGGGGAAATCTAGATAGAACTATTTTCTAGTAAAGTTACTTTCTTTTCCCATATCAAACATCTTAGTAACTGAATAATATTATCGACAACAACAATATAGGCCCATATATTTGCATAGCATTCTAACTATATGTGTTCAAGGCCTTTGTGTATGTTATGTCATTTGAACCTCACAAAAACTCTATGAAGTAAGCAAGGCGAAGATAATTATCTCCATTTTACTGATGAGAAAAACAGATAAGAATATGGATTGTGACTTTTCCAGTTTTACAAAACGTTTACAAAACTTTGGTCTTATGACTTTAAATTCTGAGATACACTAGAAATTAGGTCAAAAAAATTCTCAGGTGGCAACTTGCTTCTAAAAGGAAAAAAAAATACATACGATGTATTCATACTCTATAAAGGGAAGGAGGGCGGGCACAAGGAACGTGTGCCAAAATATAGAAAGGGATTTTTTTGATCATTATTGCATGCTATGATGAAGAAAGTTGCATAGATTTCATTTAGTTTAAAATTATGTAAATGAAAATGGATCGAGTTTATGTAATTTCAAGTAAGTTTCAATTGGAGAAAATGTAATAAACTAAACCTATTTAGTTAAAAGATTATTTTTAAATATGACAAAATATTTGAGTGCCGCTAAAACAAACAGGGAAAACAAGGTAAACACACTACGAAATGAAAATAAAGTTCCATTTCAAAGAGGTCATTGCTTATCATATTAGACAAAAAAGAAAACAAAATGAAAATATTATTTTTGGTTATCAGATTAAGATAAAATAAGATGTATAGTAATAGAATGGATTTGTTCAGGAATTAAAAAATAAAATTTTAATCTTCAGTTTTAAATATTGTATCTCAAAAATTAACCTCTGCTCATAAACTAATCAATATATGGCCCTCCCATTTCATTAAAGAGTTAGATTTATAAATGTTGTATCATGTTGAACACTTTATTATTCAATACAATTGTCGCAAAATGGAATACTTGGAATGTGGGTTAAATGCATTTACATTCCAAGTATCACATTGCCAATGTTAAAATTGCAGGATCGAGTTAAAATTTTGTTATCAGTATTAAAACTAGTCATAGCCCATTTAATTATTTAAAATAATTATAACATCATCAAGGGTAATTAGATAGGTGGGAAATTCAATTATATAGGACCCAAGTAAAGTTTTAAAATAAAAAGAGCAGTTGGTATAGATCCATACAAACGCACCTGGTTCTTAGCTAAGACAAAAGCACCGGGGAAATTCCTGCCAAGATTTCTGCAAAATAAAATTATGTGGCATGTAGTTGTATTGTAGTAATGTTGACATAACAAAGAGGCTTTAATCTTTTGGAGTAGAAGACAAAAACATTTAAAGGCATCTAGCATTTTACGTGGGTACAGCTTATGAAGAACAATACGAAAATATTCAGACCGAAAGATGGAACAGGTTCTTCAAATGAATCGCCTCTATTCCCACATCCTACACCAAGCAAAGTGAAAAATCCTCTTTTATATTAATATACTTTGCATTTAGGTGAAAATATTGTACTAGAGATATAAAGATTATACACAACAGAAGTATAGACCCTCTGAGTTGCAGGGGACCTTACACATCATCTGATTGAACCCTTCAGTTTGCCGAGGCAAAGCAAGAGCTTTATGTGACTTTCCTAAGGTCACAAGGCAGAGCTGGGACTGGAATCTCGATTTTTCTCTCTCCTGGTCCAAAACTCATTCCTCTGTAACATATTACTTTACATTTGAGACAAAAGTGCAATTTTACAAAGCACTCCAGATTTTTAGATGTCAAGTTAAGCATAAAGATGACAATTTCCAGTATACCAAACACATAAGTGCTCCCCTTACACTGATGGGCAATGAGGCATGGTTATAAAAAGCTCTGTCCTTCAAAAGACCATTGCGTCAATTCACCTTTATTCCCCCAAATCAAGCAAAGCAAACTCCTTCCTTGTTTTGATCTGGATGATCTGATGGGAAACAGGACACGTGTTCAATGAAACTCTTTCAATTTCAGTCAATGACGTCCTTTGCCAGTTTTAAAAAAGCAATTACTTTAACCATTTTAAAGATCAATATTTGGATCAATTCCCCTACATTGAAATCCATTGTGAAGATGACTGAAACAATTGGAACAGCTGCATTTTGACTCATTTTAGTGGAAATATATAATCGTGACTGAGGCTTAATCTTGTCCTATGTCCAGAAGGTCCTTGATATTCCTCTGAAATTCAGCTATACACAAATTCATGAACATGTTTTCATGTTTTTACAGTCCCCTGTATTTCTCTCGAATCACATTTCCATTTCTTTAACGTATCCTCATATACTGACTTTTCAAAATTCACTAAAATTTCACCTTGGATTGATAGCCATCCCTCATGTGTTCCCCCTCCAACACACAAAACGTTCTCAAGACTAGAAAACAACAAAGTCAGTTAAGATCCAGATGCTTGTAGATAGTTAGATACCCTCACAAGTTAAGTAACGCACTCTATTATGTGCATTTTAAGGTTATTTAAGAACAGTCAAAACATCCTAAAATGTCAATTCAGTAAATGTCAAGTGTTTTCCTCTACACGCAATAATAAGAAAGCAGTCCAGTGACAGGCTGTGCCTAGAAGCCTTAAAGATAATCACTCAGAAGCTATTGTTATGGGTTGAATCATGTCCCCCCAATAATTCACGTGTTGTGGTTGCTGGGGCCCAGGGCAGGCTGCCCCAAAACATCCCACAATGGCATATTTATTGTTTTGCATTAAAGTTACTTGAGAAGCAGATGATGGGGAAAAAAGGCATTCTGACCCTCCTCTCTCTGTTCCCCCTGAAAGCAGGAAATAAATCTCCCACGTGAAAGGCGCTCTCCTTGCATCCTCATCACCAGAGCCGGGAATTCAGGGCCAAGAAGCCTGCATCAACAAACCTTGTTACTTTTACTAATTTACTACCTCAAGCCTAAACTCTGCTTAAATTCCTCACTAATTGTGTACCTCAACCCTAAGTTTATTTGTCCTGCCAATTCCTCACAAATTTATTGTTTCTTTCTGTAAAGAGATATAAAAGCTGCCTGCCTTGCTCATCTTGGAAAGCATCTTTTTTTTTATGATGATCTCCCACACACATGTATTAAATTGTTTTTTCTTCTATTAATCTGGCCTTGTGTCAATTTTATTATTAGTCTGGCCATAAAAATTCGAGAGGGGAAAAGGGGGAATTCCCTCCTCCCTGACAAAGTCTTAACCCCCAGTACCTCAGAATGTGACCTTATTTGGAAATATGGTCATTACGGTTGGAATTGGTTAAGATGAGGTCATTAGGGTGGACCCTAATCCAATATGACTGGTGTCCTCATAAAAAGGGGAAATTTGGACACCAAGACAGACATGCATAGTGGGAAGATGAGGTGAAGAGACACAGGGAGAAGACAGTCATCTACCAGCCAAGGAGAGAGGCCTGGGACAGATCTTTCACTCACAGCTCTCGGAAGAAATCAACCCTGCTGACAGCTTGATCTTGAGTTTCTAGCTTCCAGAACTGTGACACCACACATTTCTGTTGTTCAAGCCCCTCAGTTTGTGGCACTCTGTTACAGCAGCCCTACCAAATGAGTACAGTTGTCTAGCTAAGTTTCAGACAAAAACAGATACTTTAGAAAGCCACTTAAGTAGACTTACATTGATTAATCAAAGATCATATAATAGTGTCTACAGAAGTGACGCCTGATGAGGTCTTTAGCGTATATGGTAGATTTTTTTAGTTTAAGAAAGACCCCTAAACTGACTGGGAAATTTGGTTAAACAAAACCTCAACTTCTTAACTAATCTAGTTTTATAATTCAAAATATATTTGAGGACCCCCTAAAAGCCATACACTAGGGGTTGAGTTGTAAACAAAAGTCATAGTTGTAAACTATAATCTCTGCTCTCATGAAGCTTGTAGCTATATGCACTATAAGTGTGTGTGTGTGTGTGTGTGTGTGTGTGTGTATTTTTAAACTGAAGAGGCCAAGGCATAGAAAGGAACAGGAATGGGGAGCTGGCCTGGTGGAGCAGCAGTTAAGTGTGCACGTTCCGCTTCTCAGTGGCCCGGGGTTTGCCAGTTCGAATCCTGGGTGCAGACATGGCACTGCTTGGCAAAAGCCATGCTGTGGTAGGTGTCCCACGTATAAAGTAGAGGAAGATGGGCATGGATGTTCCCTCAGGGCCAGTGTTCCTCAGCAAAAAGCGGAGGATTGGCAGTAGTTAGCTCAGGGCTAATCTTCCTCAAAATAAAAAAAAGAGAAAGGAACAGGAATGGAACCAAAATTAAGTACTTATACACATATTATTTCATTTAATTTCTACAACAATTCTACCAAATACTATCTACAGTTTAGAGATGAAGAAGCTGAGGCATCGGGAAAGTAAGAAACTGAGAAGTAGTAGAACTGAGATTCAGTCTCAGATCTAACAGCAAAACTCTGTTCGTTCCACTAATCTACTTTTCAGAAACAAAGGGAAAAGAAGCAAAGGAGAATGTGTGCACCTACATAACCCACACAGCGCTACACAGCTCTCTTTGGGACAGGACTGTCAGTACGCGTATATCTGAGGTAGAGACGAAGCAAAGTTCTACACCTGGGAGTCAGATTCAGCCCAAAGACACAATTCATAGCTGAACACTGATTTTTTAACTTACCGTTTAAAACCGTTCTCACTCCTTAGTACCACATTGCTAGCAACGGCGCACACAGATTCTATGTTCACACCCAAACTTTTCCTGTAGGCCAGGTAGCAATTACTAAGGTGTTGATTACGTCCATCTCTTCCCCTTCAAGTGTGGCTAAAAGGCACTTTTCAAGGTTGATGTCAGCGAACGTCAGGGTAGCCTGATCGTCAACAGGGTAGCCTCAGACACTTGATTTGTCTACACCTGGAGATTGGCTCTGTGGCCCAGAGATGAACTCGTACTAAGTTCACAAGCAACAATCCAGAATGCCAAAAAACTGATGGACAACAAAAATTACAACTCTCCTAGTGGATGGAATGCTCATGTTGGCATGACCGAAGGATTCTCTCCCCACAGAAAGCCCTACCAAGCAGGAGGATGGCTGGAGGAGCAAGCGAGGAGTATTAGTGGGATGAAATTAATGTGTAGAAATTAATCAGTAGAAATTAATGTGTAAAGACAGCTAGCTCTGAAGGACCAATGTGTCCATTTCTGGAATAGGCATATACATGCTAAAGGGCCTAAAGTGCCCTGTGGCCCTGACAGTCTCTCCTCTGCACAACGCTAGGATGAGTGTCGTCGAGGCCTTTGCCATTCTCTTCCTAAATTCCTGTCTGCCAGTCCACTTTCTCACGGACCCATTCTTTCTTTAGATATGTTAATAATTTTGTTAGTCTCGCTCTAGCCTGGGAGGCAGTCTCTTTCTTTAGCTTGTCTTTACCTATCTATGACCAGGTCCAATAGGGCTTGATTTTATAGTTTTAGCTCTTAGATGTTCATAGTTTCAAGCTATTAGAAGATATCTTACTCTTCCCTATGCACTCCCCCCACATTCTTCCATGTACTTTGTACAGTATGCAAAACACTTACCTCCTTATTTCTCAGATACAGTTCTCTCTTTTGTAGTTTTTGCCTTCTGTGTTTTTGTGAAAACTCCCTGGCTGTGATTTTAGAGTGTGCTATGTCACTTTGATAGAAATTTTAAAGTCCCTTAATGCTAGGAGCTTCACCATATTTTCCTTTTTCTTTCTTTCTTTCTTTTTTTTTTTTTTTTGAGGAAGATTAGCCTTGAGCTAACATCTGCTGCCAATCCTCCTCTTTTTGCTGAGGAAGGCTGGCCCTGAGCTAACATCCGTGTCCATCTTCCTCTACTTTCTATGTGGGACGCCTACCACAGCATGGCTTTTGCCAAGCAGTGCCATGTCCGCACCCAGGATCCGAGCCGGCAAACCCCGGGCCACCGAGGTGGAACCTGTGCACTTAACCGCTGCACCACTGGGCCGGCTCTCACCACATTTTTCTAATGAGCATTCTTATTTATGTGCGAGAGGAAGAGAAAAGGACTTCCTCATGGGAACTGATTTCAAATTTAGAGTAATACATGGTTAGTAAAAAGTGAAAGTAAATATTAGTTATGAGATGTTTAAACTTTTCCACCTTTGTGCATGTGTATATAAATAATATATTTTTATAACTATACATGTATATTCAAATTCAATATTGCAAATACTTTTTGCTTTGCCTTGGGAAACAGATAGATTCCTGGAAAGTTCATCATAAAATGTAGCGCACAGAGCCCTGGAGATGAAGTCGGCAGTCCTGAGGTCTTCGCTTCTTCCTGTGCTTGTTTGCTGTGTGGCCTCTGGCAAACACTTGAACACTTAGTGCCCTGGCCCTCCCACCTATAAGACGAGTGCCATGCTAGGGCATGGGTGACAGCAGAGCAAAAGTCTTTAGGTTTGGCTAGGATCAGGAGTCTGCCTGGGGGAAAGGACAGAGGTGCCAGGATTACCATGAAACCGGGTAGGAGGAAGCACTTTGAAAAAAATTGGTTGAAACTTTTTAGAAGGAAAGAGGTAAGACAATGACTTTCCTTCTGACACCATACATGCTGTGTATGCACAATGCTAAACCTACTGGAAACTATAGCCTGAATGTGAAATTTCCTTTTTCCTCTGAAAATTTTTCCAGCTTTTCTTTATATACTCATTCCTATAAGCTATCACTTCTATGCAGACAACCCTCAAATCCACTCCAGCCGTAACTTTGATCTTGAGGTGCAGAGCGGCATTCTCACCTGCCTGTGGATTATCTCCACTTGGATGCTTGTATTATACCACACACTCAGCATCATTAAAGAAGTCGTCATTGGGGGCTGGCTCCGTGGCGTAGTGGTTACGTTTACGTGCCCCGCTTCAGCAGCCTGGGCTTTGCCAGTCCAGATCCTGGGCGCAGACCTACACACTGCTCATCAAGCCATGCTGTGGCAGCATCCCACATAGAAGAACTGGAATAACCTACAACTAGGATATACAACTATGTACGGGGACTTTGGGGAGAGAAAAGAAAAGAGGAAGACTGGCAACAGATGTTAGCTCAGGGCGAATCTTCTTCACCAAAAAAGCATAACTAAAAAAAAAGGAGTTGTGATCTTCTGCATCAAACTTTCAATTACAAAGAATTTCTTCTCTTAGTACTGCAAATTTGTAACTGCAAGGTTAGTTCAGACTTTTTAAAAAAGTCTTGTGTCCAGTGATTTGTCAGGTTCTGTGTGATCAAATACTACATCTTACCCTTATTTCCATCCCCTCCTTTCCATTCCTCTTGTAACCATCTTCTTTCAGTCCCTCCTTACATGCGGTCTGGATTATAGTAAGTCTCCTCTCTGTTCACCCTCGCTCACCTGTCTCCAATCCATCTTCCGCAACCCTGGAGAGTAATCTGAAACACACATCTGATCATAGCGCTCCTCTGGTTAATCCCCTTCAGTGGGTTCCTAGGGCCTACCAGATAGAATATACAAGACTTTTCATGATCTGGCTCCAACCAGCCTCACATTTGACCATTTTGCCACAAATATCTTTCATCCATACTAAACTACTTGTAGTTTCTCTAATCTGCCATGCTGTCTCCTGCTTATACATGTTGTTCCCTCTTGTTGGAATACTCTTCCTGCCTTCTTCCTTATTCATTTTCTCTGCCTTGCCAATTCCTATCTGGTCTTCAAGACTAAGCTTAAGTATCCCCTCCTCCAGGAAGCCTTCCTTGATATCGCCCTCTGTGTTTGCATGGCTCCCTTGACATAATATTATAACACATTCTATTACAATTATTGATCAGCTTCTCCGTGTCCTTCACTAGATGGTAAACTCCTTGAAAACAAGGATTTTGTCTCATTCATCTTTGAATCATCAAAGCTAAGAGAGTACTTTGCACAGGTAAATACGTGTTTGTTAAGTGAACAAATGGATATAAACTTCATCATGAAGATTCTGACCAGTATACCATGGGGCAGAAATTGGAACATATGTAACCCAGAGACTGAGGCTTAGGTTAGGGAAGCAAAGTAATTCACTAGAATCAAAATATCAGGCAAGACAAGGCAGAAAGAAATTTAACACAACCATGATTAAGGCCCAGGTGATGGGGTTAATATGCTAGGGACAGAGAACAAAGACTAAGATCATAAACCAGGGTGAAAATCTAATCTGAGCAAGATTAAGATTGTAAATCCCAAAGCACAGAGACAATGCAGGGAGGCTGTTGGTGGTGAATTGGTCAAGGTCCTCTAGTTTAGGTGAAAAGTCTTAAGTAATAGATTAGCTCTTGAGTGGGAATGTCCAAAAGCTGGCTTATGCCTGGTTTCTGGGCCTCACGTATGACAAGCATTGGATCAGATGGAAAATCTTTGTGATTCTGGATTAGATCTAGAGATCTGGCAGATGCAAATATCCGCCACACCGGGTTAACCACGTTTGTATTCAGCATTGCCGTGTGAGGCTCAGACCAAAGTGCTCCTATTTGTGAAAGCTGAGCATAATGCAACATGTGGTTAAAGAAATCAAAATTGTCATATTCAATTGGCCATTAAAAGGCTTTTTTTACAGCGATTTCCATGGTTAATAAAGCCATTAAGTACCCAAAAGGAGCGACCTTATAATATACTTTACATTTTAGCTTTAATGTATAAATCAATATACAATTGATTTAACTAAGGGAGCTGCAGATAGTTCTTTCACAACATGACTCATTTTACATTTGTAAATATTTCAACTGCTAAGAATTTTGCAATGAGTAGTGTGACTTTTATGAATCTTAAATGATTTCTTAAATAACTGTGAACTGATTCCATATCAAGGATAGATCAGAACATCTTGGAATGAGTTTCTTAGGTCTGAAACTTTTGCATTTTGCTCTCCGTTACATTTTTTCCACTAGATACACTTTTTAGGCAATCACATTAGCCTAATTACCTTTCTGTTGCTTCCAAAAGGCTGTTTTTCCTCTGGCAAAGCTCTTCTACTCTGGAGATATAGTGACGATAAAACGTGTGAATAAAGTTACCTGAGTAATTTTTGAAAGACACATTTTGGAAAACACCAATATAGTCTGTCGAATTGCAGTAACATTTGACTCATCAGCTGCGCTATTTTATTCATCAGGTTTTACACTCTACCTAGAGTATACGCTCCTTGAAGGCAGTGGTTCTGTTTGATCCATCTTGTGCATTACAATTCTTGGCACATAGCTGGTACTCAATAAATATGGACTAAATGAACGTGGCTTCACATGACAATTTGCTCCTGTAATGAAGACTGGCGATTCAGTTATTTAACATTCTTCATATTCCACCTCTGCAATATTTATAGCCTATTTCCCCTCCTCTAACTCTTTAAGTATTAATGCCCAAATGGAAATTTATATGACCTAAGGCTAAAGCCATCAAATTTGAATTAAATCTCAGTCGTCCTTTACAGTGAATAATTTTCTTAAAATCTTTATTTTAGACAATATGTTTTTCCTGGACACAAAAATGTATAATTAGTGTATGTAATATAATTTGAAGTACCAATTATTTCTAAACAAAATATTATGCTTCCTTTTTAGAGCATCTTTATTGGAGGAATGGAGCTTAAATCGGGGAAAAAAACGGGTCATCTGGTGAATTCATAAGCTTGAAAATGAAAGCTACCCTGAGGAATTATCCAGGACATTTCTTGGATTCCCACCATAATCTCTTCAAATAGTTCAGACCAATTTGTATGAATATTATTTTGAGAGATCCCCCTGCTGAGTAAGTTCCTTTGGTAACCCAGGCTCAAGCTTGCCAGTCCTTCCTTATGGGTCATCTAAAACCTTTCTGGGAAAATATCAACTTGTTTTCTCTTTTCTGTATTCAGTAAGATAGGAAAGGAATTGGCCAGGTACCTTTTTTTAAAACAACACTTTATATCATTGACAGAAGCATTGAAATTATCCCCAGTCTTCTCAGCTTTGGTTGATTTGTCTTCGCTTGCATTCCTAACTCCATGTCTTTGCTTCTCCTGCCTCCACTATATGGCATCCTCTCTCCTTGCACTCTTCCCAGTTTATTATCCACTATTTTTTCATTCATTCCAAAAGTGGTTATTGGAATTTGTAGTCATTGCTGGGAAGGAAAAAAAAATCTAAAAGATAAGCCCCTGGTCTGCTCTTGATGAAGTGTTTGCAATCTAATGTGACAAAATTAAAAGATAATGTAAGACAAGGACTGGCAACCTACAGCCCATGGACCAAATCCAGCCTGCCTCCAGTTGTTGCAATAAAGTTTTATTGGAACACAGTCAACCTCATTCATTTGCATATTGCCTGTGGCTACTTTTGGTCTACAACCGCAGAGTAGAGGCATGGTGACTAAGACTCTGTGGCCTGCAAAGCCTGAAATATCTTACTCTTCTATTATAATGAATAATTCTCTTAAAATCTTTATTTGAGGAGTGGCCCAGTGGCACAGCAGTTAAGTGTGCACTATCCGCTTCTTGGCTGCCCGGGGTTTGCTGGTTCGGATCCCGGGTGCGGACATGGCACCGCTTGGCATGCCATGCTGTGGTAGGCGTCCCACATATGAAGTGGAGGAAGATGGGTATGGATGTTAGCTCAGGGCTAATCTTCCTCAAAAAGAAAAAAAAAGGAAATCTTTATTTTAGATCGTATACTTTTACTAGCACAGAAATATATAAACAGTATATATAGCATAATTTGAAGCATCAGCTTTTTGATTTTCATTGAGGTCATAATATTTTCTAACCTTGCGAAATTTCAGTTGTACATTATTATTTCTCAGTCCCCATATAAGTGCTCCCCTTCACCCCTTGTCCCCACCCCCACCCCCCTTCCTCCGGTAACCACTGAACTGTTCTCTTTGTCTATGTGTTTGTCTTCCACATATGATTGAAATCGTGTGGTCTTTGTCTTTCTCTATCTGACTTATTTCACTTAATATGATGTCCTCAAGGTCCATCCGTGTTGTTGCAAATGGCACAATTTTGGTTTTTTTTATGGCTGAGTAGCATTCCATTGTGTATGTATACCACATCTTCTTTATCCATTCAGTAGATGGGCACTTGGTTTATGAAGCATCATTTTTTTTTATTGAGTTAATGGTAGGTTACAATCTTGTCAAATTTCAGTTGTACATTAATGTTTGTCATTCGTGTTGTAGGTGCACCACTTCACCCTTTGTGCCCACCCCCCCACCCCCCCTTTCCCCCTGGTATCCACTAAACTGTTCTTGTTTTTTTTTTTTTTTTGGAGGAAGATTAGCCCTCAGCTAACTACTGCCAATCCTCCTCTTTTTGCTGAGGAAGCCTGGCTCTGAGCTAACATCCGTGCCCATCTTCCTCTAGTTTATACGTGGGACGCCTACCACAGCATGGCTGCCAAGCAGTGCCATGTCCGCACCCGGGATCCGAACCAGCGAACCCCGGGCCGCCGAGAAGCGGAACGTGCAAACTTAACCGCTGTGCCACCGGGCCGGCCCCTCCACTAAACTGTTCTTAGTGCATAATTTTAAATTCCTCATATGAGTGGAATCATACACAGATTATCCTTCTCTCGCTGGCTCATTTCACTTAACATAATTCCCTCAGGGTCCATCCATGTTATTGCAAATGGAATGACTTTGTTCTGTTTTACAGCTGAGTAGTATTCCATTGTATATATGTACCACATCTTCTTTATCCATTTGTCTGTTGCTGGGCACTTAGATTGCTTCCATGTCTTGGCGATTGTAAATAATGCTGTGATGAACATTGGGGTGCATAGGACTTTTTGGATTGCTGACTTCAAGCTCTTTGGATAAATACCCAGTAGTGGGATGGCTGGATCGTATGGTAGTTCTATTTTTAATTTTTTGAGGAATCTCCATACTGTTTTCCATAGTGGCTGCACCAGTTTGCATTCCCACCAGCAGTGTATGAGGGTTCCTTTTTCTCCGCAACCTCGCCAACACTTGTTACTATTAGTTTTAGATATTTTTGTCATTCTAACGGGTGTAAGGTGATATCTTAGTGTAGTTTTGATTTGCATTTCCCTGATGATCAGCGATGATGAGCAGCTTTTCATGTGCCTATTGGCCATCAGTATATCTTCTTTGGAGAAATGTCTGTTCATGTCTCCAGCCCATTTTTTGATTGGGTTGTTTGATGTTTTGTTGTTGAGTTTCGAGAGTTCTTTATATATTATGGATATTAAGCCTTTGTCAGATATATGACTTGCAAATATTTTTTCCCAGTTAGTGGGTTGTTTTTTTGTTTCAATCCTGTTTTCATTTGCCTTGAAGAAGCTCTTTAGTCTAGCATCAGTTATTTTTAAACAAAATATTATGCTTCCTTTTTAGAACTTCTTTTTTTTAAGATTTTATTTTTCCTTTTTCTCCCCAAAGCCCCCCAGTACATAGTTGTGTATTTTAGTTGTGGGTCCTTCTAGTTGTGGCATGTGGGACACCGCCTCAGCATGGACTGATGAGCGGTGCCATGTCCGCGCCCAGGATTTTCAATTGGCGAAACCTGGGCTGCTGAAGCAGAGCACGCGAACGCAACCACTTGGCCATGGGGCCGGCCCCTAGAACTTCTTTATTAGAGGCATGGAGCTTGCTGTGAAAAAAAGTTTGCTGACCCTTGATTTAAGACAGTAGATGATTAAGGGCTAAGCGATCAAGATTTAGTAGGTGCAAGTGGGAAGTGGGCTGACCCTGGAACAGTGCTTCTCAATCTGTGAGAGGAAGAACCAACTTTTTCCCCAATTCCACTCATCTCGGATCAATACTTTTTTAAAATACAATAAAAATAAATCACTAGAAAAATGAAACAAAGACAAAATAGAAGCCCAAAGTTTTTAGTATTAGATTCAATCAATATAAAATTACTCTGTCAAATTGCGCTAAGAGTTTCTAATTGCTTACTCTCAGTTTTGGTACTTAATGCCATCGTGGGCCCATAAGAGTTCATGTACGGGCACCAATTCAAGGATCATACTTTAAGTAGCACTTGTCTAGAAAATGTCTGACCCGACCTCTCTTTTGCTTGACACACTAGGTTAATACAAAATTTGCAGTCAGGTTATAGACACCAAGACTTGCAGGCCTGTGAAATATTCTGTCCTTTTAAGGTCACTTTTCGTAATTCTGATGTGATACCTTATGTTGAAATAATTTAGGTCCGAGAGGACAATTTTCTTTCTCTTGTTTCCAGGAGTTCGTCAGTACATTAGGAATTGACTCGTTCTAGTCAAGCTAACACAACAGTACAGTAGCCCCCTTATCCACTGGGCATACATCCGAGACTCGCAGTGGATGCCTGAAACCACAGGTAGTACCAAGCCCTATATATGCTATATTTTTTCCTATACATACATATTTGAGGTGCAACAGCAAAACTAGCAGAAATTTCTTTCTCCTTCTTCACAATTTCATGGGTAGGAGATTTGTTCTTACTATAGATCTTAGAAACCTCAGCAAATGATTTTTTTCCTTCCTTATTAAGTTGAGAACTTTCACCTTTTCACTTAAAGGAAGCACTTTATGGCTTCTTTGGCATATGAATGGCCAGCATCCCTACTCTTGCACTTTGGGGCCATTATTAAGTAAAATA
Source organism: Equus quagga (assembly GCF_021613505.1). NCBI lineage: Eukaryota > Metazoa > Chordata > Mammalia > Perissodactyla > Equidae > Equus > Equus quagga. Next base: position 46,056,407 of record NC_060276.1, read on the forward strand.
AGGGTGACTTGAACGCAAGCACTGCCATGCTGCCACATTTGATCTGATAGTTAAGATGGCTACTAAGTGACTAATGGGTGAGTAGCATACAGAGAGTGGATGCCCTGGATGAAGGGATGATTCACGTCCCGGGCGGGACTGAGCGGGACAGTGTGAGATTTCATCACACTACTCAGAACAGTGTGCAATTTAAAACTTATGAATTGTTTATTTCTGGAATTTTCCATTTAATATTCTCAGATCACAGTTGGCCACGGGTAACTGAAACCTCAGAAAGTAAAACCACAAATAAGGGGGGACTACTGTATTATTTTCTTAGTGAAAAATAATTGTTACAGGCATGTCTTCATGAAGAGTGCATTTTTCTCCTTGTTAACACACTTGCATAAGAAGTTAAGTCATATATTCTGTAATTGATTGTGGTGGTGGTTATATATCCATATGCACTTGTCAAAACTCACAGAACTATATCCCTAAAAGGAGTGATTTTTACAGTATGTAAATTATCATGGAATAAAGCTGACTTTAACAAATGCAAATTGTAGGGCACCTTCCCCTGGAGTTTCTCATTCAGTGGTTAGGAAACGCTGGCATCAGTGGGATTAGAAATATGTGAAATCTATTGGCTGGAAGCGTCTGCACTCTCTCCACACGAAGGATGTCTTGCCTTAGGGAATAGAAACTTTCAAGTCCAGGGCCCAAGCCTCCCTCTCCCCAGGAAGGTGCTGTTTGGATAAAGCCGGCACTAGCCTTTGAGATTTGTTTTCCGTTTTTTGCTCAACCCTTGCTTTCCTCAGAGGCATAAACTAATTCAATTAGGATGCAGTCAAGTGTTGGAGGCCTGTGAACCATTCTGACCATATAAGGTGACTTTGCATGTTTCTGTTCTGATCTATTTGTGAATTATCTTCATTCATGACCAAGTTCTTGTGGTCGAGGTGGAGGTTGCCAGGAGAGATCAGACTGCAGGCTGCAGATAAGTAAGTGGTAAGAATATTGGGTGCAGGAAGAGGGCATAAGGTGCTGTAGCTACAGAGCTTTCATGGAAGAGATGGGATTAATGTGGCCGCCCACGGTTAGGATTTATACAGAGGAGTACTCCAGATGGGAAACTTGAAGCATACTGCTTAAGCCATTTCATTCTAGCCGGACCAGACGATTGCCATTGGGATGTAGCGTATGGGATAAGGTGAGAAAAACAGATTTATCCTGTCAGCAGTGAGAATCCATTACAAGTTTTTTATAAGGGATGTGTAATCCTTGTTAAAAATCTAGCTAGAATCCCACGTGCTCAAGCCTATACTTAAAGTTCGTACTGTAAAAGACTCGATCGCGTTCTGTTCTCTGTGTGTGTGCTTTGTTTTTCCGTGATCATGAGCTCCTATGGGCAGGAAATCTCTTCCTTTTGCTTGTCCTGGAGTGGGCAGTACTTACTGGATTATTTGGAAAGCATTCCTTATTCCTTTAACCCGTTGCAGTCGAATAGATTAGTCTTTCGATCAGCATAACATTTTCTATTTCTCTCTTGAATATTCTGTCTGAATCTTATAAGATCGTGACCTATGGCTGGAAGGTTATCTAATAGTTCCTAGATAATATGCCCTAGTTAACACAAGCCATTTTCATGCCTTTTTTCAAAAAAATAGAGATGCAGTGCTGACTCATGTTTATCTTGAGTTTATACGCTCTTAAGTCCTTGGCGGCGGATTTAGATATTTGTTGTGAAACACAATCTTTGGAAAGTTACCATAAAATGCTCTCCGAATGTGGAAACTATGTTATGAAAGGCTGGCACCCTGTGGAATAAAGCAGATTCTCTGCAAGGTTTGCAACACGATTTGTAGTTGTTTCCCAACTTGTCCTGCGGAACAATCCTGTCATGTCTCATCATGGCTACTCTCGCTGGCCAAGCTTGAGTGGCAATCAGAAAATCTCGTGGTAACATAAATTTTGGGAGGTCTCTTTTAGGTTTGGAGAGGAATAAATAATCTCCCAAGGACTTTCTCTCGTTTAATGAGGAGAGGGAACGAAGAGAAAGTTGTTATTAGAGCTTTCCATATCAAAAGTGGCCCGCTCTTCCACGCTTCCCTGCTCAACCCTGGGTTGGGTGAGCCTCGTCTGTATGCTCACGGCAGCCTGTCATTATTCTTCCAAAGTGCTTACCACATTGTGTTGACATTGTGGGCGTGTATGTCTATTTGTTCCACATTGTGTAAGCTTTTTAAATGGCAGGGACTGATTCTTAGTCATCTCTGTGTCACCAATGGCTATGTGGAGCACCTGATGCACGGGGACTGGTTAATGAGTATTTCTTGAATTGGACTAAGATTAATAATATTAATAATAATAGCTAACATTGAGTGCAATTATTTGGTACCAGGCGCTGCTTTAAGGACTTTACAAGCATTGATCCATTTAACCCTCCCTACAATCCTCTTCAAATCACACAAATCAGAAAAATAACAATAAAGTTAAGTAAGTAACAGGTATGTTCAAGATTGTAAAGCTGGTGAGAGGGAGAAATATGTGCTTTGGTTTTGTGTGTATGTGTGTGTGCCTTACATAAGCATGTACATTCTGTAATGTGCTTTATTTGTTTAATAATATGAATATGTCCTAGTTATTGCCCCATGCCAAATCACGTAGATATGCTTCTTCCTATTTAACTATTGCAAAGTATTTAGAAGTATGGATGGCAATACGTTCTTTATCTTATCCACTTCCCTATCAATGGACATTTAGGTTATTCCCTGGTTTTTGGTTTTTTTGCTACTATAGAGAATACCGTAGGACGTGTTTGAGTATGAGCATTTCTCTAGAGTTGATGAGAAGGAATTGCTGCGTTACAGGATGCATGGATTTTTACTATGATATGGCCAAATTGTCTTCCCAAATGTCTGTGACAGTGACACTAGTAGTTTTCCACACAAAAGAAAACTTGAATACATGGAGAGATACGCCGTCTTCCTAATCAGAAAGGCTCAATTTTACAAAGATGGCTGTTCTCATCTAATTAACCTGTAAATCCCGTGAAGTTTCAATTAAAGCACAACAGAAATTTTTTATGAAGTTTGAAGGGCAGATGCTAACGTTTAAGAGATGGAGAAAATAAGCAAGAAAAATTGAGAAATTTTGAAAAAAAAACAAAAATGGAAGTGGTAATGTTACCATGAATAGGGGAGGGAGAGAATCAGAGGAAAGGAGAAGAGAGGGGAGAAGATAAGAAATAAAGCTTCCCAAATAGAACAATTCCCATGATAGATTACAAAGTAAGCCTGTAGAGGGCCCGGCCCCGTGGCCGAGGAGTTAAGTTCGTGCACTCCGCTTCGGTGGCCCAGGGTTTTGCTGGTTTAGATCCTGGGCACAGACATGGCACCGCTCATCAGGCCATGCTGAGGTGGTGTCCCATGTAACACAGCCAGAAGCACTCACAACTAGAATATGCAACTATGTACTGGGGGACTTTGGGGAGAAGAAGAAGAAGAAAAAGATTGGCAACAGATGTTAGCTCAGGTGCCAATCTTTTTTTTTTTTTTTTTTCCGAGGAAGATTAGCCCTGAGCTAACTACTGCCAGTCCTCCTCTTTTTGCTGAGGAAGCCTGGTCCTGAGCTAACATCGTGCCCATCTTCCTCTACTTTATATGTGGGATGCCTACCACAGCATGGTGTGCCAAGCAGTGCCACGTCCACACCCGGGATCTGAACTGGCGAACCCCGGGCCGCCGAGAAGCGGAATGTGAGAACTTAACCGCTGTGCCACTGGGCCGGCCCCCCAATCTTTAAAAAAGAAAAAAACCCCACAATGTTAGCCTGCAGAATGTAATTTCTACCTTTAATACTATTGCAAATATGTAAAGTTTGAACATGCTTATAAACAAGGACTAGAAGGAAACCTGGTTAAATGAAAACATTGACTTGGTTAAGTGATGGGATTGTGGACATTTTTTGTTTTAGAATGCAGACTTTTAATATATTTTTTCAATAATGTGCATAAGTACAAAGACGATACAGAACCTTAAAGAAAATCTTATTTTCTTATGTCTAATATTGTCCCATCTTCTTTCTTCACAATGTTGCCTATGACAATTTAGATGTCATTGCTGTCATTGATTCAGATGCCATTAATTATTACTCCTTTAGGACAATGTTTTACTGTCTAGAGCTTTTTTTCTTTATCGTTCTGAAATTTCACCCCACTGTGTCTGGGTGGGTATCTTTATTCATATATCCTGCTGGACAAGTGATACACCTTTGAGTACTTATGAGTACTAGAAGTACTTCTGAGTACTCATGTCTTTCTTTAGTTCTTGGAAGTTTTCTTCTGTTATTGCTTTGTCTTATCCTTCTTATCCACTTTTTTATATCTCTTCTTTTTCATTGGGCACGGATTGTAGATGAATGCTGGAACTTCCGGATATATACTCTGTGCCTCCTAACTTTTCTTCCTTGTTCTCCTGCATTGCATTCTGGGAGACACATTCGTTTTAGTGAGGGGAAGCTAGTGACTAGAAAGGAGTAGTCTAAGGAAGGCTTCTGGGGTATTGTTAAAGTTCTCTTTCTTGATCTCAGGCTGTTTACATGTGTTTGTTCAATTTGTGAAAATTCTTTAAGCATTAGACTTTTGATATATACACTTGTTTGCAATGAATAATTTTTTAAAATAATAATTTCAAAGTTTTTGGCCTGAACAACAAGGATGAGATTGCCATCCTCTGAGATGAGGAAGGCAGCAGGCAGAGCAGGCTTGGGGAGAGAACTGGGAGTTCAGGTTTGAACATGTTGAGTTTGAATTGTCTCTTAGGTAGGCGGAAAGGGGTGTCAGTCATTGTGTTCAATCCTAATAGGTTGTCTTAGTCTGTTTGGGCTGCTATAATACAATAGCACAGACTGGGTGACTGATAAACAACAGAAATTTCTCACAATTCTGGAGGCTGGAAGTCTGAGATCAGGGTGCTGGCATGATCCGGTGAAGTTCCTCTTCTGGTTCACAGACTGCTGACTTCTTGCGTCCTTATGGTGGAAGTGGCTAGGGAGCTCTGTGGGACCTGTTTTATCGGAGCACTAATCCCGTTCATGAGGGTTCCACCCTCATACCTAAGCACATCCCAAAGGCCCCATCTCCTAAAACCATCATATTGGGCAAGAGGATTTCAACATATGAATTCTAGGGGAACACAAACATCCAGACCATAGTAAAGGTCAAATAAGTTGAGGACTGAGAAGGACCATTAGATTTAGCAGTTTGGAGTTCATTAGCCACCTTGATGAGAGCAACGTTGGAGTTGACAGAAGGGTTAGAACCTGGTTAGGGTGGTCCTAACAGCGTGAAGGAGAGGAAATCGGGACAGGAAGCATAGACAACTTTGTTGTTGGCGATCTGGTCCAAGATGCTGGTAGGGGCATTGCAATGGGTTCAAACTTCCTCGCTGCTTCTTCTGCAGGGCTCAAACTTACCACTTTGGTTGCCCCATGGTCCCCTTGTAGTCCCAGTCTCTGTCATCTCTGCTAGAAGTGCTCCTAGAGCTCTTCTCCCTTTTCAGGAGCCCCTCCTGTGTACCTTTGGGCTGTGGCTGTCTTTCTTTCTTTTTCTTCCTTCCTTCCTTCCTTCCCCTCTCTCTCTCTTTCTTTAATTTGACCTCATCTGACTTCTATCTTTGGGGCATTTCTTTTTCTTTTTCAGGTCCTCCAGAGCACCTGTCTCTATTTCCCAGGGTGTCATATCAATTCAATCTTCTCTTCACTTCACATTTTGAAACCTCAGGTTTTTTACCTATAAAATGCACCAAAGAATGGCTGCTTAACTCACAGATTTATGAGGATCAAATGAGATTATATAAAGTGCTTTGTAAATTTTACACTCTATAAAAATGTTAATTTTATGTTAGCTCTTACTTTTAGTTTTTAAACAGTAATTGATTTCATTATTTGGATATATGGACTCTGCTCTGTTTTCTAAATGTGATTGTTTTCAGTGAGTTTACGTGGCCCACATTTTAGCGGTAACCTACTTGACACCTCCAACCATGGTTAGCAGGACTATGGAAAGTGGGACCAAGGATATTTAGACCCATTTCTTTTTTTTCTTTTATCTTTTTTTTTTTTTTTTTGAGGAAGATTAGCCCTGAGCGAACTACTGCCAATCCTCCTCTTTTTGCTGAGGAAGACTGGCCCTGAGCTAACATCCATGCCCATCTTCCTCTGCTTTATACATGGGACGCCTACCACCGCATGGCTTTTGCCAAGCAGTGCCATGTCCGCACCCAGGATCCGAACTAGCGAACCCTGGGTCACCGAGAAGTGGAACGTTCAAACTTAACCGTTGCGTCTCCAGGCTGGCCCCTAGACCCATTTCTGATCCTGAGTTTTTTCTGCCAAATGACACGTTGATTTTAAAACAAAGGACCTCCTCATTACCCTTTTATAAATATGTAAATATAAAAGAATCTTCACCCACAGAACTCTTAGCTGCTTAAGGGCAAGGATGAAGCCATACCCATTGTGGCATCTCAGTGCCTTGCAAAGCATTTGACTCACGTAGACACTCACTTCATGTTTAGTTTTTGAACAATTGATTGGACTAGAGCAATGATTTTTGTTTACACTGACTTGGGGAATATTATTAATGTGAAAGAAGTTTTGCTTAAAAATATTTGAACAAGGTTTTACTGGCATGTTCACAGTGCCTACGGTGTGGGTATTCGTTTTAGGCAGAAAAAAATGCCTTATTAGGACTAAACACACCATGGTTGTCTACAATCTAAATGCTAATTATAACTTAGGAACCTGAAAAGGCTGTACTTTCTGATAGCTGCTATTTATTGATGTTGTCTCTAATGTCACAGTAACCCTGAAAATCTCACTTCTGGTAAGGAACAGAACTCGAATGCACATTCTGCTCTATTTGACTCTAAAACCAGCACTCTTTTTTAAAAAAAAATATTTTTATTGAGGTCACATTGGTTTATAACATTATGTATATTTCAGGTGTACATTATTCTATTTCAGTTTCTGTATAGACCGCATTGTGTTCACCACTAATAGTCTAGTTTTTATCCATCACCATCCATATGAGCCCCTTTACCCCTTTTGCCCTCCCCCACCCCCTTTCCCTCTGGTAACCACGAATCTGTTCTCTGTGTCTATATGTTTTTTGTTGTTGTTGATTTATCTTCCACATATGAGTGAAATTATATGGCATTTGTCTTTCTCCATCTCACTTGTTTCCCTTAGCATGATGCCCTCAAGGTCCATCCATGCTGTTGCAAAGGGCACCATTTTGTCTTTTTTATGGCTGAGTAGTATTCCATCATGTATATGTATCACATCATCGTCTTTATTCGTTCATCTGTTGATGGGCACTTGGGTTGCTTCCAAGTCTTGGGTTTTGTGAATAATGCTGTGATGAACATAGGGGTACAAACATCTTTTTAAATTAGTTAAAACCAGCACTATTTTTTTTTTAATATTTTATTTTTCCTTTTTCTCCCCAAAGCCCCCTGGTACATAGTTGTGTGTTTTTAGTTGTAGGTCCTTCTAGTTGTGGCATGTGGGATGCTGCCTCGGCATGGCTTGATGAGCGGTGCCATGTCCGCGTCCAGGATCCGAAACAGCGAAACCCTGGGCTGCTGAAGTGAAGCGCGTTAACTTAACCACTTGGCCACGGGGCCGGCCCCAAAACCAGCACTCTTAACTCAACTTCTTTGCCTCTAATTTGTTTCAAGCCAGGTAGGTAAGGGATATCAGCTGGCAGCAGCCTCATACAGCTTCAGTTTTCTATTGTTGGGGAACAATATTGACCATTTTTTTGCTCTGTTTATTCACTTTTTTTCTGAGGGTTAGTGGTAAAAGTAGTTCTTAATTCTCTTATTCTGTTTTGCGTTGACTTGCTTTTTCTATTTTCTTCCTTTTGTTTTGGTTCTTCTCCCTCGTGCTGAGGCTCTGAGTGGTCAGGCCAGTTTTAATCCCTGATCTTTCCACATGAAGGAGAGAAACGGCTTTTTTTCACAGGACTATGTCTAATTTTAGTATTGTTTATGCAATGACTTTGAAAGTATGTTTTCAAATTGTCATTAGTTTCTTTGTGTAGCCCTCGTGGCCTAAGCAACAATCAGGATTAAATGTTAATCCATTTGGAGAAAGAAAAGGACCCGATCTAGAAAAATTCAACAAATACTTATTGAGTGCCTGCTAAGTGTCAGCACAGTTACAGGCCCTGGGGAAACATAGAAGTGAACAAAACATATGAAAACAGTAAAGACAAAAAAGGATATAGTTATACTAAAAACTGATTCAATGACAATGAAAAATACATTTTAAAATTCCTCAATAGATAAGGTAATATTTCCTTGAAATAGATTATATACATTTGGGGGCTTAATATCTGCAATGCAATAATTTTATTTTAAATGAGTAAAACAAAAGACTAATATTACTTGCCTATTTTTTCCATTTCTCTTTTGGTTGCCTCAAATCATTTGCTAAGTATACATTTCTTATCCTAGCCTTTTTGCAATACCTATTAATTTAAAGCAATTTGAGGCACTGAATGCTTCCACCTCAATGAGGACTTCCACTCAAAGCTTACTCTACATTTTTCTAGAGTTTCATGCTGTTTGCCAAAAAGGGAGACTATTATATTTATCATCTGTTTGTGAGATCTAAGATCATAAAGTTGAGGAAACTACTTTTTTTTTTCGTGAGGAAGATTGGCCCTGAGTGAACATCTGTTGCCGATCTTCCTCTTTTTTCTTTAGGAAGATTGGTGCTGAGCTAACATCTGTGCCAATCTTCCTCTATTTTGTTCGTGGGATGCCACCACGGCATGGCTTGATGAGCGGTGTGTAGGTCTGCACCCAGGATCCAAACCTGTGAACCCTGGGCTGCTGAAGCAGAATGTGCGAACTTAACCACTGCATGACTGGTCCGGCCCTGAGGAAACTACTTTTTAATGCTTTGGCAGGAATTTTAATAATTTCACAGGAAGAGAGAATACAGCTTATTTTAGGGACAGGGCTTTAACATTCCTTAGCAAACTTTAACTCTCATCTCATTTCTAGATACACCTTGCAATGAAGGTGAATATAGAGGCCTTTTTATTCCTGGTATATCGGCGGTGACACATGGCCTCGTCAAAGAATGATTTCTCCAAACTGTGTCTAGTAGTAGCTTTGGAGTATAGCAGATGCTTGCCTACCTCTGCTCCATCCAATTCCAATTTCTCTTCCCTAGTCAACACCCTGTGGCCATTGAACATCTGATTATAGATTAGTTGATACTACTTGTTAACTGCTTCTTGTTTGCTGACCTCACGTAAATGTCAAACCCCAATGGCAAGAGGGTCAATGTCTTAAAATTAAAAACCTTTTTTTTTTAACCTTTAGCTTTCCCTTCAACACATATCACCATGGAAAGCATATAGTAAGAACTCAATAATTACTTTTGGATTCATTCATTTAGTGAAGGCATGGGGATTGGTCTAAGCAGTGTGGGGCAGTGGAATGAGCACTGAAGTGGGAGTGAGGGGAATTTGATTCAAGACTGAGCTCTACCATTTACTAGCTATATGACCTTAACCTTTTCACAGTCTCTCTGAGTTGCGGTTTCTTCTTTAAAACAAAGGTGCCTAAACTAAATGTTTTTTTCAAATTCCTTTCAATTTTATGATCCAATGAGCCAAAGGAATGAATGAAAGTCCTCTATGTTTCTAATTTCTCACCCATGCCTTACAGTTACTGAATGTTCTGCCATCCTCTGACATTTATATTTATGGCTCTATTTGATGATATATAACAAAATGATTTTTTTAAAAAAGAACTCAAATACAGCATAGAATGTTTAGTAGAAAATTAGTATATAAAGAATAAAAAGGCAGGTTTTTTTCACAGTCTATTGTTTTTTCAGGCACTGTTACCAAGCGTTTCAAAACACAGCCCTCAAAGAATAACAACCTTTTTCTGTTTCACGCTTTCCCTTACATATTGGCTTTATTTTTAGCTGAATAGAAATCTGTGTGTTATAGACCAAATTTCCTCAAGCTGGCCTTCTTTTTAACACATGCAATTTTTCTAATCACAGTTATCTGAGAGAGCAAGACTGCGCATGCTGATAGGAAAGACAGCAGAATCAGTTAATTTTAGGAATAATTAGACCAGTCAGGAAAATAAGGATTGGTCTGTGTGCATAAGGCTTTAGAAGAAATTGGTCTGGGATAAGTATGTATATAAACCTTAATATGAATCAAATTCTTGATCAAATAAGAACAAAAATCCTAATGAGAAATTATATATAATCTGCCTCACCTTCCCACCTCATAGAGTTGTTGCAAGGACTTAATGAGATAAGACTTAACACACTGACATTGGTTGACCTTGAATGACACGTTAGACCTCTCTCCTCACCACTGATGCCCATTCTGGGGTAAGGAGAAGGGAACACTCTTTAGTGCCTCTGGGAGACCTTAAATTGCCATTGGTGAAGACTCCCAAATTTGCATGCCAACCTGGTTTCCTACCTTAATTTCCAATTTGATATTTCCAACTGTCTATTACGAATCATGAACATGATAGTGAATCCCACTAGCATTACGAAATCAACAGAATTACAGTCAAAATTGATCACCTTTCCCCTACCTCAATTGTTTTCCTTCCTAAACTTCCTAATTTTTCTCCAAGCCAGTTTTTCCCAGTGCAAAGAGAAAAAGAAAGATGTCTTAGGCTTTGCCTAAGGCAAACTAAAGCTCCAAGAAAGAGCAACATCTAGGAAGAAAGTAATGAGCTGAAGTCTGGGAAGTTGGAGAGATGAGACAAGAAAGGAGCTGGAGACAAAATGATTCGGAAACTGAATGATTCAAAGGCAAGGAAAAGCACAATGCGATTGAAGGTCAGTTCAGGAACTAATCACACAAATTTAGTTCATTTGTTTCATTATCTTTCTCGTGTGGTTTGAGCACCCTTTGGGGACTAGAATCTTATTTTTAAAGGGACCAGAGGGCGTGGTAAAATTTCTGTTACGATAAACACTTCTCTCTGTGAAATCTCAAAGCCTTGAAGCCATCTTAGAATCTTCGTTTCCCATCAGATCCTAACAACTAAATGATACTCAACAAATGCTTGCTAGAATGAATGGATACAAGCCCTATTGATGCTTCTCCCCATAGGCCTCCTGTATTCATCTTTTCTACCCCTTTCCCACTGTTAGCCTAGCCCAAGCCAAATAACATCAAGTTCAAATTCTCCCCTTTAGTACAAAATCGGACCCCAATTTATTTCTGACTTTATCTTTTTCTACTGCCCATCAAGGTCTTTCCACTTGTGTAAACCAGTCTCCATTTACTGTCTCTTGGTCATATTCATTCTTTCATTTCTTTATTCTTCCTTGTGCATACTTTCTCCCCTCATTTCAACCTAATCTGATATTTTTTAAGACCGAGTTCAAGTCCTATCACCGCTGTGAAACTTTCTACATGCATTTCAGTGACCATGAATCTCTCTTTAAAAAAATTTCTATTGTAACTCCTGTATCATACATATTGGCACTTAATCATTTTTTCTGCTAAATGATATATGTGTCTTGACTTCCTAGAGAGTGTGTGTGTCTTTGAGAACAGAGGCTCTACATTATACTTCTTTCGTGTTACCCACAATGGTTAGCAAAAATGATTGTTGAATGAATGATTAATGTTGAGTACAGAAATAGAAAAAAGGAGGTAATGATGGAATAATATAAACCTCAGTTTCACTTTATTATTTGAGAGATCAATGAAACACCCTAAAGACTGAAAATATCTTTGACAGTCCAAGCTTATAATAGTAACACAATGTATACAAAGATGATATACACAAAGCTGACTGTATATACTGTCTTTACAATATGTACTTGTATGTGAAAGACAGAGGAGAAAATTTTCTAAAACAAGGATTTAAGAGTTGAAATAAATTCAACATAAAAAATATTTTTTATTACAAACATGTTTGAGAATTTGAAGGGGATCTATGCTTTTTGGATTTTAGAAAGGATCTATTAGGCTTCTAATAAAAAATAAAATGACCCCTGAAACAAGTCATTCTTTTAATAAAGCCATATCCCATGAACTTCTAATGAGATAACTGCTATTTCACTTCTTTCAAAACTTGAAAAGAAAACCATTGCCATTGAACACAGATTTTGAGGACAATGATCTAATTATCCCCACACATCCCAGGGAATAATTTACAACCTTGATAACTAAAGTATTGGAAGAAACCATCAAGCCATTGAAGGCAAGAAATCTTTTGAGGCTATCATGGCAAGTGAGGTAAAATAAATGAAATGTAATTGCTACAAATATTATTTTTCAGATAGGTAAATTTTAAGTAGAGAGAAACATTAAATTAGAAAAATCTGAACATCTCTGAAGTAGAAACTGGTCTATTGGTCTGAGGATTATAAAATAATAATAAAATTAGCTCATTCTGAATAAAATGCTAATCTTGAGCCACTTCGTGAAACTGACATGCGTGCCTTTAATAGTTCATTTTCCTTTTTTTCTTTCTCATTTTTTTCTCCTTAACATTTCATAAATGTCATAATACACATTAAGAATCATGATGCCTCCCTGTATTTCTGAAATCATTATCTTGGATATTACTGCACAATTTTAAACATTTGAAGTGCTGACATTGATTGATAAAGTTATTCATAATACATGCCTATTGCTGATTTAATTACTTTGGGGTTAAATGAAGAAGCATTTTAAATGGTGTGCTCTAATATAGTTCAATTACTGAAAACAAATCAAACAAGAAATACATTTCAAAAAGGAATGATGATAAAAGGACATCATTTCTGTGAAAAACCTTATTTTCAAATGCAGAATATTTCTAAATGAATGGCACATAGAAAAAAATGAATTCTTTGTCCTTTCTCTTGAAATACCAGCATCATCAAATATTAAGTGCCTGTAAATATCTACTTTAATTGATCTCATGCTTTACCTTGACCTTGAGACATAGCTGCATGTTTCCCTAAAGAGCTAGATACCTGTTCAGTCCTGCTGCTTTGCTGGCTAACTGATTTCTTCCTGTTGCTAAAATCACTTGTTCCCAAAACCCTGTTCCCTCTAGGATTTAACCTCTCTTCTCGAAAGTTCCTGACTATGCCACAGCCTATCATTACTAGCGCGGTCTGCAAGACTTGTCAGAAAAACAAGCCTGCGGTAATTGAAGTTTTGGGGCTGTGATGAAGAGGTCTTCAGATCTAAATAGCTTCTGCAAGGCAAATGGCTCTGTGTTTCTCAGGTAATTGTAATCCCCGAAATGAACCCACCTCTCAAGGTGTGCAACGACATGGCTATTAAATGCTCTAAGTGATTTCTTAAGCATCAGAGCTGAAAAGAATGGCAGGTTTAGAGTTGTTCAAAATTCCTAATATTTGTCATTCAGCCTCGGAACCAGCTTGCGCCTATCATTTGGAATGGGGCAATACAGATGGCAATCACTTGAATGCCTGTTTTCCCCCCAGAAAGCGATGCTGTCCTAGAATTATAGCAGCATATTCAATAAAAAAAATTATACCCTTTAAACATAAATGTCCCAGCTCTCATCCGATGTTATCTTGGGAAAATTTGATATTTTATTTTAAAAGAAAAAGAGCTGGGCCGGCGCGATGGTGCATCGGTTAAGTGCACACATTCCATTTCAGTGGCCCGGGGTTCGCTGGTTCAGATCCCGGGTGCCAACATGGCACTGCTTGGGAAGCCACACTGTGGTAGGCGTCCCACGTATAAAGTAGAGGAAGATGGGCACGGATGTTAGCTCAGGGCCAGTCTTCTTCAGCAAAAAAAGGAGGGTTGGCGGCAGCTAGCTCAGGGCTAATCTTCCTCAAAAAAAAAAAAAAAGAGCTCACACAACAATATCTCCCATCAGTTGAAGTGCTTAGAGCAGAAGTTTCCTTTGGTGAATCTTATGTTTCTAGTTGGAATTTTAAACTTATTTTGCTTAAATTTTTCAAGAAAGATTAAATTATGTAATTAATAAAAGCAATTCTACTCTAAGATGTTTTTCCAACAAGAAACAGATATATGGGTCTGGAGGACTACAATGCGAAAAATGTGGATCTGACCTGACGGATGCTTGTTAATCATTAGTGAGAGAGAGAACAAATTGCCCTTAGGAGTTCACATAATTTTTTTCACAGCAGATAACTATCTAAGCAGATACTTAGATAACTAAGTTATACTTAGATAACTATCTGCTTCACTCTTTAGTATCGGTGTTTAACCTACCTGAATAAAGACTTCTGATTTTTTAATCATAAAATGGATAATTGAGTGAATGTATGCTGATTTCTTTCTCAGTTAACCACGCATAGGGGGAGCATGACTGTTCAAGTCAAAAGAGCGTATCCAAGTCAGCACCAACCACCAATGGCGTGCTGGCGATGGCTCCTAATGGCGGGCAGAGTCCATTAGGAATGAGCAGAAATGCACGTCAGCCTCTTTTCTTTTGTCTTCTTCTCTAGCATGGCATTTACTGTGCTATTTTGTAGTTGCGGGTTTGTGAGCACGCCCCCTGCCTCGACTGCCTGCTTCTTAAGGGTAAGGACCCTGTCTTTCATCTTTCTAACTCCTTCACTTGGTGACTACCTCATGGTGACTATCATAATATTGGATGCTGGCATAGGTCCGCTGGTTGACAGAGCACCTCGTGTTGTAGACCCATGAGAACAGCAACTCTGTCAAATTCATTTTTATATCTTGAGCACCTAGTCCACTTCCTGGCTAAATGAATGTGGACTAGATGAAAAAATAGCTTTATATTCTGTGAATAACTGTTACACACATTATCTCATTTCAGCCTTTCATAAGCTTTCATGAACTAGTAGCTATAGTGGTTTATTATTATGCCCATTTTATAGATGAGGAGACAAAGATCCAGAGCTATGAAGGGACTTTTACAAAAACTTGTCACAATTTAATGACAGACTGGGCAAAGGAACTCATGTATGAGTCAGTAAGTACCCTTAAGAATAGGTCTTGAGGAGGTCTGCTCCCACTCGTAAACGGAGACAAGACAGTTGCTATGATTACACATGGGTATTGGCAAGTACGTTTTCCTCAGAGATATTTGAGTGTGTGTGTGTGGTGACATTCTTTTAGCTCCTTCAAAGATGTGAAGACTGATTATTTATACATCATCTAATGTATAACAATTTCTTTTCCACAACCTTTGTAATGCACCAACTTATGTAAATAAGGTACTTGATTCAGTTCTCTGAAGCCAGGGCTTTTTCTCCATTAAGGTAGCAGAATACTTCCCACAACTTTCCCAATCATAACTTCTGGTGCAATGGATCCACAGTAGACAGTTTAAATGGCAGTGTAATCATAGAACTGATCCTCTGGGGTTGAAAAACAATGTCAACAAGTTTGATGCAAAATTAGCATAAGGTTATTCTTGGAAAAATATTTAAGCTCGTGTTAAAGTTGACTGGAACTGAGTATTTTCAGAAGAGAAAAGCTTTGCAAAGATATCATAAAATAACTTTTTCCACTTACTGCTAAAGGATTCTAAAGTATGCTCTTCCTGAAGCAGTCCGTGCTTTGCTTCATCCTCACTTGTAAAGATTTGCCGATAACACAGTAGCTTGATGTTGTCATTTTAAGTGGAAATCCACTCTAATCAAATCTTAAGTTGCTGCTTCAGTGTTTGATAAACTCCAGATATTTGTGCCTGCTGCTCTTTTTTCGTTGATTGAAAATCTCCTAGCAGGTCACATGATCTTATCCCTTTCAGCAATCAAGGAGCATTTGGGTCATTGCCAACAGGAGGGAGGAAAGAGAAATGGGTGTGGTGTCCTGTCAAAGTGAGAGAGCTTTATATCTGGAGGGCCTGGTGGGTAGATGGAAATATTTTGCTATCTTCTGAGATCTTTCCTTTGAATAGGTTTTAAATATGTTACATGAGAATTATTAAAGATGCCCTTTATTTGAGAGTCTTCCTAAAATCTTCCTCAAATTGGGTATGACTCCTGGAGTTCTAAACCTATCTTGCTTGGCCCAAAGTCCCTCATTTCTAGGAATCAATCTTTCTTTTTCTCTTCCTTCCTTCCTCCCTCCCTCCCCACCTCCCTCCCTTTCTTTTTCTCATTCTTTTTTCTTTCTTCTCCTTATCTTTCTTTAATAGAAGCAGCCCTAAAGGAAGAACACATAAACCACAACTACTCCTAAAACAAACAAACAATAACACTCGTCCAGGTCTTTGTTGGCAAAGTCTGGAGTTGCCCTAGAGGGCCAGGGTGGATAGGAGTTTATAGTTGCTGTCGAATTGGTGAGTGATTCTTGTTGGAGACAAAGAATTACCTTGAAACTGTAGTCAGGAAGGTGGCAGTACTACCGTTGAGAGGAGGTATATGCTGGGGACTGATCAGAAAGAGCCACAGTCTTGCCTTGAGAGGACCAGTGAGGACCCCCTGGGGTAAATCCTAGAGTCATTGGCGACATGGAAAAAACATCCACGAAAGACAGGTCTGTCATTCTGCTTCTTGCCATACACATTGCAAAGCACTGGCAGCTGGCAGCTGGCAGAGAACCAAAATTCAATGGCATCACTGGATGGCAGAATCATCAGTAATGAGGGTGACCACTAACTATTAAGGATTAGCCTCTTCTCTCTCATTTTCCTGTGACTTAGTAAGATCTGAGTTTCCTGTAGGATCTGATGGGGAGGGAAGCTCCAATAATGACTGATGGTGAATGCCCTACCAGCTAAGAATGTGAGGGCTAAAAACCAAGTTGGATTCAATTTAAAAAACAAATGGAAAAACATGTGCTATTTCTTGTACCCAAACAATCTGAAACAAATTCACGCCTATCACAAATATGTTCAAAAGAGAAAGGAAAGATGCATCAAATCTCTGGGAAGTGGGATGGAAGCCAGAGGAACTTTCCATTTTTTTTCTTAAAATGTATGTGTGCTTGTGTGTATCTGGGGGAAAGGAGAGTAATCCTTTCCTTTTAAAATAAAAATAAAACTCAATTTGGGTTGAGAAGGGGATCTGGAGATGCATAGATAGCTCCGAGGTCCTCTGGACCAGCCCTAAGCCTGATGCACAGTCCAGGGATGACTTTGAGAACCTGATGCCCTAGCTTCAGACATAGCTTTGAAGGGGGTAAACTAGGAGTAATGCAAAAGTATATGATTTCTTCTACTCGTTATCCAACTCCACAAAGAACATTTGCAAGTATAAATATTGTATACTATTTCATAAACTGTAGTTATAAGACCAATTAAATACCACCCATTTATTCATTCAACACTTAATGAATATTTATTGGTAGGCTATTGTGTGCAAGGCACTTTGCTAGTCACTTAGGATACATAGAACAATAAGGAAAAAATGCATCCTACCCTTTCTGCTCATTTAAGTTGACCACTTTTTTCATGCCTCCACACTGTTAATATGGGACGTACTGTTCTCCTATACTGTTTATCACACTGTATCAAAATCAGTTTCTGCAATTTGGGTTGAAAACAGTTTTTATAATAAAAAAGCAGAAAATATGAAAAGACGAGAACAATGGATTTGATTACATTAAAGTTAGAAACTGCACAGAAATAAAAATAAAACATCAAGGAAAATAATAAAGTAGGGGAAATATTTGCAACATATATGACACACAGATTTTCTACCTGTAATATGTATAGAGTTCCTCCAGGCCACTAAGCAACAGG
The DNA here is from genome assembly GCF_021613505.1 of Equus quagga. NCBI lineage: Eukaryota > Metazoa > Chordata > Mammalia > Perissodactyla > Equidae > Equus > Equus quagga. The sequence continues at coordinate 46,074,115 of NC_060276.1, forward strand.
TCAACAACCAGGTGAAAAATCTCCAAAGGGCACAAACAGAAAATATACTAAAGAAGAAATGCAATAGCTCATAAAAATATTTAAACTCACTAGTAATCAAGGAAATGTAAATTTAAGCAACAAGATACCATCAAATTGGCAAAGACTAAAACTTTAAAATCTCCAATTTTAATTCTCTGACACAGAGTTTCTCCACCTTGGCACTCTTGATGTTTTGGACGAGATAATTCTTTGTTGTAGGGAGCTGTCCTGTGTGCTGTAGGATGTTTAGCAGCATTCCTGCCCTCTACCCACTGGATGCTAGTAACAATGTCTCCAGGCGCTGTCAAACGTCCTCTGGGAGACAAAATCACCCTGAGTTGAGAACCACTCCTCTAAGCGTTTGGAGGTACCTGGCATTTTTCCCACTCATCATGATCTCTCTTACTTTCAGATCTGTGCATATTCTTGCTCCAGTGCATTTTCTTTCCTACTCTTATCATCCTTCATGCTTCTGCTGAGGCTTTTGAGAAACTTTCCATAACCCCTCAAGATGGGTTCCCATAGCACCCTGTATTTACCATTATCTCAGCACTTTTTACACTATATTATATTTTATCTAATTATCTGCCAATCTCTTCTAATAGAATATAAACTCCACACAGACCCACATTATGACTTTCATGAGCCCCAGCAACCTTTGCCTTCGTGGACCTCTTTCTTCATAAAAATATTAAAATTATATTTTATGACTGCATTAGTATAAAGATTAATACCATTGAGCTAGGATTATATTCATTTTTTCTTTCTAATTTTAAAAGAAATTAAAACATTTTCATGGACCCCCTAAAAAGTATTGTGGGTCCTAGGCAGTGTGTTCACTGTGCCTAATGGATAAGTTGGCCCTGGCTTCAAAGAGACAAGGGCAGTGCCTATCTCGGTCACTACTGTACACCCAATGCCTAATACTGAGTAAATGTTTAGTAAATAGTTCTCAAATGAATAAATGGATTAAAATTTTGCTAAACAATAAGCATTTCTAAATATTTGAGCCACAACAGACTTTAAAATAATTTAACTGAATCAAGATCTACTCATTTCATTAGATTGTTTTCTTAAATTCATTTGTGCTCTAGTTTTGACCTACTTGAAAAATAGTCCACATTCTGTCATCATATTTATTTTTAAAATGTTCCTGATATGATTTTTAAATAGGTCCTTGACCATTGTAGGGGAGCAAAATTTGCCACCCCAAATATGTGTCTTAGGCAAGCAGATTATTTTAAGTTGATATTTCTTTTAAGAAACAGAAGACTCAGGAAGTTTTTCTTATCTCCCTCTTAATTGCCTAAAGGAATTTAGATAGAGGGCCTATTCTAGGAAGAAGAGTTATTACCAGAGATAAGTACAAGAATGTGAGCTAGGTGCTAAACTCAGGGGAACTTAGTAAGGCCTGTTTATTCACATTCCTGTCTCTGTCCCTTTGTCTCTGCATGGCATGGCAAACATCTATTTACCAAGTATTTCCTGTTCCCATGTCCCTGTGAATTATCTTCCTCCCCCTTTGAAGTCCCAGACCCCTACCCCTTCTCCTTAGCTCAGAATGGCATATAATTCTCAATTGCCTGACTATCTTTGGGCCTCATATTCTTATGGAGCCCTCATAAGTACAAAATTAAATTTAACTTTCTTCCGTTAGTCTGTCTCATGTTGATTTAATTCTTAGACCAGCCAGAAGAACCTAGAAGGATAGAGGAAAAATTTTCCTCCCCCAAACCATCTAGCCTTCCACTTCATTCTGATGTCAAATACACGTAGTCAAACTGAAAATATAGGTCCATGGTATATATAAGATTACTTTATGTGGGATTCTTCCATAATTTTCTACCGGCTTTCTTTTATTTTGGAAAGTAGGGGTACAATAGGTAAATTTGCAAGTATGGTAGGATGTGTAAGAGTAAAATGACAATTAAGACTCAGTTTTGCTCTGCTGGCACTTGGAATTCTGATTTTGACAGTTTTGTGGTTTTGCAATTTTGCCAGTTTACCTAAGAGGTCATCAAGCACTGCCATATTGATCTATGCCAACCAGCATATTGTGCCTGCCCTCAAGAAGTTCAAAGATTAGTGCTATCCTGAAAACAGTTTCACTTCTGGGATTAGGATTCATGACTACATTAGTAATCAAAAGGCTACTAGGTAATTACGGAATAAGAGCAAAATAATTGGTAGTCTTGGGAGAAGAGTACATTTCAGTCATATTTGAGCCAAGCAAACTACTGTTTTACCCTATAGTACATCTTTCTAGGGACAGAATATTTACGTTCTATTCCTTTTGGCGCTGTTCAAAATATTCTTTTTCTACAACTAAGACTCATGACATTGTTCTTCTTGAATTAAGTAGTTTATACTTTTGTAACATGTTGTAATTCCCACAAGAAAAGATATTATTCATTAATAGCATTTTCGGTTGTGCAATTTGCGATGACGTGGCCAAAGGCTCTTTTGTTTCATTAATAACATTTCTCCCTTTGTGAGATGGATAATCTTTGAGTAGGTTTCCCACTGCGTATTAAAGACAGCTAAGAAATGTGGATTCTTGTTTGATTCCACAAAGGACGTGGCTTAATTTGGTTTCTATGGGTCAATTCTCCACTCCGTTAAGCCTCCCCTAATCCTTGGTGATCAAAATCAGTCACTTCCCTGAGCTCTCCCAATAAAGTATTTGTATCTCTATTTAGTACTTACTTATTCTGCTTTAGTTATTTGCCTAGTTGTCTTATCTTTGTTACAAGAAAGAAGGAGGGACTCTCTTAAGCGTCTTTGTGCTCCTCTAAGCACCTAGCATGTGCCTTGTACATAGTAGGTCTCAAAACATTTTTGCTGGATTAAAAATCATTTCAAAGATGAAATAGAAATTGTAATGCTCATGAAATCCTCAGACCTTAATGCATGTTTCAAGAAGGTATATATTTTAACCGTCTGGGTGTGTGAGTGAATTTGGTGCAACTCCTATGTGAAATCTGCCTAGATTTTTTTCAAACAGGATTTTCATCAGCCAGGCAGCTTTTAGTGTTCACAACCTTATCACTAGCAGCAGTAAATTTCTTTGAAAATGCCAAATGAGGGTCATCAGGCTAATGGATTTATCCACTATGATATTCTAGGAAATTATGCCATCCAACTTGCCAGAAGTTGCTTCAAGGTCAAATACTGAAACGTCTAAGTAGATTACAAGAGTGCCTGGAAGATTCTTTTTTGACAGTCTTGCCTATTCTATATCTGTGTTTCCAACTCTGATTACACATTTTTACTGTCCAATGTTAAGACGTCCTTTCTTTACCACTTTTTCTGTTTACAATTAGGATCCAGCAGTTATTTGAATTCTCAGCTCACTGGATATTTCAGGAAATTTCTCCCTTTTGAGCAAGCACTTCTTTGACTCTAAGGAACAAAGAATAAAATCAGGAAGATGAAATAATACTACTTCATTTGGAAATGGCTTCCTATAGAGCAGGTGAACTCTGCTCAGGAATTAGAATATTATCACGCAGGTGCACTGAACGGGCTGAACAGCCTCTCTTCTCACTGATTCATGTGTAATGATTGGCAGATATTAGACATCTTGCTAGACACTGGAAACATACAACTCTCCCTCAGCCAGAACTTCTGAAAACATTGTCCATCCCTAGTCTCTTCCTGTCCAGTTATTCACTCAACACAGGTCTTCAATCATCTGGCCAATTATAAAAAACAACACTAGCTACCCGGTTTACTCTCTGGCTTGCTGTTTACTTTGACATATCTCTGATCATTGGGTTTATGAAAAGAAAAACCACCATCCTGAAAAGACATAAAGTATACAACAAAGGGCCCAGGTGGAGCCTAAGCCGTGCTCAGGTATGTTTCAAAATGCCCCGATGGACTGTATAGATAGTCGCTGAAGGCAAAGACCATCTCTCTCATATTTTCTGAGCTGTACCTCCGTCTTCATTGTTACTTTTGGGCTTCTGGTTTGACATTTCTCCCGCTTGATTTTTTACCTCCACATCTCATTTTGGCTTGCTTTGGTTCAACGTGCTTTCCTCGAACTTCATGCTGCATGTATTAGTGACCCTTTGGGGAATCAAGGAGGAAGAGCGCTATATGGGGGGAGAGGAGATGGAAGGCTGCAAAGTGGGGAGGTTAGAGGTCAGCAGCAGCTTTCAGACACAGGATGAGAGGGGATTGAGAAATCAGTGGGTGGTGGGGTGTGTTTCGGGATGAGCCATCACCCCTCCAGGAATCATTGGATTTTAGGCAGAGCGCTAGACTTACTGTGTGCGCCATGACAATTTACGTCATTTGATAGTTGGGTATTAAACGAAAGAGTGGCTTTAGAAGACTGGAGAACTTGGCGACATTTGGATATTCTAGCAATTGTTTTTGATATGCAGTTGTCTTTGTTAAAAATCCTGGGTTGGATTTTAACCTGGTTGAAGAGGAAAATCAAAGAGGAGGGCAGAGAATCCTTTCTTTGCCTCTGTGCCAAGGGAGCGTATGGGAATTTTAACTCAAGGTGTAGCACTGGGTTTGATTCAGAAAAATACCAGAGAAGACTGTAATTGAGTTCGTACAAAGGAATAAGTTCTTTAATTCAATGTCGTCTTTTACTTACCACAAAGAACGTACCGTCGCTGTGTGCCAGTAAAGAATTCTATTATGCTTACCTTGAAGTGCTGTGTGTAATGAAGTCACCGGCAAGTCCTATTTATTTTTTAAAGGCAAGCAAGAGAAAAATAGTAAAACTCAAACCTCTACATTTCTATTGATCACAGGATGCAGATCTTATTTATTGTCTCTTTATCTCTCAAGAAATGAACGCATAGCTTACAAAATGTTAACACTTTGATGTAGTTTTCTTCTTTTCCTCTCCAGTAAATTCTCTGAGTATTTTAAAAGGTGGAAAGATTAGAAAAAGCTGCTTTTGATGTCTAGACACTATTTGGTTAGAATCATAGCAAACATTTTGTTTCTGAAGTAGTGTGGGATATTGTGTCAATGCTATGATACAGTCTAAAATCTTAATATGAAAATGTTAGAGTCTTCAGACACTAATACTTTGAATTTATAATAAATTTTGGTTAAATACATTTCTCGGGTTAAGCGATAAATTATAAGAACTAGGCTTAATTGTGATCTGTTACGTGATCAACCAAGGAACAAATATGCTTATAAAATTAAATGGTTTAATTCTGTGTAATTTCTCAGTATGTTACAACGATGTGTATTTCTGTGCAGGAAGAAATACAAGAGGAAAATATAATCTGTTAGCAAACTATGCGAAGCATAAAGTTTTTACATCCATATATTCTGCATTTTCAAAGTGGAAGGGATGTTGTGTCTCCTACTTGGTAAGGTTTTGAACTTGCTTCTTGTTTTCCATGTGGAGGATTGGTTATCACAAAGGCTTGCACTGGCGACTGGAGGAAACAGAGATGTTTATACTGTTCAGCTGTTATGTTTCCCGGTGGCTTCAGGGAGGAAATAATAATTACTGGGATGGTCTGGTACTTTCTTGTCGATGCAAGTCTAAGTAATTTGGAGCGGGCACTGCGCTTCAGTCACTGTTTTGTGTCTAGGAGCTTCAGTGATGAGCAAGCACCTATATATTCAGAGGAAAGAGAGGGGACACATGAACTCAGACAATTGTCTAAGCTGAGACCTCCACGTGCTGCAAATCAAAAGTCCACATAGAACTAGAGATAAAATTTTTCCTCTTTTCATAGGAAAGGGGAATGTGAGCCAATTTACTAACCTAACCTGTAAAATGTCCTCAAGCAATTGAGGGTGGTCTGTAGCTTTCTTTTGTGGGGAAATTATTCTTCTATCTGTATTATGGTGTCAAGGTTATCTTTCATCTGGAGGATTTTGTAATTTTGCATTGATCAAGAGACTGTTACTTATTTTCAAAACTAGTGTATGCAAATTATGATTAAATTCCTAGGTACTTAATCTTTTGAATATCATTTTAAAAGTAGGAATGATGGTACACTGAGATGATAATTAACTCATTATGAATAATTTATTTTATAGCTTGAAACTCTGCACAAAGCAAAGTTGATGTTGCCTAAATTTTCAAGCAGATTCTAGTTGAGATAGCAGTAACAAGTCATATTATATATTAAGTGAGAAATCTCATTACAAAAGTCATGCATTTAATGTTTCTTAGCTTATATTATTCATGCTGAAAATTCCAAGCTTGGGACCCTCAAAGAATTATAATGTCCAAATAATGTTTTTATAATGCATATATTTTAAATTTTTTAGCCTTCCTGAAAAAGGAGCAAATAAATCGACTTTGACTATAGGTAGATTTTATATTGTAAAAGTTTACTGCAATTATAATTAATCTTTTTTAAGCTTTTTTAATCTTTATAATCAAGATTTTAAAATCTTTTTTGAGTGAGTATAACCATCTTCTGATTACAGATTTTAAATAATGGAGGCCACTAGGTATCATAGGATTTGCCAGGATCAAACAGCATGTCATTGGTAGATTATATTAAATTCTCATATCCAGAAGGAACCCCTTGATCTACTATTTGTCTATTTATTGATCTTATCCTTTTGTATTTTGTTTAGCTATTTAACTACTTACTATGTGCCTGATAGTATTTTATGCATTTACAATAATACTATGAGGCAAGCATTATTAGGATTCCCATTTTATTGAGGAGTGTGGTGTACAGTACAAATAGGATGGGTTTTAGCATCAAACAAACTTGAGTTAAATCCTGAACCCACCACTTACTGACAACGTGGCCATGGGCGCTTAGTGTTTACTTCTGTCTCTGAATGTCAATTTCCTTTAAAGAAAATAAGAGAAGATACTATGTACCTCACAGGGTTATTGTGAATGTTAGATAAGAATATTTGAATGCACCTAGTAGTTTCTGGCACATCGTAAGTTCTCAATACAGTTTAATTTCCTTCTCATTCCCTTTAGCCTCGTGTTAGTCAGGACTCTTAGTTAGAAGTGATGGAAACCTACACCAAACAGGATTTTTTAAGAAAGGGATATGTTCATTCTTTTAACTGGGAAATTCAAGGGGTTCCACCAATGCCATTAGAACGTCCTTCTATCTCCTGGCACTACTTTCCACTGTTTTGGCTTATTTTCAGGCAGACTATCAATCCAATCCTTTTAGAATCTTAATTGGCTTTTTGCCAGTTTGTATCTGGTCAGCTTCACAGGCTGGTAACCAAAGACACATATCTTTTTGAGTCACAGTCCTTGAATCTGGGCCTCAGAGTTTCTGCCTTTAAGCAACAAACCAAGCTGCTCTGCCCATCGACCCAGCCCTTAGTCAAATGGTATCTTGATCTTGCTGTTTCTTGGGACGATACAAGTCCAGTAGGCTCTCTGTATCCCCCAGTTCTACATCCACAGATTCAACCAACTGGGGATCGAAAGGCTTACAATGCTTGCATCTGTACTCAATATGTACAGACTTTTTCTTGTCATTATTCCCTAAACAATACAGTCTAACAACTATCTACCTAGCATTTACATTGTATTAGGTATTATAAGTAATCTAGAGATGACAAAGTATACAGGAGGATGTGCATAGGTGTTATGCAAATACTATACCATTTTATATAAGGGACTTGAGCATCAGGGGATTTTGGTATGGAGGGGATCCTGGAGCCATCCTCCCTCCTCCCAGGATACCAAGGGAAGACTATAATAGTAGGTTATGGTGTAGCGGAGATACAGTTAATGTGCCCCTTGCCCAAGGCAGAATCCTAATGGACTGTCCTTGAAAGTGCAGGTACTTGTGCCCTTTGTCACGCAAGGAATGCGTAGGATAAGGTCCTGGGTAGGGAACTGGGGAATCAGTACCAGTCTTATCTCCTGCTCTGTCTGCTGTTCCTCAAAGTTAATTCACACTAAAGTTTAGCTTGGAGCAGAGTATAAGGCAGTTCCAACCTGGTAAGATTCATGATTATCTGCCTGTCAGCCATTTTGTATTGCTGGTCATAACCAGAAAATCTCTCTATTTTCTTTTCTATCTGCTTTCAGACACACCAACTTGGACCACAGCTTTTAGCCCCCTGAGGGGCACTTATTCAAGGTCAAAAGTGGTAGTCAATGGAATCCAATATCCTGAAGTATTTATACGAAGTCCCTAACTTTCGTCCGCCCAAGTCTGAGTCCTAAAATGCTACAGGGGCAGTTTAATAAGCTACTGCAAAATAGGGCTCGGCAGTTTCACTGATGGAGGCAGGAGAATGCAGTGTTCCTCATTCTAACTGCAATCAACCGGTTCCACTTTGGGGATCTGTCACTTTCCAATACCACTGTTCTAGATATCAATATCAATTTTATGAAAAGTGTTTGTTTTGCAAGGGACAGGAAACCAATTCAAACTTGTTTGCATTTATTGACTCACATAATGAAGATGTTCTGGAATGGCAGAATTTAAAGATTCAAATCATAGGAACGCTGCCCTTCTCTAAGCGAATGAACAATTAGAATACAGAAAAATAGAGTTAAACACAGGGCGCTATGCTAGAGCAGAAGTGATAAGAATAGAAAGCAAAATAAAATGTCCTTTTCCCTTAAAAAGTTCTGACCGAGTTCAGGGCAGGCCGCCCCAGAATGTGCCACTTTGGCATGTGGATTATTTCAAGCTGAAGACAATCAAGGCCCAACAGACTCAAGAAGAACTTTTTACCTCTCCCTTAACTGTCTGAAAGAATTTAGATAGTGGGCCTGTACCAGGAAGAGAGCTATTACCAGAGATAACTTTTGATATCAGAAAGACTTATTCAAATGGCATGGAAAACATTTGTTTACCAAACATTTGCTCTTCTCATCTTCCTGTAAATTGTTTTCCTTCCCTTTGGAGTCTCAGACTCCTGCCTGCTTCTCCTTAGCTCAGGATGGCACATAAACCACAATTGCCTGACTGTCAGAGAGCCTCTCATCTCTTTGTGAAGCTCCTGTACATACAAAACTAATTTTTTTTTCTCCTGTTGATCTGTCTTATGTCAATTTAATTATTAGACTCACCAAAGAACCTAGAAGGGTAGAAAGGTAAAGTTTTCTTCCCCTGCAGTTTCTAGTATAGTGGGAGACGCATACATATAGAGAGATCAGTCTACATAACATTCAAAAATAAGGAAAGAATAAGGGAAAAGAGCACGAGAAGTGGTCTTTGAAAAGGAAGATAAATGGTGAAAGAAGTGGAATTTTCCTGGACACATATGCAGTTGAAGAGAGAAGTAGGGGGCCCCCCTGGCCAAGTGGTTAAGTTCGTGTGCTCCTCTTCGGTGGTCCAGGGTTTCGCTGGTTTGGATCCCGGGCGCGGACATGGCACTGCTTGTCAGGCCGTGCTGAGGCGGCGTCCCACATAGCACAGCTAGAGGCACTCACATCCAGAATATACAACTAGGTACTGGGGGGCTTTGGGGAGAAGAAGAAGAAGAAAAAAAGAGAGAAGTAGAATTATCTGCGGTCCACATATAATTCAATTCTACAGACATGTGCCATCAGTGTATATTCATTTGCAGAGAGATACAGATTTATACACATGTTTGAGACACAGTATCGTTTAAGGAAACTTGAAACACTAAAATCTGGTGTTCTTAATTCATCGAGTCATCCAGTAGATTGATTGCCCATGTTGTGTTGGGTGCTATGTTCTTTGAAGCCTCACTGAGCTTTGAAATAACCTCTTTTACAGAAGTTGGTTGTTTTTATAATAGGCAGGACTTTAAAAATATAGTCTTTAATCCACTAATATGAGATGCCTCCTAAACTGAAATGCTAAATTTTGTTTTGGTGATTTTCTGCTGCAATCTTCCCAATTTTCATTTAGATGTATTTCCCTTAATCATAAAGATGATGTCAAAACTCATTTGGAAACGTCTTCAGAATTCTCATTAGCAACATGAGGAAAATTTTCATTGACTTGACTGAAGGAACAGATGAGCACGTCCATATATATTCTTGAAAGGGAAGACAAAAGCCTGCTCGCCAATGATGAAGGTAGATTCTTGAGTTTCACTGATCTTTTTTTTCTCTTCCCTGGAAGAGTTGCTTCATTTTTCTTCACTTTGTTTCCGTTTACCAAATAGTAACAGCGATTTACTCTGTGGTTGAGAACTAAACAGCCAGGCCCTGACCTGGGCAAGGGGAGGGGAATTGCAATGTAATGTCTAGTTGTTACTTACAGCTTGGCTCTTTGCTTGCTTTCCTTTGTGACAGAGAAATAAATGATACAATCTTGAGAAAGCTTTCAGAACGTCCCAGAGGGCTGCCTTAGAAAAAGCCAAATCTCTATTGAATTCAAGAAAGAAAGCAATTCCTGTCCATGCAAAAGACGGAGAAGGTAGAACAGTGTGTTGACCACTGTGGGGATTTTAAGAGCATCTGGGGAAAATCGGCTTCCCTGGGGTATGAGCTAAGTTTTATTTCACGGATGATATCTGTTGATGCAGTTCTGTCTTTTGTAAAGAAGCAGGCCAACTTACTATTGGCCTGTGAATCTGAAGAAAAAAGGCAGGGAAAATATAAAGAGGCACTATGCTTTCTACTTGTCAAGTCTACATGTATTTGATGTCAAAATGAAGATAACATGGGGGCTGGCCCCGTGGCCGAGTGGTTAAGTTCGCGCGCTCCGCTGCAGGCGGCCCAGTGTTTCGTCGGTTCGAATCCTGGGCGCGGACATGGCACCGCTCGTCAGACCACGCTGAGGCAGCGTCCCACATGCTACAACTAGAGGAACCCACAACGAAGAATACACAACTATGTACCGGGGGGCTTTGGGGAGAAAAAGGAAAAAATAAAATCTTTAAAAAAAAAAAAAAAAAATGAAGATAACATTTGTCTTGGGAATCACTTTGAATAATTTAGAAATAATATTAAATGATTAACACCTCATATATTCTGTCATTCTTGTTCCTACCTGTTCTCATATGATGTAACATTATTATACATTGTGCTTCATCCCAAAGGATCCCAAAGTGGTTTACAATCACAGCATACTTTTAAATCAGTCCGGGTCTCCTGGTTGCACAATGTATTTGGAATGACAGAATTATACCTTCCTTGGAAGACCCAAGTGTAATTCACTAGGAGTATCTGCAGTGCCAAAAAAAAATCAGTTTATGTATAATTCTTAATAATGGAAAAATCACACCCTTAAGTGATATGCATGTCAAATTGAGGGAAAGGGTGAAACAGCGATGCTAGTAAGAGCACCAGACTTGTGTAGACCTATAGGATAGAGGTCACCATTCTGCTCCCAACAGGGATGGGTTTGTAAGGGATTGTGTAAAGGGGACTGATGCGCATCGTAAATTATATAGTTTATGTATCTGGATATGTCAGTAAGTTATAATGTACTGCCATCTGTTCCAGAACTAGAGCTCGAGTGAAAGGGCTCGTTGAGCATACATTAGTCACTCTTCTGTTAAGTGGGCCGCACCAAGCACACTAAGCCTGTCCTCTGTACCCTGCCTGCTCATTTGCCGCTACTCAAATTCAAACTCTGCATTAATTTAGGTGCTGCCACTCATTTTCCTCCTTTTCACAGACTGACAGACAGTAAGGAAAAATGGAAAGCAGATGAAACTTAACAAAGTCAGTTTCTGTGTGAGAACTTTCAGAGCACATTTGCTAATGAAATGTCACTTATAATTTACGTTTCATAATAATTGGGGCCCAGCATAATTTTTAGGGAGGAAGAAGTTCAAAATTTCTTGCACTTACAACCTTAAGGTCGAACTAAAGATTAAGGGGAATCAAGATTCAGTAGTTTATCTAATCCTGGTATCAAAAACTCAAGGCACACGAAAGAAGTCATTTCCTGGTCTGAAACTGAACGTCAATATTTATGACGCACTGTCGTGTAATGTAGTTGATTACGGTCATTTTTTCATGAATATTTTATATCTTTCTTAATGATGTGCCTGAAGGTACAAAACATGTATTTTGAAAAATACTTAAAAATTTGTTCTTTTTCACCACACTAGATGGGAGGTTTTTTCCTAGTTATTACAATGCAGTGAAATTTTACCATCTATGTACACAGAGGTTCCTGCGCCCTTTCATGGAAGGGTAAGATTTGTGTACAGGATGTTCAAAACCGCCTAACTGTAAGCACGTTATACGATATTACATAAATGGCTTTATGTAATGTAAAGTGTTGAAAAGAGTGTTGTTTTGACGACAGTAGGGAAACTGCGGCTCAGCTCTGTACCACCTCTGTTTAAAGAGATGGACACTAGCGAAGTAAAATGCTGGTATTTTCCAGGGAATTCCTTGTAATGTGACTGGCTAGTCCTGGAAAATGTGAGGAAATTAAGATTATCCTTGGATAAGGTTAGTATTGGATATTTCAATCTTCAGTCACGAAGAAGCTCATACTTGGCTGGTGATCACCCCCAAAATTGGAAGGCAGGGATCAGGACTGAGCCAAACTCCTCTCTCCTTTTCTATTTCTGAAGAATTACGGTTGTTCAGAAAGTAAGACCATCTCCCTCAAATCCTTAAAGTAACTAGTTCCCTCTTCCTTGGCGTTGGTTCTACTTTAAAAGACAGGGATCCTAATAGTTTATTTTGTAGCTCATTGGGAGAGACGTGTTATTTATTTTTCATGTTATATCACGTTATCTATTGCTGCTTAACAAATTACCCAAATCCCAGAGCCTTACAACAACAAACATGCATTATCTCAGTTTCTGTGAGTCAGGAATCAATGTACAGCTTACATGAGTGTCTCTGGCTCAAGGTCTCTAATAAGGTCGCCATCAAAGTGTCTGCTCCGGCTGCCATCATCTCAAGGCTCACCCGGGAGAGAGTCTATTTCCAAGCTCACGTACATGGCTGTTGACGGGCCTCAGGTCTTTTCTTGTGTTTGGCTAGAGGCATCGTTTCCTTGCTGTGTGGGCCTCTCCACAGTGCAACTCACAGCACAACAGCTGGCTTCTCTTGGAGCAAAAGAGTGAAAGAGGGAGTCCAAGATGGACCAGTCTTTTTGTAAGCTTATCTCAGAAGCGGCATCCCATCACTTCTGGCATATTTCATTTGTTGAAAGAAAGTCAGTACATCCAGCTCACACCTGAGGGGAGGGAATTACAGTAGGTGTGAATACCATGAGGTGGACCTTACTGGGAGCCACTTCAGAAGCTGCCTGTCACACCGGCACTTTTAGTAACTCTTGAAGCCTAGTCCAAAGTGGCCAGTCTTGAATTTCTCTGATGTCTTTTGTTTTAGCTTTAAAAACTGCACTGTACATGTCTGTTACCTTTGGAATCTATATGAGGATGGAAGGAACCTTATTTGCTAATATATATTTGCCAAAAAGAAAGGCAAAGCCAGGTGGCTTTGCCCACTGCCCACCCTTTTTTTTTAATAAAGAGGATTTTCTGAGTCCTAAGAACAAGTTACTTGCCAAGCATATTGCTAGGGGTGTCAGAGATTATTTCAGCTGGGTGATAGGCAGCAAAGTATAAAAAAAATACAAGGCAATCAAATCTGATATACTGTATGGCCAGGCATTCACTACCACGTAGAAAACTGGAAGTAACCTGGTTTGGATTGTTGCTCTCCTAGGGGCCTGTATGGAGTTGGCAGAGTGACTTTTCCTCTTTTTTTTTTTCTTTTCTGCTTTTAAGAAGCAGGGATTTTTGTACCTTTATCATTTTCTTTCTTTTTTTCTTTAGGAAGATTAGCCCTGAGCTATCTGCCACCAATCCTCCTCTTTTTGCTGAGGAAGACCGTCCCTGAGCTAACATCTGTGCCCATCTTCCTCTACTTTATATGTGGGATGCCTGCCACAGCATGGCTTGACAAGCAGTGCCATGTCTGCACCCAGGGACCAGGATCCAAACTGGCGAACCCCAGGCCACCGAAGCAGAATGTGTGAACCAAACTGCTTTGCCACCAGGACAGCCCCTCTTGTACCTTTATCATAATGTGAAGAAAGTGAAAAATGATGTGAAGCAACAAATATTTTCCCTTCATTATATATATTTTTGGTGACAGCTTTATTGAGATATAATTCACATATCACACAATTCACCTATTTAAAGTGTACAATACAATGGTTTAGAGTATGTTAACCATTTACAGAGTTCTGCAACCATCACCATAATCAATTTTAAAACATTTTCATCACCCCCAAAAGAAAGCCATACCCTTTAGCTATCACCTCCCAGTCATCCTTCCTATACCTTCCAGCCCTGGGCAACCAGTACTCTGTTTTCTGTCTCTATAGACTTGCCTAATCTGGACATTTCATATGAACAGAATCGTAAAATGTGACATTTTGTGTCTGCCTTATTTCAATTTGCATAATTGAATCAAGCTTCATCCATATTGTAGCATAAATCATCATTTCATTCCTTTTCATGACCAAATAATATTCCATTGTAAGGATATCTTGCATTTTGTTTATCCATTAATAAGTTGGTGGACAGTTTAGTTTTTTCCACCTTTTGGTTACTATGGATAATGCTGCTCTAAACATTTATTTACAAGTTTTTGTGTGGACATGTGTTTTTATTTCTCTTGGATATACTCCTAAAAGTAGACTTACTGGGTCAATAGATAACTCTATTTTTAGATTTTTGAGGAACTGCTAGACTGTTTTCCAAAGTGGCTGCACCAGTTCACATTTCCTCCAGCAGTGGATGAAGGTTTCATTTTTTCCACATCCTTGTCAACACTTATTATCTTACTGTTTTATTAAAGCCATCCTAGTGGGTGTAAGAAATATCTTATTGTGGTTTTGACTTGCATTTCCTTGATGACTAATGGTGTCAAGCATCTTGTCATGTGCTTATCGGCCATTTGTTTATCTTTTTTGGAGAAATGTCTATTCAGATCTTTTGCCCATTTTTTATTTGGGTTATTTGTGTTTTTATTATTGAGATGTAAAAGTTACTTATATGTTTTATATACAAGTCCCTTATCATATATATGATTTGCAAATATTTTCTTCCATTCTGTGGATTGTCTTTTCATTTCTTTTTTTATTATTATTTTATTGAGGTTATATTGGCTTATAACATTGTGTAAATTTCAGGTGTACATTATTATATATCAGTTTCTGTATAGACTGCGTGTTCACCACCAATAGTCTAGTTTTCATACATCTGTGCCCCTTTGCCCTTTTAGCTCTCCTCTACCCTTCTCCTCTGGTAAGTACCAATCTGTTCTCCTTATCCATGTGTTTATCTTCCACATATGAGTGAAATCATACAGTGTTTGTCTTTCTCTGTCAGGCTTATTTTTCTTAGCATAATACCCTCAAGGTCCATCCATGTTGTTGCAAATGGCATGATTTTGGTCTTTTTATGGCTGAGTGGTATTCCATTGTATATATACCACATCTTCTTTATCCATTTGTCTGTCCATTGATGGGCACTTGGGTTGCTTCCATGTCTTGGCTATTGTGAATAATGCTGCAATGAACATAGGGATGGATAAATCTCTTTGAATTGTTGATTTCATGTTTTTTGGATAAATAGACGGTAGTGGGATAGCTGGATCATATGGAATTTCTATTGTTTATTTTTTGGGAAATCTCCATACCATTTTCCATAGTGGCTGCACCAGTTTGCATTCCCACCAGCAGTGTATGAGGGTTCCCTTTTCTCCACATCCTCTCCAACATTTGTTATTTGTTGCCCTGTTAATTATAGCCATTCTGATGGGTGTAAGATGATATCTCATTGTAGTTTTGATTTGTATTTCCCTAGCAATTAGTGATATTGAACATCTTTTCATGTATCTGTTGGCCACCTGTACATCTTCTTTGGAAAAATGTCTGTTCATATCCTTGGACCATTTTTTGATCAGGTTGTTTGTTTTTTTGTTGTTGAATTGTATGAGTTCTTCATATAGTTTGGAAATTAACCCTTTGTCAGATATATGATTTGCAAATATTTTCTCGCAGTTGATAGATTGTCTTTTCATTTTGTTCTTGGCTTCCTTTGCCTTGCAGAAGCTTTTTAGCTTACTGTTGCTTTGTAGTACGTTTCCAAATTGAAAGTGTACGTCTTCCAAATTTGTTCTTCTTTTTAAGAGATTATTTTGACTATTCTGGGTCCTTTGAGTTTCTATAAGAATTTTAGCATCAGCCTGTTAATTTGAACCAAGAAGTCTCTAATTCTGATAGAAATTGCATTGAATCTGTAGATCATTTTGGGGAGAATTGAGATTTTAACAATATTAAGTCTTCTGGTCTATGAACATGTGATATCTTTTTATTTATTTAGATCTTTAATTTCTTTCCACAATGATATGTAGCTTTCAGTGTACATCTTACACCTATTAGGTTAAATTTATTCCTAAATATTTTATTCTTTTTGATGCTATTATAAATGGAATTAGTTTCCTAATATCATTTTTGGATTGTTCATTACAAGGGTATAGAAATACAATTGATTTTTGTATATTGATCTTGTATCCTGCAACCTTGCTGGACTCATTTATTAGTTTTAATAAATTTTTAATGGTTCATTGTATTTTTAATTGAAAAATAGCATACGCTTATTTAAAAATACAAACTATACCAATCTATATCTATCTATGTATCTATCCATCTATCTCTCTATCCACCTACCTATCTATCTCATTGTTTCAACCCATTCCCTAAGGTAATCAAAGTTAACTTTCCTGCCACACCTTTCTCTACATTCATTCAAATGTATATATACATATGTTTCTACAAGTCAACGCATATAGATACAGCACATTCTTTTTTGATAGTTGTATGATATTCCACAGCGTCAATGCACCATTTTATTTATTTCTGTGTCAATGGAAATTTATATTATTTCCGTTAATTTTTTGGTTTGCCACTAAAGTCAGTAATGCAAAACAGTAATTCACATATGTTCTTACTATAAAGGTCTGGGATTTGATTTTACCCTACTTATAAGCTAACAAGTTCGACTGACGTGACTTCCTGAATGCTTACGGAAGACACAATACTCCTGGGTCAAAAACAAAGGACTTTATTATGCACAACACTGCAAGCAGTCTGAGCACCAGCGTGTTTTCATCAGTTCCCCTTGCTCCCAAGTCCCACAGGGAGATGTGTTATGGGCCCCGATGGATGTTTTACAGGCAGTGGGTTGGTCACACTTGAGGAGCACTGAGCTTAGGGTATCCACAATTCTATAGCAAACACTCCCTCCCTTTGTACTGGAGGGACACATTACTTCATCCCTCAAGGCTGCTCACTGCAAACACAACCTGAGAAATGGACCAAGGAGGAGCCATTGGGCCTTTATGTTGCTGACATACCCAGCAGGAAGTGTAGGATTGCAAGAGACCCACAGAGGACCATTCCTCCCAATGCCTATATACTGATAGTTTTTATTTCTTAGGCTATATCCTCCAGAGTGGGATTCCTTGGTTAAATGATAGATATATGTACAATATATACATAAATGTATATATATATGTATATATATATATATTTAAGCTGGATATTGACAGATTATTTTTTTAAAAGATTGCAGAAATTCACACTCTCACCAGTAACATCAGTGTGTGCCCATTTCCAAACACTCTGACCAATGTTGTGTGTTGTGACTTTTCTGACTGCTAGTGAGGTTGAGCACATTTTCATATTTAGTGGACAGTAATCTCTTCTCTCAAATGCCTCTTCAAAATTGTATCACTTAAGAATGATTTTGGTTGTAAGTATCAGAATATCTGGGTAAGAGTGACTTAAGCAATAAAAAACAATCACTCTCATGTCACAAGACGTCTGTAAATAAGCAGGCCAGGCATCATACAATTGCTCAGAAACGGCATCAAAATCCCAGGATTTATGACTTTCAGATATGCCACCCTTAGTAGGTCGCAAATTCATGGTTGCAAGGTATTTGCTACAGCTCCCGGCATGATGTCAACATTAAAGGCAGGTAAAAGAAGAGACAAGAAGCAATAGCTGTGTCCTTTTCTTTTACCAAAGCATGGAAGACATTTCGAAAGCCATTCCCTTCAGGGGTTGGCCTGGTGGCGTAGCGGTTAAGTTTGTGTACTCTGCTCCAGCGGCGGCCTGGGGTTCACCAGTTTGGATCCCAGGTGCAGACCTACGCACTTCTTATTAAGCCATGCTGTGGCAGGCGTCCCACATATAAAGTAGAGGAAGATGGGCACAGATGTTAGCTCAGGGCCTGTCTTCCTCAGCAAAAAGAGGAGGATTGGCTGCAGATGTTAGCTCAAGGCTAATCTTCCCTAAAAAAAAAAAAAAGACATTCTCTTTGCCACAACCAACTTCTAGTTAAGTCTCAGTGACCAGATCTGGGTCATATAGGCATTCCTAGAGACTGCAAAAGCACACATTTAGTTTCTCTAGTGTCTCTGGCACTTGTGAGTAAGAGGCAAGGGAGAGCAAAGTGGAAGATGGCTGTTGAGTTAGCCAATTGTGATGGTTAATTTTATGTGTCAATTTGGCTGGGCCACAGTGCACAGATATGCGGCCAAACATTCTGGATGTTTGTGTGAGGGTGTTTTGGGGCGAGATTAACATTTAAATCAGTGGACTTTGAGCAAGGCAGATTACCCTCCATAATGTGGGTGGGTCTTATCCAATCAGTTGAGGGCCTGAATAAAACAAACACTGACTTTTCCTCCACTCCACGCGGAGTAAGAGGGAATTCTTCAGCAGACGGCCTTCAGAGTTGAACTATAACATGGACTCTTTTCTGGATCTTTGGCCTGTTGGCCTTCGGACTTAATCTGCAGCATCAGCTCTTCGCTGAGTCCCCAGCCTACTAGCCCACCCTAGAGATGCTGGACTTGCCAGCCTCCACAATTGTGTGAGCCAACTCCTTAAAACAGGTAGAGAAAAGTAATGTCAATTCAAACCACAAACTTATTGTTTAAAGGCAGGTCGGTGGCTAGGAATTCTTAGAGGAGACTCCTTGCCCTCCCCACTCCCCACAGAGGAAGCAGGACAATACAGACAACTGTCTTTATCTTCTCCTTGTGCCAGTTGTTTGCATTCTTCTTTTTATTAAAATCGTAGTTATTAGAGAGCCATTCTTTGTGAGGGATTTCTCAGTTTTGACGCCACAATTCATGTATACACTAGGTTTTGTGTCCAGTGCCTACTTGGACTTTAAAACCCAAACTTCTGAATGGTTGTGACCAGCAACATTCCTCAGCACTCCTGCGGGATCAGCTCGGAAGCTTAGTTCTCTGGTTTTCAGTCTTCTCTTCATTCTTTGCCACTGGTGATTTCCTTCCCTTTCATTGCAGCAGAGCTATGCTTTTAAAAGGGTGTCTGTTGGGGCCAGGCCCATGGCCAAGTGGTTAAGTACGCAGCCCAGGGTTTTACCAGTTCGGATCCTGGGCACGGACATGGCACCACTCATCAGGCCATGCTGAGGTGGCATGCCACATGCCACAACTAGAGGCATTCGTAACTGGAATATACAACTATGTACTGGGGGGCTTTGGGGAGAAGAAGAAGAGAAAAAAAAAGAAAGAAAAAAAGATTGGCAACAGTTGTTAGCTCAGGTGCCAATCTTTAAAAAAGAAAAAAAACGGTGTCTGTTATATTTTATCCAGCATTTCTAGCTATTTTGTGGTTGGGGAATTTTCAGGTTATCTAGTCTGCCACCTTTGTAGAAATCTAAGTTAAACCTTAAATTTCTCTCTCTCTCTGTCTCTCTGTATACATATATATGTGGGACACCCACCACAGCATGGCTTGACGAGCAGTGTGTAGGTCCAATCCTGGGCTCTGAACTGGCAAACCCTGGGCCACCGAAGCAAAACGTGCAAACTTAACTGCTGCACCATCAGGCTGGCCCCTCAATATCTAACAAGCTATTCAGGTTTTCTCTTCCTCTTGATGACAATAAGGACCTTAATATGCATTAAATTCATTTTGCTATTGTTGTGTCGTTTTTTTTCTAAAACTCAAAAATAGGTAACTGTTTAAATTTTTTTTAAAATAAAGGCCTTTTTTTAATTTATTTTTTTGTTTTGGTGAAGAAGATTGGCCCTGAGCTAACATCTGTGGCAATCTTCCTCTCTTTTGTATGTGGAACACCGCCACAGCATGGCTTGATGAGTGGTGTATAGGTCCACACCTGGGATCTGAACCCAAAAACCCTGGGCCATCAAAGCAGAGCAAGCAAACTTAACCACTATGCCACCAGGCAGGCCCCAGTATTTTATTTTTTTATTATTATTACTTATTTTTATTCTTTTTTATTGTGGTAACAGTGGTTTATAACATTATATAAATTTCAGGTGTATATCATTATATATTTCAATTTCTGTGTAGATTACAAAATGTTCACCACCCAAAGACTAACTGCAATCCATCACCATATATATGTGCCTAATCACCGGAATATTTTATTTTTTCTTAAAATTTTAGTTCATTTACTGAGCACTTCTTTGTTCAGCCTTGTGTTTTTCTGTCCACTGCTTTCCTTCTGGGTTCTATTTTCTTTCTTCTTTTCCCTTTCCTCCTATCCTTTATTTTCCCTCCCATCCTATCTTCCTCCCTTCCTTCCCTCCTTTCCTATCATTCTTAAATGGTAGTTTAACTGGGAACAAAACTTTCTACTCTTAACACATTGAAGGTATTACTTTATTTTTTCCTGGTACTTATTATTGCTAAGAAAAAGGTTGCTCAGTCTAATTTTTATACCTATGTAAGGTAATGTGTCTTTTTTACTGGTAACATTTATGATTTTATTCTATATTTGATGTTTTATTTCTTTATTACTCTGTGTCTAAATGTAGATTTATTTATACTTGTCTTAGTACTCAGTGTCATTTTGATCTGAAGATTTGTGTCTTTATATTTTGGAAAAACCTTGGTCATAAACTCTACAAATATTGACTCTACGCCATTTTCTTCTTCTTTCCTTCTGGAACTTCTGTTAAAGGGATGTTGTGGTCTCCCAATCAATTCTTCATTTCTTGGCCATATTTTTCTTTTCTTTGTGTCTTTGT
Source organism: Equus quagga (assembly GCF_021613505.1). Lineage (NCBI taxonomy): Eukaryota > Metazoa > Chordata > Mammalia > Perissodactyla > Equidae > Equus > Equus quagga. Next base: position 46,095,086 of record NC_060276.1, read on the forward strand.
GCCTCATTCAGGGTGAATTTTTCAGCATCACTTTCCAATTCACTAATTATCCAACAGTTTATCCTATCTATTGAGGCTTTTTTTCAAAGATTCGATATTTTCTTTCCAGAATATCTGTTTGGTTCTTTTACTCATCTGCCTATTCATGTTTCAGTTCTGCTTGTTCTTGCTCCATCATTTACTGTTTTTTGATCAATATGAAATCTTCATTTATTTATTTTTTTTAGTATTCTAAAAATACTCAAAATCCTTGCCAGACTAGTCTCCAAAATTACCTGACAAAAAGAAAAAGTCTTTTGGTTAGATAAACAAAGAGTCTCCCACATTGGCCTCTCGTCTCGCTAGACTTGTAACTTCTTTTGAGCTCTATCTGCAGGCAGTGTATGTTTTCCACCCCAGACCCCGGCTTTAAACAATAAACCTTTCTCATTTCCTTGCTTATTTCTATAGCACTTTTAATCCATGTTATCCCACTGGAGGCAAACTCCTGGCCATCCCTACTTCATTTCTAAGACCTAGAACCAGCAGGCCAGTGACTCCACGAACCCTGTCACTCTGCATTTCTGTTTAATTTTTGGTCCACAGAGATGTTTTCTTGCTTTCAAGCTTAGCTGTGTCTTCTTCTTTTTTTTTTTTTGAGGAAGACTGGCCCCTAGCTAACTGCTGCCAATCCTCTTCTTTTTGCTGAGGAAGACTGACCCTGAGCTAACATCCATGCCCATCTCCTCTACTTTATATGTGGGACGCCTACCACAGCATGGCTTGCCAAGCAGTGCCATGTCCGCACCTGGGATCTGAACTGGTGAACCCTGGGTGGCTGAAGTGGAACGTGTGCACTTAACCGCTGTACCACCAGGCCAGCCCCACTCTTATTTTTATCTTTATGCATTTTCTCTAGAATTGCAATGTGGTTGGAGCAGTGGAGGTATGCCAAATTGTGACCTTTCCATGCCTTTCCAACTGAGTCTTTTTTTTTTTTTGACAATTTGTAGTTATACTTTTTACTTATATTTTTTCAAAACAAATGATTACAGTTATTTAGAGTATAGAGGAAAACTTCTCAGCCTTTGGATGACCACTGTAAAATTGTTTACTCTGAAATATCTTAAGGTTTTCGTTAGGAGAAATTTTTTGAAATGCGTCATATTTTCTAACAATAAGCATTACAATTTCATATTCATACTCCCATATTACTTTAAAGTCAAGTATAAGAGGCTGAATATTTTTTAAACTTTTGATTATGGAGATTTTCAGATAGATAGAAACGTTAGAGATATTAGTATAATGAATCCTCATGTAGCCATTATTCAGCTTCACCTATTGTCACCATTCTGCCATGCTCAGTTCTTCTATTCTCTCTCCAACAACATTTCATTGTACTTGTTTGTGTTGGAGAATGTCAAAACAAATCTCAGCTATGATGTCATTTCATCCATAAACACTTTATTATGTATCTCTAACAGGCAAGACTTTAAAAATTTATAACCACAGTATTATTATCATCCTGAGAACAGTAACAATAATTCATAAATGTCATCTAATAGGTCCATGTTCACCGATGATCTCAAATACGTCTTTTTACAGTTGGTTTGTTTGAATTCGGATCTAATCAAGGTCACATATTAAAGCTGTTGATATGTCTCTTAAATCTATTTTAATCAATCATAGTTTCCCTTCACCTTTGATTCCTCCCATGACATTTGTTGATAATCTGGGTCGGTTACATAATATAGTAATTTTATTTGAAAACTTAGTTAGAAACAATTACATTTTTTTGAGAATGGGCTTCATGTCATTCTATGTGTAGACAGATTGTGAAAAACCCAAGAAGGAGCACGCTGAAAAATATTTTTTAACACAGAATATACTGTATTAGTTATCTATCGCTGTGTACCAAATTATTCTAAAACTTAGCAGGTGAAAACAACAAACATTTATTCTTTCATACAGTTTCCAAGGTTCGGGAATTTGGAAGCAGCTCAGCTGGGTGGTTGTTCAGGATCTCTTATGAGGTTGCAGTCAAGTTCTTGGCCAGGGCTACAGTTTCTGAAGACTTGACTAGGGCTGTAGGATTCTCTTCCAAGATGGCTCACTCACAGGCTGTTGGCAGGAGGCTTCGGTTCCTTGCCACCTGGACTTCTCCATAGGGTTGCTCACAGCGTGGCTTCCCTGGAGTGGTGTTCTGAGGAGGAAGGGGCTAAGAGAAAAGTCATAGTCTTCTGTTACCTGATCTTGAAAATTACATACCATCAGGTTTTTTTCCTGAAGCTTGGCACCTGAGCTAACGTCTGTTGCCAATCTTCTTTTTTTCTTCTTCTTCTTCTCCCCAAAGCCCCCCCAGTACATAGTTGTAGGTCCTCCTGGCTGTGCTATGTGGGATGCCACCTCAGCATGGCTTGATGAGCAGTGCCATGTCTTTGCCAGGGATCCAAACCAGTGTGGGGGACTGGAATTGACCACCCCAAGATATGTCTCTCTGGCAGCAGGATTATTTTAAAAACTGCAGACAGGAAAGAAACTCTGAAAAGCAGAATTTACTTACCCTTTGTTAAGAGACATTTACATTTGTAAAGGAAATCTCCATCTGTAAAGGTGTTTCTCTCTCTGTACCAGGAAGAAGAGGGGATGACTTTATCTCTAGAAACTCTCATCAATGTGGGAAGCAAGGACTCAAGTCTGCATAATAATCTTACTCTTGTTTACTGTGCTTGTCTGGTAACCTCCCATAACTGACTCCCCCCACCCCCAACATCCTCCTTTGCCTTTAGCTGAAGATGATATTTAAGGTGGTGGCTTCGGCCATTTTGGGGAGTTGCTCAGTTTGCCTGAGCCTCTCCCATGTATACAAGTTATAAAGCTTTGTTTAATTTTTTTCTTATTATTCTGTCTCTTGTGAATTTAATGTGTTTTCCAGCCAGAAGGACCCAGAGTGGGGAGAAGAAATGTCTTCCTCCCCTACACCAGCAAAACCCCAGGCTGCTGAAGCACAGCATGTGAATTTAACCACTCAGCCACAGGGCCGGCCTCCATACCATCACTTCTGCCATATACTGTTGGTCACACAGACCAAGTCTGGTACAATCTGGCAGGGAAATGTGAATACCAGGAGGTGAGGATCATTGGGGACCAGCTTGGGAGCTGGCTACCTAAGTGGGAAGTAAACCAGAAATAAATTGACTTCTCATTCTATCACTGATATTATAAAAAATGTAATTGCTTTCCTTGTGGTAGGCCCTAGGATAGGGTACTGATATGATAGTATTAAGGGAAAGCCTTGCTTTCAAATTCAACTCACATTTTATATATGGTAGGAGGTACCATTTCTTAGAGAAAGATGCATCTGTCTTCAATATAAGAGACAATAACCTCTAAGGACCCTTCTGACTCTGTGAGCCTGTTTTTCTATGAGGTGTCGCCAGGGATGATAATCTCACACATAGGAGTCGCATCACTAGGGGCCCATGGTGTTTTGGGGATGATGTCAGCAACAAAGGTGAACGAACTACTCAGAAAACACAATCATGAGTTATTTGCTAGAGTTTTTTAAGCTATTAAACTTCTCATTAACACAACATAGTTAATATTCCAGGAATGTATTATTAATGTTATTTTGTCATTATGGAAACAGAAAAAAGAGCACTTGTAGTAATACCATGGATTTCAAAAGTGTCATCAGAATAAGAATTATGCATGCATGAATAAGATGGTCATTATTTTATTGCTTCTTATTTTAACTATATTAATATGCACACTTAATCATATAAATTTAAGTGTAAATTAAAGGCATGCCCAAAGGTGGAATACTGTAGATATGATAAAGGTATAATGAACATATTTTATCAGTAAGTATTCACCAGCTATTTTTTAATAATTCAAATAATAAGACATTAGAACTGACTTTAAAATGCCTATCATTTTATCCCTTCCTGATTCAGACAGGTAAAGTGATTTACCACACATCAAAAGGTGAATTTGTGGGACCAGCCTGGTGTTGCAGTGGTTAAGTTTGCACGTTCCACTTCAGTGGCCTGGGGTTCGCCAGTTCGGATCCCGGGTGCAGACATGGCACCGCTTGGCAAGCCATGCTGTGGCAGGAGTCCCACATATAAAGCAGAGGAAGACGGACACGGATGTTAGCTCAGGGCCAGTCTTCCTCAGCAAAAAGAAGAGGATTGGTGGCAGATGTTAGCTTAGGGCTAATCTTCCTCAAAAAAACAAAAAGGGCGAATTTGTAGCTGGACCTTAGCTAGAACTGGAAACGAGACTCTTGACACTTATTCCAGGAATCTTTCTAAAACATTGTACCACTACTCAAATCACAAAAACAAGACTTATCCTCGGCATCATCTATAAGGTTTTTATTAAATTCAGTGGAGTTTATGAGGCAAACTGCTATAATATCAGGATGAAAATAAAATTAACCTATATCCCAATGTTATTTGAAACAAAGAAACACACTACATAAGGGATGGAAAGCCTATTTTGTCTCTTGTTAACCACTGATCTACTGAAGAAATCAGTTGATAGACACACAAATACTCATAAACAAACAAACAAAAATTTGGTAGCTTTGATCTTTTATAGGAATCTTGAAGAAATATATCAGCGTTGAATTGCATCTTAACAATCAGGAGCCATAAAGGAAAACTTTAGATTTTCTATAGAGTTTCTATTTATTCATTTTCTTTTTCTCTCCCTGCCTGCAAAGAATGTAAAGTAGCCTTTTGAGGAGCACATATAATAAAGAAATGATAAAATATAAATAGGAATTAGTAGGGTGAGCCAAAGGAAAACTAGGAACAGAAAGTCAGGGTCAGGAACAATCGTGGCCCAAGCGTTTGCATAACTCCTGAGGTTGAGCTTCAGACTTCGCTCTGAGATTCCTGGAAATCAGAGGAAAAGAGAAACTTGGTCATTTTCCTGCTCCTCAAGGAAGCTTTTCAAGTACCAGTTGGATTCTAAAAGAAATCCCACACATGGAGCTTTCTATTATGAAGACTGAGTGGCATAGCAGACAACCATTTCAAATCACAGCAAAGTCTCTGGTGAAATTCTTATTGTTTCTTGTGTTGTGCTTTGAAAATTACCCCGGTGTTAACACACGTTGGACCTGGTGAACGTTATTTCTGAAGGTCTAAGGTAGTAGAGGCCATAGCCATACCATCCAGATAGTCTAGCTTAATCCAAGAGTAGAATTTAAAATATCGAGAAAAGTGAGGGAACCGAATATCATTTGAATAATTCCCCAAGAATATCATCAAATATAATTATGAGTGCTTTAATCAGAAAACCAGACAGCTAATATATAAATAATCATTATTCACGTGGTTATAAAATGTAACAGTAACTTCAAAATAATTACTAAAGGATCAATTATATGATAAAAAGGATTTCATAACCTCAGTTTAAGAGAACAGATTATTTCCATAGAACATGAGGCTGGTGACGATTGGTGGTGACAGAGAATAAATGTGTGTTAAGCCTCTCATCTTACATAGAGGCAATCGATTGACGCACATTGTTGATGTTTGTGGAGATAGAGAGATCAACTTTTAAAACGTCCACATAAGCCTTAGGAGAAGAACCCCAGTGGTGTTCTGGAGCTGTCTCTGCATTCAGTTACGTCATGTTGATAACTTGAATTGGCCATGGTGGGGGTGTTCACACCACCAAAATTAGCACTTGGTAAACACTACAAAAACTCTACAAATCACAGCCCCATTTTTTGGACCAATTTACCAGAATACCACATAATAATACTATGTCATACAACCTCCATATCAGTAGATTAAAAACAGAAAGACAGAACGGGAGCACAAGGAAAACTAGAGAAATGAGGAAACAAATTTAAAAATCAATGATATATTAAATCTGGACATATTGAATACTGAAGGCATCAAATAGCATGCCAAAATTAAGGCCAAATACACCATTTATCATGATAAATGTGAATGGGTTAAACTCTCTTTGTATAAAACCATATAGTAATAGCAGAGTTATAAATAGAAAAAATTAAGCAACTAAAAATCACTCTCATGATATTGGATCTAAGAGAAAATGAAGCTTAGCTTAAATCACTATTGAGAAAATAATACCAGTGAAAATAATGCTATCAAAATGTATAAGGCCAAAACGGCATTCAGAGGAAACTTCCTAGTTTTAAATGCGTTCTTAAACGGGAAGGAATGAAAATAACACTAATCTCAAGAGGTTGGAAAAAAGAGCAATCTCCTTTACTCTCAGCAAAGGACATAAAGAAATGAGAAACCGAGAAAAATTGGATAAATGAATTAAAAACAAAAATCTATTAAGGAAAAAATATACAGTTTTATTGATGAGCAATTACAAGAGCTATTTCTTCAGGGACAGCAGGAAAATGGACAAACTTTTAACAAGGCAATACAAGAAAGAAAGTATACATATGCAGCAGTAGAAAGTAAAGAAATTGTATAACTACAGACTGAAATAGGTTTTTTTTAAAAAAAACTATTAAATCTGAAAATCTCAATATAATGGATGAATATTTTGGGAAATACTGATTATTAAAATCAACCCAAGTGGACGTAGAAAACTTTATAATTGAGACTTATCACAGAAAACACCTTGGAGAAAGCCACCTGCCAAGACAATTTCATAGTAAATTATTTCAGACATCCAAATAATAGACCATAGGGAAAGAAAGAAACCTTCCACAAATTCTTTCACAAAGCTGCTATAAATCTGTGGCCAAAATTTGACGGCACAAAAATAGAAAACAACTGTCCAACACCAATTGTACATGTTGGCGCCAAAATCCTAAATGACAAAGCAAATTGAATCCAATAATACAGTCAAAGAATAATATTTGCTGATTAAGTAAACGTTATGCCGTTAACGCACAGATGGCTCAATATTAAGAAACTAAGAATAATTGATAGTAACAGAGCAAAGGAGAAAAGGATTTCAACAGGTGCTTAAATATCTTTTTCGAGGGGAAAATTCAACAGACATTCCTAAAGAAAATCCCTGGTAAAACAGAAATAGAAAGATAATTTCTTCACACGGTAAAAAAGTAATGCAAGTCAACACTAGCATTATACTGAATGAAGAAATATCAGAAGCATTCCCAATAAAGTTGAGAACAAATAGGATTGTTCACCATTATCTCTATTAGTTAACACAATATGGACATGTTTGTCAATGCGTTCATAAAATGTAAATATATAAATCAAATATAGGAAAATTTTATTTGAAGGTAGTGTAATTCTCCATCTGCAAACCCCCAGGGAACAAAGTACAAAGCTACGACATTAGTCAATCGATATATTTCTTATATTTCAACAATGACCCGTTTGATAACAAAATAAAAATATCTTCACAATACTAACAAAAAATATAAAATACAAAACAATAAAGTTAACAAAAACCTGTGCACCCCCAAATGAAGATAACTACAAAACTCTGCCTTAGTAGACATAAAAGAAGATTTCAGTAAATACAGGAACACGTTATAGAAAGTATATCTTTATGGAGAGATCCATCTATAGATGTACCACGCTCTCAGTCATAACAAAATCTCAGTATTTCTTTATTATTTATTTAGTATCTGTGTGTATGGGAAGAGAGATGTGATGTTACCAGAGCAACTTAGAGTTCATCTGAAAGAATAAATATCTATCAAATTCAACCCTGATAAAGAAGAGTGAAAGAATGGGGGAGATGACTTGTCTACCAGATATAAAAACGCAGCATGGAGCTGCAGAAATTGAAATGGGGTCATGCTGGTGCCAAAATTGAAAGATGAATAGAACAGATAGGTGGGGGATTTCAAACCAGTGGAGAAGGCACAATTATTCCATAAACAATTCTAAACAACTGGATAACCATTTGCCAAGAATAAAGTCTAGATAAACTGAAGAGCAAAATGTACCAAGTAATAGATCCCAGCACATATGAGAAGCTAATATATGACTAAAATGGTATTTCCAATTCAGTGGGAAAAGGATGAAATATTTAATATACGGTTCTGGGATAACTGGCTATCCATCTGAAAGAAAATAAAGTTAGACTCCTATCTCACATCATATTAAAAAAGAAACACCAGAAAAACAGATGGGTTAAATATTAAAAGTAAACAAACAAAAATAAAAATCCTGGAAGAAAAACAAGGAGACTACATATGCAGCTTAGGAATAGAAGAGATACTGGCAAAGCAGGAGAACCTGAAGTTATAAAAAAAAAGTAAATGTATTTGACTACATAAAAATGAAAATATTTGGTATGGGAAAAGACCCGATAAGTCAAAAGACAAATTATAGATTGGGGAAAGTTCTGGTACTAAAGATGACAAAGAGTTAATATCTATCATATATAAGAACTATTACAAAATGACAAGAAAAAGAAAATGCTCCAATAGAAAAATGACAAAGGATATAAAAAAGCAAATCACAGAATAAATGCTACCCCCAAAATGTAAATATGCTAAGCTCACTGGCAGTCAGGGGAATTCTTTTTGAAAAAATCAAAATAATGAGTTACCATATTCCTTTAGTTCAAAAACATTTTTTTCTCTCAGTTTTTCGTTTCTAAAATCGGAACGTGCCTTAGAATTGATGACGTTCTCCAGTCACTGTAGGCTAACCGTCATGCTGCACGCGCATGAATATGGTTGGTGCTCCTGGAGGCGTGAGTGGACGACTATAATCCCTCAGTGTTTCACTCAACAAAAAACCTTTCTCACATGAGTCCAATTCTTCTGCATACTTTCAAGTCGGAGTCATCATTGCCCACGTTTCTGCACGCAAGATTATTTTCTGTGTCGTGAAGAAGATTGGTGGTGAGGCATTTTTTCCAAATCATTGGAGAAAAGAATATGAGTCACGATTGTTTTTTGAAAACCTTGTATGGGCACTTTCTGATATGATCAAGACGACTTCGGCATCAAAAATTGCAGAACGGATGTCAGTGGCTTTGAATAAAAGCCTGGTCACGCTAGTGGAGCGCTCTTCGAAAAAATGCCTCACCACCAATCTTCTTCACGACACAGAAAATAATATTGCTTGATTGTCTTCTCTGCTAGATTATAAAATCCTGATTATGCAGCTTGCTCGTTGTATCCTCAGCATCTCGTACTGTACCTGGCATATAGTGGGCACTTCCTCTGCTGGGCTTCTAAGCATGGGCATTTTTTCTCTTCCTTTATAATGGGTTTGCTAACTGCTCTACCTGTCTCCCAGGATTGTTGAGACGACCAGATGAGGGAATGCATGTGAAACAGGTAATGTATATAAACCACTGCACAAATAAAAAGCATTTGAATAATTTGTATATAACCTTGCCCAAGGTTAATAAATCTTAATAGTTCAGAAAATTGTAATTGAGTTTTAATGGGCAAATGTTAATGCACATTCTCCACCAATATTTTGTAATTATATAAAAAACAGGTAGGAGACTTTTCTAGCTGTCAAGATCTTTATAGTGTGTTTCGATACATGATAAATTCATGAACATTTCTTATCTCCTAGAACAGTTGTATATCTTAAAAACTCATCATCATAAGCATTCTCTGGATTTTCACGGAATTAATCCTCAATAATTAATGAATATAAAAGAGTTAGACAAGCACTGTAGCATGCTAATCATTTGTTTCAATGTCAATTAGAAAAAAACAGTCTCTTTGGCCTGCTAACTTGGAATATTTATTATATAGTTAACTTTTAATTTAGAAATACGAACTGTCTCTAATTATTAAGTGACTATATTAAGATAGAGATCAATGTCATTGGTGAAAACCATTTGTAGAAAAAAATAGAAACACTCCAATTTAACAGAATTAGTAATTGTTTTGAGACCGTTCTTGCAAAGATGTTTAGTGTATAGATCAATATTTACATAACGTTTACATGTTTCCTCAAAAACGGTATGATAGCTTAAGCACTAATGACTGATGAGTTATACCAAATGCAAGTCTTAAATAAGTTTAGGCAGAATAAATATAAATTGAATACAGACAGAATTGTGGGGCAGGTAACATTCATTCATTCTCTACCCGTCTCTCAAATGTGTATACGTCTTGATTATTCTGCTTCTAAGGATCTTGCTCAATTTCATCTCAGTCATGATTTATTGGCACCTGTTCAAAGTTTCATAAAGTAAAGGTGAAAGTCGATGTAACACCAAATGAAAATTCTTAAAATATGTAGACTGCCTCTGTGAATTTCCCTAAGAAAAGCAACTTCCAGGTTGAAGGATGAGAAAAATAATTTAGCTATTTATTTAGCCTTGAATTTGTTAGGACTTGACTCCACTTGTAAGGAGGGACAAAGTCTTTTTGTTAGAAAGAAAATTCTCTTATTTAACAGTTGAAAGATTGTCCATTTAGACTTGGAGAGTGTTCTCTAGGCCTTGCTATGAGTTCATCATGGGGGAATGCTTTTCTGTCTGCAGTTCGAGAATCCCTTGGTTGACAAACCTGAACTGAAAGTTCATGGAACTTGATCTTTTTCATTGCTTATCTACCCACACGGCCTAGACTCATAAGGATTGGTCCTTTTCCTAGAATGGCCTTGGTAATGGTTCTACAATGATGAGAACAATGTAAACTGTGAACTTAGTGGAAAAAGCACTGGGTCATAAGTCAGATGACTGGATTTGAGACTCATTTCCCACTGATTAACTCTACTTCCTTAGGAAGACCAGTATTCTAAGTGCACCTTGAGTCTGTGTTTTACTCTGTAAAATGCTGGTGATACTTCCCTCACAGGGCTGGTGAGAGGATGAAATGAGATTTTGGGTGAGTAAGTACTTCATAAACCATGGAATATTATACAAATACAAATTATTATTTTATAGAAGATTAGCAATTTTGTTTCACTAATAAATAAATTAAAATCTTAGTTCAATTTGTTTGTGAATAAATAGACCTTGCTTTGTATTTCAGCCTATTCATTTCTAAAAGCACTAAAGTAATTTTAACGGACCAATTATTTTCAGAAAAAGTCCAGTGTCTTAGGTAAAATGTGCTATTTATGCCCATGAAAAAACAATGTTAATACTTAATGAATTTCAGATGGCCTCTTTTTTAATAGGCTAAGAGAATAGCATGATCTTGTGATTCTAAGTTTAGTGTTTTTTTAATTTTTACAACACATTTCTATACTTTCTTTTGGTTAATCTTGGATAACTTAGACAAGTTTTAAGTGTACATTAGGAAGTATGTTAATACCTAAATTGTGTCTTTAGTGAATGTGGATTTGTTTTTCCTCTGTACAATCTAAAATACTGCTTTCACCATAATCCTTCCCTCACAGCTATGGTGCCCAGTGTTACTGATTTGTCCTTCCAGGAATCAAATTCGTTGTTTTGGCTAGTTAAGCACTGAGCCATGAATGGAGCTGTTATTAAAAGGTCACAAAGTCACAAACCTGGCCCAAGCTTATTCTGTTCTCTGTGGCCAGAGCCAGGAATCAGCCTTCATTGTCACAGACAGACATTGGCATGCTAAGGCATCAGGGCATGAGAGAAGAGGTTGCTGGCTAATGCTGTCTCTACAGTCAGAATCAAAGCCAGCTGCCCTCACAGCTGCCCCTAACCTGAAGAGGCTGGACCTCGGCCACTACAGGGCTGCTCAGCCCCAGGCTAAGGTGGTTGGGAAACCAGCGAAGAGTGGTTTTCCTTTGGTGATTATTTTTTCAAAGCAAGGATACACTTTATTGGCCAACCAATTGAAGATACCCCTTGAGGAAGGAACAAGTGGCATCAAGTAAGATGGGCTCTTCAATTTCATGTTAATGGGACAATCCATTGAAAGGCTCACATCTTTTTTCCCCAAAAGTCTGCACCAGTCAGTCTTCCATATGATTACTAATCTCTTAAAACAAATAAAAACTTGTGGGCCTGCATTCCCTTGATTTTTTTGCACTGTAAATTTCCTAAAGGCAAATATTATAATTGTTAAACACAAATGCATAACTTTATACAATAAAAATGTAATAGTTGTTTCCCATAAGGGCAGGTTAGGTAGTGGGTTATTCAGATCAAACCCTTTGGCTGAAAACAACTCTGGATAAATCACCTTAAAAGCACTGAGGAGGTGAAAAGATAACGCAGCCTTGCCAAGCCAATTTTGGGGGAAAGCTTGACTCCAAAGAGGCTAGAGGATTATTTGAGTGCCAAGGCTGCTTTTACCTCAAAGACATTGGAGGGGTAAGGGTGACAGAAGTCAGAATGTGGAGGACATTCAATGTAAAGACTCTTACAGGGTACCTTCTCCTGCGTTAAGCTGGGCCCCAAAAGGCTACATTCTCAGGATTAGTATGAACCATAACTAATCTGTCACCTTCTGATCCTCCTCAACCCCACAGGCCTGGAGAAAAGGTTGCTCTGGACTTAAGCAGAGCAGGAGAAGGAAAAGGAAGGAGGATAAAATACTCCTGAGACGATGTGGCCACAGACCTGCCCTCACACACATTTCTACCCTAGGAACATACAGCACAGATGGGCAATGAACTTGGTTTGATGTGGTCCCCAGCTTGTAGTGCCCCTAAAAGGTAGCTGCAAGGAGGAAAATACGCTTGTTACAACCTCATGGAATCGCCACAAGTAATTTTTTAAGGGCAATAACCAGAAAAACAGTTGAAGATAATAAGATGCATAGGGAAAAAAAAAAAGTCAGACATGGACAACTTAAGTTACAGTAATTGGTAATTTTGATGAATCTTATGACAATATCATGCTAACCCATATGGAGTCTGCTCTCTTAAGGCACAAATTGTGTAATGATGTAAATATCAAGACCACCATCTTTATATTTCTCAATATAAGAAGTCAAAAGTAAATGTTCTTTAGTAATTAATTCTCACAGAAGTAGTTGGATGTTGTATGCTTTTCGGTGGAGTGTTGAAGATTAGTTACCAGCACTCGTATTTAATTATATAGAACAATGGTCTGCTTTAGTATAATGTCTGATGTTTCTAAAACAGATATCAATGATTGGCATACAAACAGATATTTCCAATAATAGTCATATAGAATCATTGTCTGAATTGTCTTTGTGTTCTATAATATTTAGAGAATGGTAAAAGACAAATCCATTTTCCGTTTTTTAAATTCCCATGTAGCTAGAGCAGAAACCAAAACCAAACAATTAAACTGACAATAATGAAGCCTTCACTCAAATTCAAAATGGTTACTATAGTAACTTAAAATTGGAGCATTATAATAAAAGTAGAATGAAAAGATAATTTCAAATGCTATATTAATCTTTTGAAGTATGGAGAGGGGAGTTGCTGCTTGCTATTTGAAAGAGTCTAGGTTGCTGTTGAAGCATCTAAGATGACTGATTTCGTCTTGTCTGCTTTCTCTTTTATATACATGTGGAAACTTATGACTGTGAGCATTAACTAGAAGAAAGGGAACTGTTAGTTTTGCTTCTATTAATCTCCCTAAGACTGATGGCAATCACTTTAGACGAGCAACTCATAATTACCTACGGGAATGGAGGACAGATTGAGTGAGAAAGTACATTTATAAATGACCTAAAGGATCTAATTTAGATGTTTCTTTTCTACTTTCTCCATCACCAAGATAGAGTGTGGACATAACACAAGAGATTTAACTAAAGAGGGAAGGAGGGGAAAATCTGGAGTTTGGGATAAGTATGTAACTGCTCATGCAGTACGCCCCATATTAAAACGACTTGGGTTGTATTATATTGAGGTCACTTTAAAACTTCATGCTAGTGGTATAGTCACTGTCAGAAAGTGGTTGATGCTAGCACATCTTCCTGGGTCTGGAAACTGGAGATACAAGTCACTAGTGAAAAAGGGGGTGACAAAGAAGCTGATAATAAGCAACTCTGATGAAGAGACAACCTTAAATGTCAGTGCCTCTGACTCCCATAAATGGGGATACACCACTCTCTTCTTTATGCACATACAATCTTTCTTTCTTCCCTCCTTTCTTCCTTCCATTCTTCTCTCCTTCCTTCCTCATTCCCTCCTCCTTCTCTTCCTTCCACAAATGTCTATCGAGCAGCTTCTATGTGCCAGGCCCTGTGCTGGCCATGAGAGGTACACTAGCAAACAATACTGATGTAGTCCCGCCTTCACTGAGTTTATAGTCTAGTTTAGTGAAAGATACAGACAATAAACAATTACATGGATAATTATTTAATTACAATTGAGATTAGGGCTAAAATTGAAAAGTACAGGGGCACTGAGAGTAGATGACAGGAAGAGAACCTAATCTGAGGGGGTAGTTAAGGTTTTTCTGAGGAAATGATATTTACATTGATTGCTATAGGAGAGGGTGAATAGGACTCAGCCAGCTGATGAATGCAAGGAAGAGCATTGCAGGAAGAGGAAATGAGTGCCAAGGCCTGAAGAGAAAAGGCGCTTAGTGCATTTGAGATAAAAGAGAAGGCCAATGTGACAGGAACTGAGTGACCAAGATGAAATTAGAAAGGTAGCCAAGGTCTTAGAGGACATGATATGGTTTGAACACTTTTCTTTTGTTTACCTCATTCTGTTGCAATTATTTGTATATATGATCACAGAGACTTTTTCCTTTTCATTTTTCTATGCTTGATATCTAGTATAGTGCCAGGCACACAGTAAGTGCTTAATAAATGCTTGTTGAATTAGTGAAGTTGTTACCAAACCAGGTTCGTTTTGCCCATTGTATGAAATGCCAATCACCAAGATGATGAGTTTGCAGCAGAGAAAGGGTTTATTCACAAGGCAGCCAAGCAAGGAGATGGGAGAACAAATCTCAAATCTGTCTGCCTCCCTGAAAACGGGGACTAGGGCTATTTATAGGGCAGAGGGGCAGGGTAATCTGAAGTGTGGGGACAGATGATTTGAGGCAAAGAGGAGTGAGACAATTGATCTACGCAAGCATAGTCAAACTTCATGGCTCTTCACAGGATGCATGGTCACAAAATGGTGGTGTGAGTGTTGATGCAAATAACCCTTAATCAATCTAAAAATCAAAATTGGGGTGAGTTTATTATGAGCCAGATCTGAAGACTGGCCCAGGGCCTTCCTTCGCCAAGGAAGGAAGGACACTGAAGAAGTGGGGTGTACAGAGTGGCTATATACTGTCTTGAAACAAAGAGCATACATCACATATGATAGGAATGTCCCTTTTACAATAGTCATGAGATGCTTACCTGGCACAGCAGATGGGTGGTCAACAGGTTGGTGGTCACAAGGTGAGTGGTCACAAGGTG
Source organism: Equus quagga (assembly GCF_021613505.1). NCBI lineage: Eukaryota > Metazoa > Chordata > Mammalia > Perissodactyla > Equidae > Equus > Equus quagga. The sequence goes on from NC_060276.1 coordinate 46,110,294, forward strand.
AGCACAGCAAGTTGGTAATTAATCCTTAGTTTAGGGAGAGGTGCTTATCCTTAAAGAAATGTCGATGTGGGGGAAGTTACATCCTTATCTTTAGGGGCATCATTCTTGTCTTTGGGACACGATAAACATTTAAAGCAGATGTACAACACATGCTCAACAGGCCACGTCAGACTCTTTTGGAAAAAACAAGGTCATGCCAAATTAGTTTTATATCACATGGCTTCTCATATACTCCAATATATACTATTGCTTTTCATTTGTTTATCATTAGCATGATCTGAGGGTGGAGTTTTTAGTTCCCTGACGTCAGGAGTTCACCTATCAAACACCTGCACAGGCCCAGTTGGTGGGTTGGTGGTCTCCATGGGCCTGAATTGGACAGGGGTCAACTCTTGGTTCCTGAAAAGCAATTCAAGCATCTGTTACCATGGTGACCCAAGCAGCAGGGACGTTGTTTATGAGGAACCTGGTAGGAATTGGATAATATATTGCCTAAGCAGCACATCTAACCATGGGTAGGCAAATAACTGAAAAGCATAATTAATAATTGCCAAAAAAAATTTTAGTTACTAGCTGCCTAACCATTAATGGCTAACCATCCACTGGTTTCAAAGTACAGGACAAATGACTTTCTTATGATTGGAAGACCACAGTCATTACAGAAAACAGGAATAAGATTGTATATGGCTATCATCTCTCTTACTGTGTCTGTCAAGCCACATTTGTTTAAATAACAGGCAACTTTTTCTACAAGCAAAGAGAATGAGAGAGACTGGTCAGTGAATTTTCGAATGGTACTAAGAGAAAACCAGTTTTTCAAGGAAAATACATTTTTCTTTGTGTAGTTAAAATCCACACCATAGGGAAAGCCTGAAAGTCAAGGGGGTCTATGCAAGCTTTTGAAACTGAAACAAGTAAAACTTAAATCATTCCTACTTCTGAAAGTCAGTAGGGTATAGAGAAAAAGTTAAAGGGTATAGAGAAAAAAGATGAGCAGCTGTTAAGAAATTAAGACCATATGATATTTAGGTATTTTAATTTCTTTAAGCTTTGCTCAAATTGTATTATTATTATTATTTTAAATATGGCAATTGGAAACATACATGGTTAGATCTTTCAATGAAGTATGAAACAATTGCTATTGATATAATTAACCATCCTGGGGTTAGGAGACCATAACCAATACACTATTGTCTAACAAATAATATCTCAGCATATTATGCCCAGCATAAAGAAAACTCTGAACTTCTACCTACGGCCAGAAACAATTCCATATGTACGGAGGAATCTCAGACCCTCTTCTGAATTCCTGTAGCTATTATTGGCTGTCACACTCATTTGACACAGAGGTACTGTCATATGTTGAACATTTTGTGTGTATCTCATCTCCTCAACCAGATCATAAATCCTTCAAGGGGAAAGCTTTACACTTTACATCTCCGACAATTCTTTGTGTAGGCGGTGCTAAGTCCGAGTTCTACCGCAATGTGCATAACATACAGATTTGAAGTGATTTTACTGCTGACAGTAATGAAAGAGTGCCTGGGTAATATGACTCTATGAACCTAAGAATTGTTTAAAATTAAAGGTACTAAAAATGAAATATTAGCGACTATTTCAGCTTTGGCATAGAACTTTTTGATGTTAATTCCGATAGCGTTGTGGTTTTGATAATTTTACAATGGAAAGCCTAAATATAATGCACATGCCTTCATATATAAGTATTCTTGAAGTTTTTGTGTAGGTTATCAATGTTTTCATTTATAATCTTTGAAAAACTGCCACAGTCAGATCGCATTGGAAAAGAAAATCCATGGAAATGTTATTTTTTCATTTTAATCTGTTCACTGAATTTTAGAGTTGCTTTTTTTCTTTTGAGCCGGGTTTGCAAAGAAATCACATTTGAGCCTGCCTTCAGTGCTTGCTTTAGTTTGTCTGACCACAGTAACACAAGGTCATCTTACTTTTCTATACAGAGTGAATTCTACTTTGTATAATTTCTGATGAATAAATTCAGCCACTTATTTGAAACAGTGTGAAAGAAACAAATGCTGTAAAGTGACACAATAATCATTTAAATTAGAATCACAATGTTTAATTTGTTGGCTCTATCAAGACATTTAGATGCTAGAGTTAAACAATGTGATCCACTGACAATTAAACAGTAACACCCTCACTGCCATTTTCTTTTGTCTCCTGAGTATAAATGCTATCCGAACCTCAGGGAATTATAGAGGTAACTTTCTGCCCTCATTGTATGTTGAATTACTAGACCATTGGATTAATAAAAGAAACACTTATGACCTGCTGACCGCATTTTTAGCATCCTTTCAGGCTTCTAAATCTCAGAGGGATTTTTTGCTCCTCTAAATTTACATGACAAAGCAGATGTTGTATATAAGTAAGGTGTTTATCGAGCTTTAGAGTTTGCTCATAGCTTTGCAATTATCCCTTGCACTTGGCAGTCGGTGGGGAGGTGGAGTGGGAGAAGGTAGCATCTGTGGTTACTTTCAATTCTAATAGTTTAATAATTCCAACAGTTCTGAGAAATAGTTGAAGTGCTCTCTGTGACGACGGTAGTCAAATAGCAGGATCCCCACTAAGAATGTAGGCGTGAAGCCGCGCAAAATGAAAAACACTTGGTCCACGCAAACTCCTCCTTATGAATAGGCATAGAGAGCATCTGTGTCTTTGTGCATCCCCTCTGCTCTAATATGAAATGCCCTTTGGATCCTCACTCAGTGTAGTTAGTTAACACCTTGTACTCCTTCAAAGCATGGGTCGAAGGTCACTTCCACCATAAGATGATCCTCAGCTGTTCCAGAAGGATTAGGAGCTTTGTCCGTGTTTCTCATTTCTTCAGGCCTCACCAGCCTCTCGGCCTGTAGGTATGACATAAATAGTAATACCACAAACAATTTGCTCATGCCCCCATCTGTACGACACGTGACTTCAGGTTTCTTCAAAAGTCCTCCCCTAAGTGTTTCTGGAAGGTTGCAAAGGATCCCTCATGTGTATTCCCAAGCAAGTTGGCGTCCACTGAGTGCAGCAGCACCTCCACCAGACTACCTGCTGCTGTTCCTTGCTCTTACTTGCCTCTGGTACTACTCTCAGTTGATAGGGAAACCCACGCAATGATGCCCAGACCCCCAATGGACTTGAGAGTTTAGGACTTAACCATGAGTCAAGTTGGGGCTGTGATCAGGAGACCAATATAAATGGCAACCACCATGCTCCGCTCAATATCACTGTGCCCCTTGGAGGACCAAGGCTGTACTCCTGGATCCTTCTTCCCTCAGGAAGACTGCTTCCAAGAGGCTCCTCAGAACTCAGACACTTTTATCAGGCTTATCCGACCAGTGTGCTAGCTAGGTCTGTTCTCGTGTGAATCATACACAGACTCAAAGTAGGACTCCCATAATTTTATTTTCAAATGACGAACGGCATCTTTAAGATGCTTTGATGTAAGGCCTAGCAGGCGTAAGATCAAGGAAAGAGAAGAAAAGTCATTTTCTGCAGTTAGATCACCTCGTGATTCCTATCTTCAGTTATCTTGTTTCTCTTAGTTCGTATACACTGACCCCCCTTGCCCCTTCCCCACCAACCCAAGAGCTTGTACTAACTCAGTCCGTGGCAGCTCCCAGAAATCTTCCCATACAAACCTTGCTGTTTGCCCTCTGTGACCCTGATTCATGAATTAGATCGTGATCCTCAATGCCTTTTTCTCTGTCTACTTATCCAGCTTCCAGCTTACTAGATACAAGTATCATGGCACTTATCTCACTGCACTGTAATTATTCAGTACTGTCAATTCTGTCCCAAGTTCAAATGCTTTTGGTAATGGAGACTGCCAGGTGCTCTTTTCATGAGCAGTTTTCCTAGGCCTATATCCAGCATCTTACCTCTCCCTATTAGGATGGTAAGCACAAGCAAGCCGACAAGAATTGTTGGAGAAATGGCCCTCAAATATGGTGATGAAAAACCTGTTCTGCTTGAGAGATGTTAAGGAAATGGAAAACGTATATAGACCTCATTTTTATATTTATCTAAGAAATTACATCCTCTTTATTTTATGGCTTTATTGAGATACAATTTGCATACCATATATTTCTCTCTTTTAAAGGTGTACGTGCAATGTTTTTTAGTATAGTGACGGATATGTATAATTGTCACCATAGTCAATTATAGAACATTTTCATCATCTCAACAAACCCTGTAGCCTTTAGCTTTCACCTCTATCCTCTCATCTTCTCCAGCCCTAAGCAACCACTAATCTACTATCTCTATAGATTTGCTTATTCTGAACATTTCATATAAATAAAATCATATAATATGTGGTCCTTTGTGACAGGTTTCTTTCACTTAGTGTGTTTTCAAGGTTCATCCATATTGTAGCATGTATCAGTACTTCGTTCCTTTTTATGGCCGAATAATAGTTCATTGTATGGATATACCACAGTTGGTTTGTCCATTCATCCCTTGATGGCACTGAGGCTGTTTCCACTTTTTGACTACTGTGAATAGTGCTTCAATGAACGTGTGAGTACATGTACTTGTTTGAATATCTATTTTCAATCTTTTGGGTATATACCTCAGAATGGAGTAGCAGGGTCATATGGTAATTCTATGTTTATCTTTATGAGGAACTCTCAAACTGTTTTCCAAGAAAGCTGAACCATTTTACATTCCAACCAGTGATGTACAAGGATTCCAATTTGTCCACATCCTCACAAACACTTGATAATTTCCATTTTTTCAATTATAGCTGTCCTACTGGTTGTGAACTGGTACTTCATTGTGGTTTTCATTTGAATTTCCCCATTGACTGATGATGTTGAGGATCTCTACGTGTGCTTGTTGGTCATTTGCATATCTTCTTTGGAGAAATGTCTATTTTAAGTCTTTTGCCCATTTTTAATTGGGTTATTTGTCGTTTTTTGTAGAATTCTAAGAGTTCTTTATATATTCTGAATACTAGACCCTTATTAGATATACAATTTACAAGTATTTTCTCCCCTTCTATAGGCTGTCTTTTCACTTTCTTGATAATGTCCTTTGATGCAGAGAAGTTTTTAATTTTGAAGTCTAATTTATCTATTTTTTCTAATAATCCACTGCCAAATCCAAGGTTATCAAGATTTACCCCTATGTATTCTTCTAAGAATTCTATGTTTTTAGCTCTTCTGTTTAGGTTGCTGATCCATTTTGAATTGATTTTTGCATATCGTATGAGGTAAGAGTATGACTTTGTTCTTTTGCATGTGGGTATCCAGTTATCCCAGCACAATTTGTTGAAAAGACTATTTTTCTCTATTGAATGGTCTTGTTTCCCTTGTTAAAAATGAGTTGACCATAGACATTTGGTTTTATTTCCAGATTCTCAGTTTCATTCCATCCATCTATGTGTCTATCCTGATACCAATACCACAATGTTCTGATTACTGTTGTTTTGTAGCAAATTTTGAAATTGGGACACTTAAGTCCTCCAACTTTTGCTCTTCTTCGAGATTGTTTTGGCTATTCTGAGTCTCTTGCAATTCCATATGAAGTTTAGAATTAGCTTGTGAATTTCCACAAAGAAGCCAGGTGGAAATCTGATAGGGATTATGTAGAATGTGTAGCTCAATTTGGGGAGTATCGTGTTTTCCGATCCATGAACAAAAGGTGTTTTTTTCGTTGATTTGCATCTTCTTTATTTCTTTCAACAATGTTTTGTAGTTTCAGAGTGTAAGTTTTGAATTTATTTTGTTAAATTTACTCCTAAGTATTTTATTGTTTTTGATGCTATTGTAAATTGAATTGTTTATTTTGTTACAGATTTTTCATTGCAAGTGTATAGAAATACAATTGATTTTTGTGTGTTGACCTTATATCCTTCAGTCTTGCTGACTCTGTTTATTAGTTCTAATAGTTTTCTTAACAGATCCTTAGGATTTTCTATATATAAGATAATGTCATGTATGTATAAAGATGGTTTTTCTTATTCCTTTCCAATGTGAATGCCTTTTATTTCTTTCTCTTGTTTTATTGCCCTGGCTAGAACCTCCAGTAAAATGTTGAGTACAAGTGAGATGAGTAGACATCCTTGTCTTGTTCTTGATCTTAGGGCAAAAGCATCAGTCTTTTACCATTAAATATGGTGTTAACTGTGAGTTTTTAATAGATGTCCTTTATCAGTTCATGGAAGTTCTCTTCTATTTCTAACAAGAAATTATATCTTTTGTTTTATTTCTTTATTTTAAAGTTTCATTTTATTGTAGTAAAAACACTTAACATGAGATTTACCCTGTTAACAAATTTTTAAGTGTACAATACATTATTGTTGACTATGGGCGCAATGTTGTACCGCAGCCCTCTAGAGCTTATCCACCTTGCTTAACTGAAACTCTATGCCCGTTGATCAATCACTCTCCATTCCCCCACCCATCAGCCCCTGGCAACCACCATCCCCCTCTCGGAGTCTATGAGTTGAACTCTTTTAGATTGAACCCCGCACAAGTAGAGACAAGCAGTTTTTATCTTTCTGTGACTGGCTTAAGAAACTATCTTTTAAATCAGAATATCTGCAATTAAATTTAGGCATTTAAATCACAGTTTCTCCATTTCTAAAGAGTTTCATTTTTCTGGTTAGCATATCAGGGCATAGCAATCCCCTAGTCTTTTTAAAAGTCTTTTTCTAACATTTAGTCTGTGGATAAACTCTGGTCAAATTTATTTTTCTGTCCCCAAATCTCTCAAACTCTTCTCTATGCTACCTACTGGTTTTATTATGTACAACATGTATTCAAATGTGAAGTGTTACAATTAGACATTGCAGCAAAGGGGGATTTAGAATCTTAAGTGACTTTCTTTTCTGCTACCAAACTATAAAATAAGTTAGAATGGAACCAACATTCTTGCTACAATAAATCCCCAAAACAGAAGCACAGAGAAGCTCATCTTTATTCTTAGGTCTTTTCTCTTTCTTGTTCACCTTGAAATGTGTCAAGTACCATGTGGCCTAGGTCTCTAGTGCCACACCTTTGGCAATAGCTTGTCCCTGTTTATAACTCAACTCTCTTGAGACAAGCAGCTTCTCTAGCCTGAGGCAGCAATAATGCCAAGGAAGGATTTCAAAATACACCTATGGAAATGAGTAGTAACTTAATCTTTTAAGATTCCTATTTCCTGAATTAGATTATGGGAAATACTTCCAAGCTGGTGGATCACAGGTAGTGTGAGAGTTGTTTAGCATTGCTCCAATACTTGGAGAAGTAAGCCTCAGGGACCAGTCAGGAAAAAGCCTTAGGACTTTGAGGAGTGAATGATCTCTGGTGCCACAAAGAGACTCAACTCAAAAAGGTAATTAAACCTTTTTGCCTCAAGTAGAAGTGGAAGTGTAGATATTTTGAATACAAAGGAATACTTGAGAACATATTATGCTGAATGCATCAGGAATACTTGTAGTTGCAGATAACAGAAAACCTAATTAAGAGTGGATAAAGCAAATTAAGGATTGATTCTTCTCACATAAGTCTAAGTGCAGTTCTCAAAACATGGTCCATGGATCCCTGTGGGTCCCTGAGACCCCTTCATACTTCTGCAAGGTCAAAACTAGTTTAATAATAATTCTAAGATATTATTTGCCTTTTTCACTGTGTTGACATTTGTACTGTTGGTGCTAAAGCAACAGAAGCTAAAACTGCTGGCTTCCTAACACGAATCAACAAAGGGGCACCAAACTGTACTAGTCGTAGTCATTGTATGCTTCACTGCCATGCACTTGAAGAAAAAAGAAGCCTGTTCCACTTAGGATGCTCTTGAAAGAGCAGTAAAACATCTCAACCCTTTATTAAATCTCAACCCCTGAGTACACATTTTCTAATATTCTATGGGATGAAAAGGGGAGTTTGCATAAAGTACTTTTTCCATGTACTGGAGTTTAATGGTTGTCTCCAGAAACAGAGCTTATGCAATTGAGTAATGAGCTGAATTGGCTGCTTTTTTCAGAAAACATAATTTTTACTTGAAAGAATGACTGACAGGCAAACTATGGTTACACAGACTTGGGGTATTCGGCAGATACTTTCTTGAAAATGAACAAAGTGAGCCTGTCATTTTAAGGAAAACAACTAAGTATTTGTTACCAATAACATTGGTGCTTTCAAGTGAAAATTAGAGTTTTGGAAAACTTACATCTGCCATCATGAACTTGCCAGCTTCCCCACTTAAGGACTTACCCGATGAGATCAATAGTGGTATTAACAAAAAAATGTGAATTTTTCATATTGTATCCTGCATAAAACTCAGTGAACTAGTATTTTTCAAATGACAAATGAATACGTCATGTTACAAAATCATGAGTGGGTAAAAGATCTATTCAAAATGCAAGATAGACAAATAGATTTTAATATACCAGAGTATGAAAAGCTCATTGATACAGTATCTTATTCCATGTTGCAACTAACCTTTTTTCAAACAACCACTTCTTGAATTTAAGTGAAATATCAAAGACAAATATCTACAATTATCTAGAAAAGCCATTGACATACTCCTCTTTCTAACTAAATAACCTGTGTGAGGTTAGATTTTCTTCATATAATTGAACCAGAACTATATATCACAACAGGTTGAATGCAGAAGGAGACGAGAATCTAGCTATTTTCTATTATACCAGACATTAAAGAAATTGGCAGAAATAAAAAACACTGCTACTCTTCTCACTAAATTTACTTTTGTTTTGGAAAATATGTTCACAAATATATGTTACTTATGTTAACATGGAAAATAGTTACCTTTTTTAGTGTTTAAATGAATTAATACAACATATTTTAAATCTTCCATTTTTATTTATAATATGGTAAATATCAATAGATTTATTTCACATAAGTGAAAGCTTTCTTGGGGTCCTTGATAATTTTTTTAAGCTTTTCACATTGAAATAATTTTAGGCTTATAGAAGAGTTAGAGATACAAGAGTTCCTGTATACACTTCATCCAGCTTCCCTTAATATCAACATCTTACATAACCTTAGCACACTTATCAAACTAAGAAATTAATATTCCTCAATAATGAGTATGATTGTAAAGGGTTCTGAGACCAATGAGTTTGAGATCTGCTGGTCTATGGGAAAGCCATTGGTAGTATTGGTTCAGCTACTCAACAGTGGCACCAAAGACCCAGACTCTGTTTTTTTTTAAATTGAGATATAATTGACATATAATGTTGTGAAAGTTTAAGGTGTACAAGATATTGAGTTGATACATTTATATTGCAACAGGATCGCTATTGTAGCATTACCTAACACCTCTGTTGAGCCGTTACTGAAACCAAAATGGATTCGCCTCCTGGTGAGTTAAATCAGACTCTCCACCAGAAGTGGTTGTCTCACAAAGTAAGGGATATTTGCGGCAAATAAGAGACCATGAGGAATCATTTCTAGAGTCATGGCTCCCCGAACAAAGGGAAGCAGGGAACTTTATGTCAGGTGGGGAGTCAATATTCAAAAGGGAGAGGTGGGTATTTGGTTGCGCAGACTCAGTTGGAGAACGCGCTTCCACAGACACTGCAGGTGATCGTAATAAGGCATAAGCTCCTCCTGGAGAGATCTCAGCACTAAAAATAAGGCAAAGGTCACAGGCTTAGCTCTCTGGTGAGGCTTCCTCTGGTTCAGGGTGGTTGCTGATTGCATCTCCTTAACATAACAAAAGGGAAAAAAAACAATTTGGAAAAACAGTTAAATGCTTCCAAACCCACCCTTGAGTTCCTTGGGGCAACTAGTTGGTGACAGAGTCACATAATTATCATTTTTCCTAGTGGTGAGAACAATCAAGATCTAGTCTCTTAGTAAGTTTAATGTTTATAAAACAGTTTTGTTGTCTGTAATCCTTGCAGTGTTTATTGGGTCTCCAGGACTTAATTATCTACTAGTTGCAAGTATGTACCCTTAAACAACATGTCTACCATTTCCCCACCCCATCCCCCCAAGCCCTTGGTAACCACCATTCCACTCTGTTCTGTTGAGTTCCGTCTTTTTTAGATTTCACATGTAAGGGAGAATATACAGTATTCGGCTTTCTCTGCCAGATGCTGTCTTTTCATTCCTGTTCTATTGGCTTCTTAGCCTCATGATTGTCATCTCATAGTTGTAAGATGGCTGACAGAGCTTCAGGCTTCTCTTTTTAGTTTAAAGCTAGGAGAGGAGGAGGGGACAGTGTCAGCAAGCTCTCCTCTTATGCCCTGTCCTCTTCACTGGCAAGCAAAATATTTCCTAAAAACAGCTCACCAGACTCCCATTTATGTCTTAGTGGTCAGAATTCACTCTGCTATGGGCCCAATCCTAGACAAATCACTTGTGGAAGAAAACAGAATTCAAATGACTAGAGCAATTAGTTTATCCTCTGGGACTGGGTTAGGGGTCTATGTACCCTGAGATTAAGGGATCTCTGACTACTTCCTGAAAAAAATCAAGTTCTATTATTCAGGAAGAAGAGTGGAGACAATGGCTTTTAGGTAGACAATTGGTATCTTAACTGTCAGTTTGGAATTTCTTTAGGGCATTGTAGAAATGAAAGAAGTGAGCCGGTTACTGGAATTATCCTGATTTCATAGGTGTAGAGGAAGTGGTGGCACCATTTGGCACTATCTCTAGCCACTTTTAACACCTGGCACATGAATACCAGCAGTAGGTTGTGAATTGCTATTGACCAGCCCTCCCCATGCACATTTCATAATAACTTATAAGAAGATAGGAGCAAATAAGAAAGCAACACCCAATTCCAATTTATTCCCCCTGACGATCATTCTAAGAAATCCCGAAACATGAATCAAAATGACTTTCGCTTGGGAGACTTTCCAGGATTGAGGGTAGAAGGAGAGATTGAAGAGGAAATTTACGGCAAGGGCCAAGCTGTTTCTCTATCTGCATAGGAGGTGGAGTGAGCACAAAAGGAGCAGTGTGTCATAGAGTTGAATGACTCAAGGCCATTCTGGGAATAATCTAGGAGCAAGGCTGTGCCAGAGAATCAAAATCAAAGAACCCTTGGAGAGTAGGATCATCACTGAATCCCACTGTTGATATGCCTGTAATCATAGCAAGAAATCTGGAAAGATTCCAATACATGTGGACTAATACACTTTTAACCTGCTAAGACACTAAGACTACACAGAACCCTGAATATAAAGTGCTTTGGACTGTTTGGTAGGAAGCCAGGGTTTTATCATTCTAAATTTATGAAAGGAATATTATCATACCTAACTCATGAGAATCACAAAGGATATGTACACAGAAGAAGCTCACGGGAAATGTACTGTATTTTGAGATAGAACTTTAGTCTATGCTTTCTCCTACTGTAATGACCTGGACTCAGGTGAGCCTGCGTTTCTTTTACTTAAGCCTCAACATAAGCAGCTTGTTCTATACCTTCCATTCCTTGGAATCTTCTTACAAAGTAGGAGAACTAATGTAGCCCTCCCTTTTGGCTTAATATATGTAAAAGTGTTAAATCCAGATGTGAATTTTGTGCTTGCTGTGTATTATAACAAAGGACAGTCCTGCCAACTTTGTCCTTCTGTAACAGAAAACATTCACGGCAGCACTTCCCACCCCACCCAGAGGCAGAATGCACAGATTAGCTTCTGCATAGATAGAATGCAATGTATTCATGGGAACTGATTGCTTAACTCACCATCCCAGGCTTATCCTAAAATCAGAATGCATCTATTTTCTTGAATCTTATTGGTAATCACTTCCATGTATAGGTTACCCTATTCCTTCAAAAGAGTAAGGCAGTCCACTGAAGTAACAGACCACTTTCAAAGCAGTCTATTACCTTGCATGGTGCCAATCTCCTGTCCTTCCTTATGAATCCCTAGTAAGATCCCAAGGGATTTTTATCCCTGGGCCACAGGAGCTGTTGGTTCCTGTTTAGGAAGTCTGTGCTAACACCTGATTTATTTACATTGACCGATGACTACAAAAATGTGAGAAACTTAAACACATAGCCTTGGTTTGTCATATTATACAATAACCAAAACTCTACCCCTTCCTTTCTTATTTTCCCCATTTCTCAATATTCTACCAGTACTTCCCTTGGGGGTTGTCTCACTGTGTTATCCAGCCAAGGCCACAGTAGGCTTGTGTTTCAGGCTATTAGAAAGGATCCTCCCCAGCCTTGGAGTCAGAATGTTCCTAAGGTAACATCTAAGAGATAGGGAAGTGCCTGCTCTTTTGCTGTGCTTAGGGGGAAGGCTGCGTTTAATGGTGGAGTTTTGCTTTACTTTAATGAGACTTTTTAATCACAATTTCTGTCAAAATCGTAAAGCCGAAGATGCTTCCACATGCTCCCCAGCCAAGCTATACGGGAGAACTATGTTGAATTAGATGAATTCATAGGAGTAATTGAGTGATGGCGAGAAAGAGGCGTTCCCCATAGTCTTGATATTCCCTTTAGCCTGGAGAGGGAAGAAATGAAAGGGAAGAAGTATTAAATCATAAGAACAAAGAAGACAGGGATCCTTCACCCTGATGCTCTACAGTGTGGATGGTGATGTCTCACGACTCCAGGGAGGAAATGGCTGTGGTATGTGTTGTCTAATATGGGACCACAAGCAACCTCATGAATTATGCTCATGCCCCAAATGTGGCACAGAAGCAACAGACAGATTACCAAGGCCTAAGTAGGCACTGACCAGCAGCTCTCTTCTGGACCCCATGGGCTCCCATGGGACACCAGACAGGGACAGGAGCAACTAACAGTGGCAACCTATGTGAAATGACAGGCGAGAACCAGATGGAGCCACTTTCCCGTTTCCCCATGCCTTGGTATTGCATAAGACTTATCCAAAAGAGTGTCAATTTCTCCATCTTCCTGAGAAAGTCTCATTATGGGGGAGAGGTAGACTCTTAAAAGAGACAACACAAGTTGTACTCAGGAGTAACAGAGATGGGAAGAATGTAGCAAGAACATCAGGCTTTTCAGAGTTGTTCGGACTGCAAACAAGAGATCCATTTATATTACACGAAGGTCTGAGGATTCTTCTGGGAAAGAATTATAGGGGAAGAATCAAGATGAACAAGTTTGACTCTGGAAATAGACGAGTGTTTGAGAATAGAGCAGAAGTTAGACTCTAAGTATAACATGGTGTAGATCAGATTGTATTCTAGGCCAAGCCCAAGAGACTTAAGTTTGAATCCTTTAGCAAGGAGGCTACAGTTAAAAGAGTAAATCTCCTTGAGACTTTCAAAGTCAAAGAATCAGCAGTGTTGGTGCCAACAGTTCTGTCAGTAATGACGCAGTATCTTTGGTGCAGTATAAATGTATTAGTTTCCTGGGGCTACCGTAACAAATTACCACAAACTTGGTGGCTCTTCCAGCTTTTGGCGGTACCTAGTGCTTCCTGGTTTTTGGTAGCATAACTCAGATCTCTGCCTCTGTCTTTACATGGCCTTGTCCTCTGTGTGTCTCTGGTGTCCTTTTCCATCTCTTATAAAGACACTTTCATTGGATTTAGAGCCCACCTGGATTCCGCTATGATCTTATCTCAATCCTTAATTTAATGACATCTTCAAATACCCTATTTCAAAATAACATCACATCCTGAGGTTCTGGGTGGACATGAATTTTAGGGGGGATATTATTCAACCCATTATCATCAGTAATCCCAGTGTAGGCAACTGCAGCGTTGTCGCAAGGAGGGACTCAGCATCTGTAACATTACCAGCAAAGACTTTTGGCATTGGTATTCTTAATGAAAGCATTAGCATCCTAAAGCCATCTGTGGACAGCAGCAGTAGATGTCTTACAGGGAGTTTAAGGAGGACAGGAAATGGCTGAGATTTTATAAAAGTAGATTTTTATAAGGGCTGAAACCTGGGTAAACAGTCAGGAAGCTCACATTAAGATCCTGATTGGCCGATCCCAGTGCATCCTGAGTATATTTCATCATATTAGTTAGAGCAAACAAAAGCAGGACAAATATGTGAAAATGGCTATTGACTGGGCAATTGCAAGGGAGGGCACCAGGAAAGAAGGATGGGCTTTGAGTGACAGGAAGAGCAAAGAGAGGTTAATTAGAGGTAATAAAACGTCATATGAGATTCTAAAGTTGACTACAGAATTTCTTCAGATTTATGAGTGGGATTTGTTACGTACCTAGCTTTGCTGGCATTGAGGCCACAACTATGTGGAGATAAACATCAACTCCATACGTTGCCCCTGGTTAACAAGAAGATGGGGGAAAGTGATCAAGAAAGCCAAGCAATCAGTAAGCATTCATGATGTCAGATATACAGGATCACAAGTAAAAATCAGGGAACACTGGGAGACTTAAAGGAGAATAAGAAGAGATTTGACCAAGGGGCACTTTTTACCGCTCCTAGAAAGAAAGAGAAACCGAGAAAACATTATGCTTTTCATCATTACCCTATTGTCTGGTATTATCTTAAGCTGGATGTAAATGCAGAAAATACTCAAAAACGTTGATGACTTTCCATTTAGAAAGGGAGACTATGGACAAACATCAACTTAGCCCACCTTCTAGGTTGGTGGTAACTTACAGCTCCAGCAACCTAGAATTTAGCAGAAATAATATTAGTAAGAATCTGAAACTTAGCAACACAGCTTTGCATGACTGATAAAACAACGTTTCACATTAATTGGTCTTTTTTTTCCTCAAGCATTGTTTTCATTTTCATTGACATTATTGTTGCACAACACAAACAATGTGTATTTTTTATGGCCTCGCCAAAGACATATAGATATAGAATATTTCTATCTGAATAAAAAATTGAGACAAATGGTTTATCCACATGATCTTTTTTCTGATTTGTTAATGACATGTGAACATCCTTACAAAAGGGTAAGAATTAAACTAGCTTTACCCATACATTTAAATTCCCTTTATTGAAAATAAAATAGCACATAATTGGAGCCATCCTAGAAATTCTGGGGTGTATCTATTTGTACAATTAACATTTTGATAACAATTTCAACATTTCAATTAGCACCTAGAATTCCTCATCCCCTTGACCTTACACTCTATCTGCCCTGCCAATATACAGCACTGGATAAAGCCAAACATCTGTTTTGTTTGCTTGTGTTCAGTTCCACCACAGAAAGTTGGAGAACGGTGCCAACTGGCTCTTCTACAAATTTATGCCATTTAATCTCAATTGGGCCTTCAATGCTACTTGGCAATTCTTCATTCATCACTGTGATGATGCCCCTAGCAGCTGTTTGAATTCTTTTTTACCTTCCACAGTCTCTCAACCCCTAAAGAAGAAAATTGTAGGAACAAAATAAAACAATTTCTAAAAAGTGCAATGTAAGAAGACTTTCCTAAAATAACATTTAAAAGTGCATGTTAAAGGAGCACACTGTGTACCTGAGGAAATTGACCCAGATCGATCAACAGAGAGAGATATTCTAGAAAAATTACTGGACTTTAAGGAAAAAAAAAAACCCTTCCAGGTAAAAGGCTCAAAATCACTCATAAAGGAAAGGAAATCATATTATAGTTAGATTTTGATAGCAAAGCTTTATGTCAGGGGAAAAAGCAGTAGCATCCTCAATATAAACAAGGAGAGAAAATACGAGCCAAAGATTTTATATCCAGTCTGACTTTCAAATAAAAAAACCACAGACAAATTTATTGACATGCAAAAACTCAAGGAATATTGTTCCCGTGAGGTCTTCTACATTTTAGAGAATGAGTTTCTGATGACCAAAATGTCTGGAGAGACATCCTCAAGCTAAACCTGATGGCATTGACCACTGATAGCAGTCGATACTGTAGACGAGAGAGGCAACCACATGTTTCACACCTCGAGACAGAGGAGCACACCACATTGGAAACCAAAAGAAAAAACAATCAATCAACTAAAATCTGATCAAGTCTATAGAACCAACTATCAATTTACAGGAAATGCAGGACAGAGCAAAATCAAGACTGTGGGAAACTCTAGAAGATGAACAACATGGTTTCTTCAACAAATAAATTTCCAGGAAAAATGGATGGAAGAGAAACTCTAGGTGAAAATTGGAAATTATTAGGGGGAGGCATAACTAAACTAGTGTTTATGAATGAACGTTTGGATGATAAGCTTATAAAGAAAATAAGAACTGATTACCGGAAAGGTCAGGATAGAGGTTTCTTTTGAGGAGATGGAGAGGGCTGTGATTAGGATTACTCTCTGGGGTGGCTGGCAAAATTCTAATCTTTTAACCTAATTTGTAACCTAGGTGGTTGGTTACACGGGTGTTTGCCTCATAATAATTCCTTACGCTATATATTTGCTTTATGCAGTTTTCTATATCTGTTTTATTTTACAATAAAAAGGTTTTAGGAGCCGGCCCCGTGGCCAAGCGGTTAAGTTCGTGCACTCCGCTCTGGCGGCCCAGGGTTTGGATCCTGGGCATGGACATGGCACCTCTCGTCAGGCCATGTTGAGGCGGTGTTCCATGTGCCACAACTAGAAGGACTACAACTAAAAATATATACAACTAAATACTGGGGGGATTTCGGGAGAAAAAGCAAGAAAAAAAAAAAGATTGGCAACTGTTGTTAGCTCAGGTGCCAATCTTTAAAAAAAAAAGTTTTTTAAAAAACACTATATGTTGTTTCATGTTGATTATCGTTTCATTTTACAGCATGAGGCATTAACATTCAGCCTGAAGGCACATAATTTTACACCAGGGACATAGAGGGCAGGGCCAGAATGGCCTAATTGTTTAGGAAATAAACGACAACTAGGGGATGATTCAGTATTCTGGAGCAAAAAAAGGTCATAAAAAACACATCCCTATGCTTTTGTCCACTACAAGTCTCATCACTTCCATTATTTCTTCTATAAATGTGACTTCCTCCCTAGTAATCAGTTGTGAATAAAAATAAAAGTGAATTTTATACCCATAGATCTAGCAACCCCTGGTGAAATGCATTTTTACATAAAATCTGCAATTCTCTCTCACTTTAACTCAGATCAGAAAAGTGCCTTTTATATTTGTCACTATTTCTTCAATCTCATATAAAATTAGGTCACCAAAAAATAAGTTCAGCTATGTCCACATATACTAAAACAGAAGAAAGATGTTGTAGAGGAAAGTAAAATCTACTAGATGTACCACCCGCCCTTAGCTTCATTACTTTCTTACTAGCTAGCTCCTATTCCCCATCAGGCTTTTCTTTTATGATATAAATACTAATTTTATTTTTTAACTTTTGATAATGGAAAATTGCAGGCATATACAGAAGTAGATATAGTAATATAATGGAGCTCCACGTACTCATCAAGTAGCTTCCACAATTATCAACACATGGCCAATCTTGTTTTATTTATACACATATCCACTCCCCCTTCTCATTGGATTACTTTGAAGAAAATCCTAGACATTATACTATTTTCATCCCAAAAATGCTTTCAACAGAATACGCAACAGAGACCTCTTGAAGAAAGCAGCATGTGCAAAGATTCAGCCACCTGATACTTACACAATGTCGTAAGCCATTATGACCCCCCCCACACAAAAATGTCTAGTTATTCTCAAGCATGTACTCTTCCAGATGAATTTCAGAATTAGCATGGCAATTTTCTTAAACCTATCATAATTTTGACTGGAATTACGTTGACTTTGTAAATTATTTGGATAAAATGACCTCTTTACAGTATTGGGTCTTCCCATCAGGGAAAATGGTATGCCTTTTCATTTATGCAATTTTTAAATTTCCTTCAGTGAATATTTATAGTTTACTTTGTGTGGATATCGCACATACAGTTTTTTCTTAGGTTTCAAAAAATTTTTTTGTGGCCATTATTAATGAGATCTTTTCATCTCATCTTCTTTCTATATATTTTGTACATCTCAACAATGCTGCATATACAATTCTGCATCCTGTTTTTTAACTTAATATTATGCCATACAGATTTCTCGACTAATAAAAATGTTTTTATGGTTGCAAAAAAAAAGACACTTAGCCAAATACTGCCGGTTAACATCAGTGCCTACAGGAGGGCAAAACTACCAAAACCTTGCACTTCTATCCAGAAAATGTCTAATATCTTGCCAAAGTTTGTTTCCAACTTTGTCATTAAATTTATAGTACCAGTATTGCCCATGCCTATGGGATACATAAGTCAACAAAAACAACGATGCTATCCAGAAAATTCTTAATATCTTACTACAGTTTAAGTTTGCAACATTATAGTTGTCCTTAAAAGTTCAATCCAGGGGCCGGCTCCATGGCCAAGTGGTTAAGTTCATGCGCTCTGCTTCAGCGGCCCAGGGTTTCACTGGTTCGGATCCTGGGTGTGGACATGGCAATGCTCATCAGGTCATGCTGAGGTGACATCCCACAGAGCACAACCAGAAGGACCTACAACTAGAATATACAACTATGTACTGGGGGGCTTTAGGGGGAAGAAGAAGGAAAAGGAAAAAGAAAAGCAAAGAAGATTGGCAACAGTTGTTAGCTCAGGTGCCAATCTTTAAAAAAAAAAAAAAAAGCTCAATCCATACGGATAATAGAGAAAGAACTGACCTGGAAGTGAGATTTAGTTAGCCCCAGTTCTGCTAATTTACTTTATTGGGTCCGGAAGTAAATCGCTTAAAACTTTGAGCCTGTTCCCTCAGATGATGAGGGTGATAACTCAGTTTTCTTCAAGCTCTATATCTCTGGGTCTTTAACAAATTGACTTTGAGTAGCACTATCTCTTGTCAGAGTTAGAAGACAAAGCTCAAATGCTCTTCACAAAGGGTTAACTCTAGTTGAAAAATAGGGTTAAGATAAAGTAGCACTTTAAGAAATTCCTTAAAATATAAATTTTAACTACATATACAATCACTGCTATTCCAAGAACCCACTATTCATGAGATATTTTTCTAGCATACATGTGTAGCCACAACCAGAGATTGCTCTCTAAAGAGCTAGAAAAGCATTGACTTGCCACATAATGAAATGCTCAAATCAGAAGTGTGTTCACATGCTTGTGGTGATGGATTGTAATGAGTCTTTTGGTGGTGAACATGATGTAATCTACATAGAAATCGAAATATATAACGATGTACACTGGAAATTTACATAATGATATAAACCAATGTTACAGCAATTAAAAAAACCCAAAACCTTCATATAAAAAAACAAAAGAAGAAGTGTGTTAAACCAGAATTCACTTTCAGATAAACATCAGGACCAGATTTTCACTCTGATCTTAACAAGTTACCTTAGGAAATAACAATAGTTTACACTCAATGTATACTTAGCAATGTCATTTCTAGAAAGTTATTGAATGCAAAAATGCTTCCCAGCAAAAAAAAAAATTTCTCTGGATTGGAAGTGCTTACTAACTGTTAGTTTGCATTATGACTGTTCCAAATGTCATCCTTCTATCACCATGAGAACAGTCATGGCATGACTGAGTACACTCTGATTTCTCTTCTTTAGTGCCTGCAACTGCCATCTCATGGGAACACACTACTCAGAACAATGAAACGCAGTTCCTCCTTCCCTCCAAATACTCACTAAGATCATTGTAATAAATTCAACGTACATTTTGATGTCTTGTGCCTCTGCAGAAAGTCTTCAGCTTCCAATTCAGCTCCCAACCTTTTTGTTGCTGCTTTCACCCAGGGGTGGGGGTGGGGGTTCTGGAACTCCCTGGCACTTCTCTCGAAAGGCCAGTAGTTCAGTCTTCAAGATCTCCGCCTCTGTATTGCAGAGCTTGCAGCTCATGCTTGGCTGGCCACTTTCTGCATGTGTTTCTATCCACTTCAAGCCCTGTTCAACAATTTCTGACTTCCTAGAATTCTCTGCCCTCTCTCAGCTGCCCGCATTCCTTTTCACTGTGAAGTTTCTGGTTGCTTGGCTATGATCTAGACCCTGGCTGTATGGTTGTCCACTTTCCTTTCCACTAAGATGGTGGATTTGCTCTCTATTGTAGTGGAAGTGTCTTATCTCCTGACAGATGTCTTGGTTGCTAACCAGTGTATGTGGAATTTCCTGACCACTTTCGTTGCCCGCTGTCTTTTTCACGATGGCCTTAAATAACTGGTTAGCCACTTTTCTGGAGCTTCCTGCCCACTCTGAGACAAGACTCATACCACATCTGTCTATTATAACTTTCTTCTATCATACCCTGGTATTTTCTTCACACTGGAAGACTCTCTCACACTCCAACGCACTTTTCTTCACCACAATTGCACCTCAGGACAAAAATCACAGGCATGACTGTGCCAGTCGTGTCCACACAGTCTTCTCAATAAACATATGGTCTTACCCTGTACTCCTTCAGAGTCACACGTTCTTACATGGATCAGACAACACAACTACCTACTTTAGAAACAAACATCTTTGGATTACACATTGGGAGTCACTGCCCGCCTCCTCCTTCAGAGATGTGATTACTTAGATTAGACTCCATGTCTAACTGGTCCAGGATCCAAAATCACTGGAATTAATCTTGGTGGTAGCAGTTTACCTCTCCCTCTTCAGATAGGCATTTACTTCTGGGGATCAGACCCCATGACTAATTTGTCCAGGATTCAGGATCACTGAAATTAATTTTGGTTGTGGCATATGTCCCTACTTCAGGTAAGCCTTTACTTATATAGATTCAATAACACAAATAACTAGCCATGAAACCAACATCATTGGCTATAATTTTGGAGGTGGATTTTTTTTCTTCTCCTTCAGACAGGTGTACATTTGTTTGGGTTATACCCCCAAGATTAGCTCATCCAGAATCCAATATCGCTGGGATTAATTTTGATGGTTTTGGTTTTCCCTCTCCGCCTTCAGATAAGCCCTTTCTTATATGGTTCAGACCACCATCTAATTCTTCCAGGATCCAATATTACAGGAATTAAGTTTAGTGGTGACACTTTTTCTTGTCATACTTCAGATATACATCTATTTGTACGGATCAGACCATATAACTCTCTTGCCCAGGATCAAGTATCAGTGGAATTAGTCTCGATGTTCGTCTGGAGCCTGAATTTTCCCCTGAGCTTCGTTTGTTGACCGTTTCTTTATCTAAACCCAAACTCAAACCTTCCCCTGGATCTGCTTCCATTCTCATTTTTCTCCTTACCACCCTATTGCCCCATTTCCATCCCTGCCTGCAAGAATATTTTCTTGGACATGACCTCCATAAATCACCTGACTGTGAAGCCAAAGAAGTATCTGGACCCAACATACTTCATCCTGGAGGTTCAATGTACATAATCCATATCTAAAAACTATAAAGACAGGAAAAATAAGCGGAAGGAGAGCAAGACAGTACATTGAAACTGGTCCAATAATGCAGGTTAAAATCAGAAATAGACAAAGAGAGCCAGCTTTGAAATAATAGACAAAGAAAATCCACATGATAAAAGGAGTTGGTCCTCCAATCTATTTATAGCTTTGAAGTTCATTATCATATATGGTGATAAGAGCCAACAGCCTCTTATTGGCTCTGTCTTCTATTACATAGCTCTTTTCAAGAAACATCAGTTCCGGGGCCAGCCGGTGGCATAGTGGTTAGGTTAACGCACTCTGCTTCGGGGGCCCGGGGATTGCAGGCCCAGATCCCAGGCACGGACCTAGCACAGCTAATCAAGCCACACTGTGGCAGCATCCCATACAAAGTGGAGGAAGATTGGCACAGATTTTAGCTCAGCAACAACCTTCCTCAAGCAAAAAGAGGAAGAGTGGCAACAGATATTGGCTCAGGGCCAATCTTCTCCACTCAAAAAAACCCAAAGACAGATCTGTTTGCTTCTCCCATTCTTCACAGAAAACTCCCAAAAGAATGGACTTACTCAGTTCTTCCTTATCCAATCTTGTACTGAGCCCACTCCTGAATTTACTTCTCCAAGAGAGTTCTGTCACTACCCCTCTTCCTCCCACCTGTACGCACAGACACACAAAACCCCTAGCAGAACCCCTGGGGGAGGGAACTTAGTTCAGTCATCCTTCAGCCAATCACTTTCTGGCCCACCTCCTGGCATTTCTTTCTGGAAAGTTCTGTGTTCATAATGGCACTATATCAAAAACATCTAGAGAAGGTTCTTAGTTCCATTCTTCTTCAAACCAACACATTCAGATCTGCTCTAAGACATTTGTTTTCCCAGAATATTCTGTTCTCAAACCTTCATTGTTGTTAGTGCCATCAAGGTGATTCCGACTCCTAGCGACCCTGTGTCCAGCAGAGCAGAACCCTGCCTGGTCTTTTTGCGCCATCCTCTCACCTTCCACTGCTGTATCAGACAACGCTCTGCTGCTATTCATAGGGTTTTCATGGCCAGTTTTCTCAGAAGTGGATGGCCAGGTCCCTCTTCCTAGTCTGATGTAGCCTGGAAGCTCCGCTGAGACCTGTCCACCATGGGTGACCCTGCTGGTATTTGAAATAACACGCAGACGCCGCAGTACGACAACCAACAGACGGGTGGTGTGGTTCCCTGACTGGGAAACAAACCTGGGCCTTAACAGTGAGAGCACTGAATCTTAACCACTAGACCACCAGGGCTGGCTGTTCTCAAACCTACCCTCACAGAAATACTCAGGGGTGTGGGCTTAATCAGTTCTTCCTCATCAAATCACATTCTAATCCAATACCCTGACTTTTACTTCTTCCAGAAAGCTCTGTCCTCATGACCTCACTATATCACAAAACCCAGGGGGTGGGAGTTTGGTTCAGATTTCCTTCAACCAATCATGTTGTAACATGCTCCGAGACCAATATTTTCCCCAGAATCTTCTGTCCTGTGTAGAGAGATGCCTCTACCATAACAGAAAGCCTCAGGGTTAAGTAACTATCCAGTTCTTCCACATCTATTAATTATATGAGCCCACCTCTTGAACTTTACTTCTTCCAGAAAATTCTGTCCTTATTCTACACCCCAGTATAGACCCTAACAGAAATTCCATGAGAGAGAACATAGTTCAGTACTCCTTCCATCAATCACATTCTGACACCATAAAGTTCTGTCCTTATCCCGTCACCATATCAGAAATACCCTGGGTAGGAATCTTAGTTCAGTTCTCCTTCACCAATCATGTTCTTCTCTGCTCCTCAGGTCTCTACATGCCCCAGAATGTTCAGTCTTCATGTACTCAATCTAAAAGAAACCCCAGGGGTAGGGACTTAGTCCTAACTCATCCAGTTATGTTCTGAGTCCTCCTCCTGATCTTTACTCCTTCCAGAAAGTTCCGTCTCAATTTCTGCCCCTCTGCCCCCCACCCCCACAGACACATTCATAGAAACACCAAGAGGTGGGAACTTAGTTCAGTTCTCCTTTAAGCAATCATGTTCAGACACCATCCCAGATGTGTAATTTTCCTAGAATGCTGTATCCTCCCCTACCCATCCTAACAGAAACCTCCAGGGTGGAGAGAATGAAGATAGAACACTCTGGAGAGAATGAAAGTAAGGGAGGGGATCAGAATATGACTGGTTCAAGGGGAATTGAACTAAGGTCCTTCCCCTAGGAGTTGCTGACATAGTGAAGTTATGAGAATAGAACTTTCTGGAAGAAATCAAGGTCAAGGAGGTATGGTTAGGTGATCAGTTGAAGGATAAATGAACTAAAATCCCTCCCTTGGGGTTTTTTGAAGGGTGAGTTTTCGAGGAAAGAGGTAAGATCAGATCTTTCTGGAAGAAGTAAATGTCTGGGAGCAGATCCAAACGTGATTAGTTGAAGGAGAACTGAACTAAGCTCATTACCCTGGACATTTCTGATAGAGTAAGGATATGAGGACAGAAGTTTCCTGAAAACGTAAAGGTCAGCAGATGAGGACAGAATGTGATTGGTTGAGTCAACTAAGTTCCCTCCCCTGGAGTTTCTGTGACAGTGTGTTGGGGGATAAGGACAAAACTATCTGGAAGAAGTAAATGTCATTGGGTCAGCTCAGAACATGGTAAGATAATGATGAACTAAATAGCCCACTTCACAGAAGATGTCTGTGTGGGGGCTGAGAAGAGGACAGAATATTCTGGGAAAAGTAAATGGGAACACAGAACCTTCTAGAAGAAATAAGCTGTCTCCACTGGGGGTTTCTGTGAGAGTAGAGATGAGGGGAATGAGAAAGAAACTCTAGGCAAAGTAAAGGTCTGGAAGTAGATCCAAACGTGATTGGTTGAAGGAGAATTGATCTAAGCTGGGTATGTCTGATATAGTGAGGTTATGAGACAGAACTTTCCAGCATAAGTAAAAACTAAGAGGTGGGGTCTGCTCCACTATTCTCCTGACATCTCTGCATGAACTTTGCTTTTCCCAGAACGTTCTTTCCTCATTACCCCACCCTTGCAGAATAATCCGGGGAAGGGAGCTTACTTTATTTCTCCCTCAGCCGACGTTAATTGGGACCAATTACCTCTGCTCTAGTTTCTCCCTGGTTCATAGGCCCAAAGGGGGTCCAGCTCTGACTATCTAAGCAATGTTAAATGAAAAGTTGAGTAATTGTATTTCAAGGAATGTATAGCTGCATAACTTTCTTTTTCCCAATATCTCTAATGAAGAAAAAAAATAAAAACAAGGCTGGCTTTATCATTGTCATTTAAAAACATTCTTTCCATTTTCATGTATTCTTTGAGGTTAAAGAAATGAAAATAGTTATTTATATATACTGTAATGGTGCCTTCTAGAGTCTCCCCAAAAAGCTTGTTTAAAGCAAACTCATGAGACAGTAAATAAAGCTTTTTTTTCAGTTGTGAAGAAAGTCTGTTGTGAATATTCAGTTGTGAATATGTTGAGATAATTGTAGATTCACATACAGTTGTAAGCAATAATACATAGAGGGGCTGGCCCCGTGGCCCAGTGGTTAAGTTCATGCGCTCCGCTTCAGGATTTCGCCAGTTCGGATCCTGGGCGCAGACACGGCACCGCTCGGCAGGCCATGTTGAGGTGGCATCCCACATGCCACAACTAGAAGGACCCACAACTAAAAATATACAACTATGTACTGGGGGGATTTGGGGAGAAAAAAAGCAGGAAAAAAAAAGAGATTGGCAATGGTTGTTAGCTAAGGTGCCAATCTAAAAAAAAAAGAAATAATACATAGATATCTCATGTACCCTTTACTCATGTACTTCCCTGAATAGTAACATCTTGCAAAACTATAGCACAATATCACAATCAGGATTTTGGCACGATACAATCTACTAATCTTATTCAAATTTCCCCCGTTTCACTTGTACTCATTTGTGTGTGTGTTTTTATTTCTACACAATTGTATCCCATGGATAGGTTCCTGTATCCACTACCACAGGCAAGATACCAAACAGCTCCATTGCCACGTGGATCCCTCGTGTTTATAACCATTCCTACCTTCCCCACACCTCGCCCTGTCCTTAAACCCTGTCAACCACTAATTTGCTTTCCGTATCTATAATTTTGTCATTTTAAGAATATTGTATAAAGAGAGTCATACAACATATAACCTTTTAGGATTGACTATTTTCTTCTTTTAAATTATTTTATTAAAGTCATATTAGCTTATAACACTGTGTGAATTTCAGGCACACTTTATTACGCATCAGTTTCTGTATAGACTGCATCATGTTCACCATCAATAGTTTGGTTTTTATCCATCATCATACATATGTACCCCTTTACCCCTTTTTCCCTCCCCCCGCCCCTTCCCCTCTGGTAACTACAAATTGCTTCTCCTCATCCGTGTGTTTGTTTATGTTCCACACATGCGTGAAATCATATGGTGTTTGTCTTTCTCTGTCTGACTTATTTCACTTAGCATAATACCCTCAAGGTCCATCCACATTGTCACAAATGGCACGGTTTTGTCTTTTTTATGGCTGGGTAGTATTCCATTGTATACATTTACCACATCTTCTTCATCCATTCATCCGTTGATGGGTACTTGAACTGCTTCCACATCTTGGCTATTGTGAGTAATGCTGCAAGGAATATAGGGGTGCAAATGTCTTTCTGAATTATTGATTTCATGCTCTTTGGATAAATATCTAGTAGTAGAATAGTTGGATCATATGGTAGTCCTATTTTAAATTTTTTGAAGAATCTCCATACTGTTTTTCATAGTGGCTGTACCAGTTTGCATTTCCACCAGCAGCGTGTGAGAGTTCCCTTTTCTCCACATCCTCTCCAACACTTGTTATTTCTTGTCTTCTTAATAATAGCCATTCTGGGGGCCAGCCCAGTGGCGCAGTGGTTAAGTTCACACGTTCCGCTTCTTGGCAGCTCTGGGTTCACCGGTTCGGATCCTGGGTGTGGACACAGCACCGCTTGGCAAAAGCCATGCTGTGGTAGGCGTCCCACATATGAAGTAGAGGAAGATGGGCACGGATGTTAGCTCAGGGCCAGTCTTCCTCAGTGAAAAGAGGAGGATTGGCAGTTGTTAGCTCAGGGCTAATCTTCCTCAAAAAAACAAAAATAGCCCTTCTGATGGGTGTGAGGTGATATCTCATTGTAGTTTTGATTTGCATTTCCCTAATAATTAGTGATGTTGAACATCTTTTCATGTGCCTATTGGCCACCTGTATATCTTCTTTGGAAAAATGACTATTTTCATTCAGTATAATTCCCCGAAGATTCATCCAGGTTGTTTTGTGTACCAATGGTGTGCTCCTTTTGATTGCTGATGGTAATCCACCACACGGATGAACCAAAGTTTGTTTATCCAATCACTCACTAAAGAACATTTGAGTAGTTTATGTTTTTTGGCTATTATAAATTGAGCTATGAACATTCACACATAGGTTTTTTTGTGTGAAAATAAGTTTTCAGTTCTGTGGGATAAAGGCTGAGGAATATGATTGCTGGGCTGTATGATAGTTACATTTTTAGTTTTATAAGAAATTGTCATACACTTTTCTAGTAAATAACACTCTAAACCGACCACGTGTTAGTTTTATCTTTGGGGATAACTCTGTAGTTTTGACAAAGATGTTGAGACCATGTTGTCAGAATTTTAAAAAAACATAATGTGGGGCGTAACCTGAGAGTCTCCGGTTTTCTTCATATAATACCCAAATCTCAAACACACAAGGACAGATTAAAGCCTGGACAGATGGATGGACTTATTAATTTTATAAATGTTATGTGCTTGTAGTTTACGTTTAGAAAGAGGATTCATTCAGAAAATCACCATTAATCGTTTCTAAGGACAATATATATTGAAATTTAAGGGACACTGAAGAAAATGAGTTGTTGACTGCAAGTGATTTATATTTTCCATCACTTCTAGGGTCTCTGTCATTTTATCACATAACCCTTTATTATCACTAAGAGTAACAGAAATAAGATTCACTTTTTTGACTGGAAAAGCTTAATAAAATGCCACAGAATATGAGTGGTTTATTATATAGCAAAAAGAGAAAAAGCAATTAAAAAATTAGCATCAGATGAATAATGATCACACTAATAAAAAGCAAGTTGTCCTATGATACTGGGGATTTTTTGAACAATTACAATGATCGAAAGCTTTTTCTTACAATTAAATGAGTTTTCTCTTATTTTTATATTTGAAGATCTTGAACATTTTAAAATCTATTCCAGTACAACTAGAAGGACCCACAACTAGAATGTGCAAGTATATACTGGGGGGCTTTGGGGAGAAGAAGGGAAAAAAAAGTGGTAACTAAAAAAATAAAATCTACTCTACAATTTTATTCAACAAATCACTGATGCATTTATGCTGAACAAAGTTTAAATCATATTCAGATACGCAGCAATGAAATATTTTCAAATAAGAGAATGTTTGCATTGAAAATGTTTTAAAAATAAAATAATACAATTAAAGAAGCTTAGGTTACCTACTTTTAAAGTGATTTTTCACTGTATTGTCTGGATTGGATACTGTTTTTGACAAACTAGCTATAAATGCCTTTTTTCATTTAATGGGGATGGCGATTTCAATGTAGTTTGAGTAGCAGGTGGGATGAAATCTTACTGAAATGGAAAGATGAAGATTATTAACTAAAAGGAAGCAGGTGCTAAACAGGATAACGTTATTTTGGTCAAAAGTATACAAACCCATATATTATATATATGCCCATGCTTAACGAAAGTTCAGAAGCACATGCACCACAGAGTTAACATAGGGGATCTCTGGAGGTGGCAATATGAATAGTTTTAAAATTTCTGCTTACTTGTTTTTTTTTTTTTTTTTTTGAGGAAGATTAAGCCTGAGCTAACATCTACCACCAATCCTCCTCTCTTTGCTGAGGAACATTGGACCTGAGCTAACACCCAGGATCTGAACCGGTGGACCACAAGCCGCTGAAGCGGAACATGCGAACTTAACCACTGCGCCATCAGGCCACCCCCTTACCTGTATTTTCTAATTCTCTACAATGCATATATACTACTTCTATAATAATAAATGGTACTTTTTCAACGGATCGCAAATGAAAATATTATGGAACATGTGCCACTTAGCTATTCATCTTTTCTTTTTCTAATTAGACTTTATTTTTTTAGAGCGCTTTTAGGTTCACAGCAAAATCGAGGGGAGTACAGAGATTTCCCACCTACCCTCTGTCTCCACACATGCACAGCCTCCCTCATTACCAACATCCCCCACCAGAGCGGAACACTCGTTACAATTGCCGAACCTACGTGGACACACCGTTATCACCCAAAGTCCATAGCTTACATTAGGATTCACTCCTGGTGTTGTACATTCTCTGGGTTTGGACAAATGAATAATGAAATGTATCCATCATGATGGTCTCATACAGAGTATTTTCGCTGCCCTGAAAATTCTCTGTGCTCTGTGTATTACGCTCTCTGCCCACCCCTACCCCTGGCAACCACTGATCTTTTACTGTCACTATAGTATTGCCTTTTCCAGAATGTTATATATTTGGAATCATACAATATGTAGCCTCTTCAGTTTGGCATCTTTCACTTAGCAATATGCACTTAAGTTTTCTCCATGTCTATTCACGGCTCGATAGCTCATTTATTTTAGTGCAGAATAATATTCCATTGGCTGCATGGACCACAGTTTATTCAGTCATTCACCTGCGGAAGGACATAATCTAGTTTTTTTACCAACAATGAAAAATAAACACAAAACCTCAAATTTAAAAAAAAAATGTTTTTATGAGTTCAGCAAATGTATTGTTTGTCATAAGTTTGTCAGTTTTACTGTTTACGTTTGGAACAGTCCGTTTTCATGCGCAGACGTTTAGAAGCACTATTCTATTTTGACATTTTTGTGTGCTGGTTTACACGTTGTTCTGGCTGGTGGGTTTGCTTTGTACGTACCATAGGCTTGTCAGATATGAAGAGAATATACTAGTCCAGTTTGAATAAACCTATACTCGTTTAGAACAAACTAGGTGGGGTTTGGGAAGCGGGATTTACCTGCTTGAACAACTTATCATCAACGTGAATTCTCTTGAAATATTGCTTTAAGTGCAACCACATAGATTTCTTTTGACCTGAGGCCTGTTCATCAGTATTCCATATGAGAATCTCCTGGCTAATTCAATGGACATGTATTAATTGAGTGCTAACTCTGTGCCAGGCTCTCCTCTAGGTGCTTGTGACACATGAGAGTACAAACGAGACAAAAAGACTTGCCCTTGTGGGGTTCACATACGAGTGGAAGGAGACTGACAGTAAGCAGAATACATCAGTAGGTTTCATTACATGTTCTAAAGCGAAGGGCTTCAGAAAAACACAAAGCAGGCTAAGGGGATCTGGATGCAGGGGGAAGGTGCGATTTTAAATAGGGTGGTCAGGATGCACCTCACTGAGACGACATACAGGAAAAGACTTGAAGGAGGTGAAGAGTGGGCCATACAGGTATGGGAGAAGGAAAGTTTCAGGCAGAGAAACAGTCCTGTGGGGAGCATTCTTCGTGAGTTAGAGGAGCCGAGCAGAGGCCAGTGTGGCTGGAGCGGAGTGAGGGTGGGAGGGATAGAGATGTGGAGGGTTCCGTCAGAGAGAATCCTGTCGAGACGTGTCGGCCATTTGTGAGCTCTTTGTCTTCTATTCAGAAAGAGACGGGAGCCAATGAAGTGAACAGAGGAATGACATGATCTGACTTAGATTATTAATGGGATAACTGGCTGCTGAAAAGAGGCCAGAGCAGAAGCGGGGAGACCAGTTACTGCAGTGACCGGGAGGCCACTGGGGTCGACGGTGGGAGTGGCAAGAAGTCATCAGATTTGGAAACATTTTGAAGATAAAGTCAACAGGATTAACTGAGATTAGACAGATTGAACTTGGAGCAGGTTTCAGAATAAAATCAAGAGTGCTGTTGTGGACATGGTAAGTGTGAATTGTCTATTAGACATCAAATCTAAATCTTATTTCCATCACCAGTACCAATGATCTGTAAGCACTGACTGGGGGGAGGAAGTAGTAGGTATAAGAATTGTAGAAAATGTTCTTTATAGCCAGTGTACGTGCAAACTAAGAGGATAAGGGTGTACACATGCAATTACAACTTTTTCTAACAGTCAACATTTATTTACTCATCTATTGGGAAATAAGTATATATTGAAGCACTATTAGATGCTCAGTATTGGTGCAGGGAAACTAGGGGTCAACTAAGTTTTGAATCCTGGATTCACTACTTACTAGTCGCTTAGCTCCACCGTACCTTGGGTTACCTTCCGAAAAAGAGGACAATAATAACACCTACTTCATAGGGATGTTGGGGGGATTAAATGAGAGAACCATGTGTACAGCATTTAGAACAACATATGATAAATATTCTATATGTTACTTATTATCTCCATCAGGGCCTATCTTTTCCTTCCTAGCATATCCTCTCCCCTAGCCAATCTTAACATAAACAGAAAGAATACCAATAAAATGCATGATGGGGACAGTTATCATATATATCATATACCAAGGTCAAAATGTAGCTAGTCTAGAACCTCAGGCCAGTTCCTACCGCTGTGCCTGATCAACACGCTGTCAGACTCACATACACAAGCAAAAATAGCTAAGGGGGCTTTGAGAACTCTTAGGACTCTCTGTTGATCAAGAACCTCTTCCGTAGTCACCCACACCTGGAGAACACTGCCTCAGTCACCGAAACTGTATACTCCTGCTAGTCCTTAATCACTCACACCCACAAGGAAGCTGGAATCAACGCAGAGAACAGGTCATTAAACGGGCACCTTTTGTGTCCTACCCCGGCTACGCTTCCGTGTGAACCACGCCATCTGGTTTCCTTTTCCTCATCTCCTGGCCTCGATTCTGCTGTTTCCTGACTGTTAAAGCCAGTTTGAACCTCATTGCTTAAATGCTGACCTATGACCATCTGATCAGATTCGCTGTTGATGCCTGGCCACCCGGCCCCACTAACATAGAATCCAAAGTTGGGTTGCATCATTCAATTTGACCTGACACTCTAAACTCGGACTTGGGCTTCTCTTTTAGGAAAATGAAAACTATACGCGTTTTTTTTGAACCAGCTTCCTTTCTGTGATCACTCTCTAGGTTTTACATTTCTTTAGTTAAGCTTCTCTGTGAGGGCTGAGGTGTTAAAATGTAGTGGAGTTGTGGTTTGGGAAAGGGTGAGTCATTATTCAGTCTCTTGAACAATGTCTATGTTCTTAGTAATAAGAGTAATATTATCAATAATAATGATGACCAACATTTATTTTTTTATTTTATTTTATTTTTTTTAAAGATTTTATTTTTTTCTTTTTCTCCCCAACGCCCCCCAGTACATAGTTGTATATTCTTCGTTGTGGGTCCTTCTAGTTGTGGCATGTGGGACGCTGCCTCAGCGTGGTCTGATGAGCAGTGCCATGTCCGCGCCCAGGATTCGAACCAACGAAACACTGGGCCGCATGCGGCGGAGCGCGCGAACTTAACCACTCGGCCACGGGGCCAGCCCCGATGACCAACATTTATTGAGTGCTTACCATATATTATGCTAATGTTGTGTTACATCTTTTACATTCATTATTATCTCAATTACTGCAGTAAATAACCAATGAGGTAAATAATGTTTTCTCCATTTTATAGATGAGGAAACCAAGGCTTAAAAAGTTGCATTAGAGGGCCAGCCCAGTGGTGCAGCAGTTAAGTTCACGCGCTCTGATGTGGCGGCTCAGGGTTTGCCAGTTCTGATCCCAGGCGCAGACCTATACACAGCTTATAAAGCTATGCTGTGGTAGGCGTCCCACATATAAAGTTGAGGAAGATGGGCATGGATGTTAGCTCAGGGCAAGCCTTCCTTGGCAAAAAGAGGAGGATTGGCAGCAGATGTTAGCTCAGGGCTAATCTTCCTCAAAAAAAAAGTTGCATTAGTCAGGGAGAAAGTGGCAGAGCTTAAACTCAGGCTTTTCTGGGCCAAAGCTGGTACTGTTAACCACCAAAGTCTGTCACAAGACTCGACTTCTTAGGTCTATTCTCTCCTGCAGTTTCTCTTGGTTACTTAAGGCACTACCTTTCACCGATCCTTCAATATTTGATGAATGTGGGGGCAGAAAAAGGCCTCTATATAAATGTTCAGCAATTCTTGCCCTTTACTAAAACAAACACCTTACATTTTTATGGAGCTTTGCAACCTCAAAATATTTTCACGCCCTATCACTTTGGATCTTCATAATGCTTTTAGTGGTGATCAAGACAGGGCTTGTTAGCCCCTTTTTCTAGATAAATAAGCCAAGGTTCAAAGAGGTTAGGAGACCTGCACAAAGTCTCTCGACTGGTAAACTGGCTAGACAGGTTATAACCAGGTTTTTGGACTATTCATCGACTTTCTAAAACTTCTAGTTATAAACAGCATTTGAAAATTATTGTTAGGATATATTGTTCTTAATATAAATTGTAGAGGCTCATGGCTTACTTTCTAGGAAAGCATCAAATATGAAGAACAAGATATTAACAAAACCCCAAAGATCAGTCTTTTCTCTTTGTTCTTGAGTTGAGGGTTGTGACGTTAAAAGGTGTGTATCGGTTTGCTGGGGCTGCCTT
Organism: Equus quagga; assembly: GCF_021613505.1. Taxonomy (NCBI): domain Eukaryota; kingdom Metazoa; phylum Chordata; class Mammalia; order Perissodactyla; family Equidae; genus Equus; species Equus quagga. Next base: position 46,143,180 of record NC_060276.1, read on the forward strand.
AGCAAAATGCTACAGACAGGGTGGCTTAAACAACAGATATTTACTTTCTCTCAGTTCTGGAGGCTAGAAGTCCACGGTCAAAGTGTCAGCAGGGTTCATTCTCCTGAGGTCTCTCTCCTTGGCTTGCAAATGGCTGTCTTCTCGCTGTGTCCTCACATAGCCTTTGCTCTGTGAGTGCACATTCTTGGTGTTTCTTCCTCTTCTTATAAGGACACCAATCCTGTTGGATTAGGGCCCCACTCTTATGACCTCATTAATCTGAATTACCTCTTTATAAGTCCTATTTCCAAAGACAGTAGTTGTCCGGGGGTGTCCTCGGGGGATTGGTTCCAGGACCCCCCTCCAATACCAAAATCCACGGATGCTTAAGTCCGTTATATAAAATGGTGTAGTGTTTGCATATAACCTATGCACATCCTCTCGTATACATTAAATTGTCTGTAGATTACTTGTAATACCTAATACAAGGTAAATGCTATGTCAATAGTTGTTATACTGTAGTGTTTAGGGAATAATGACAAGAAAAAAGTCTGTACATGTTCACTACAAATGTAACCATTGTAGGTCTTTCAATCCACGGTTAGTTGAATTCGCAGATGTGGAACTCGTGGACATGGAGCACTGACTCTAAAGTCTCATTCTCAGGTACTGGGAGTTAGGGCTTCAAGATATGAAATTTGGAGGGACACAATTCAGTCCACAACAGGGGGCTTCCTATTAAGCAAGTGCTCCTTCATCTGATGGATCTGAGAGTTCTAATGAAATAAAAAACGTTTCCAACACCAGTATGAAACCCTGTGTAAAATCAGAGATATCACATGAAGATTTAAGCTTGAAACAATTTTTGAAATGAAGAATCCTAATACACAGATAAACACAGGCTTGATCTTATACCCATTGCTAGAAGGAAAAAGGAAGAAAGAAGGAATTAAGAAGCATCTAAATTACCTAGGGGGAAATAGAAGTCCCAAACCTTTAAAATATACAATATAAGTAATAGTAGACAATGTCAGGAACATCCTGGTGAACCTCCGAAGCCAGTTAATGTGTGACTATACTTATTATTTCTACAAGGTGCTTGTATTTTGACTGATTGCTTATTCAGAGTTAGCACCTTCCACAAAGTATTATCCTAAATCATAACTGGAGTTTAGAATATGTCAGACGAAGGTTGACTGGGAGCCCATGTCTGATCACTAGAAGGGCAGGACAGGAATACGGGATATGAGAGTGTACGATGAAATCCAAGGAGGTCTGCCACTAAGTTCTGGCAGACAATACAGACGTGAAGAGCAGCCGGTTGGCCTCAGGTAGATCTTGAGTAGGCATCACTAAGTCAGCCACAGGAACTGGGACTTAGGATGGAGGCGAGGTTCTGCCAGGACTCAGTGATCAGTCATAATCCTAGACTTGGAGAAATGGTGTAGAAACCTAGGTAGAGGCTTAGGTACTCAAGCAGAAGACCAAGACCTAGTTATAGGAACTAGGCCAACGATTTGAAGCTGGCACAAAAAAACACGGGCAAGAACCAGAGTAAAGGTCAGCATGGGGATACCAGCAAGGCAGCCTGATTTTGAGCAGGTAAGCCACTGGCTGGCCTAGGGCTCCCTGTCTTCCTCCTGCCTAGGAGCATAATTGATCTCAGAGTTTGAGGTAGCTTTAAAACTAGATTCAGGAGCTAAAAGGCTCAAAAATATTTAGGTGCAAGGGATCTGGTAGGTCATTCATCCCTATAGGATAGCCAATGTCATTGCCATTGCTTATTTTGTGTTGCATTTGAGTTAATCAGGTCTAGCAACAAAATATCCCAAAGACGCTTCAAGAAAAGCATTGTTCTGACAGTATTGAATAGATTCATCATTTTCTTTTACAAGAGTGAATCGCTAGCCTATAATAGAGCTTGTCTTAGCTATTGTACTTTCCTTAAGAGCCCCCTAGGAGATCCAGCCACTGTGACTGGTTGTCACTCCACAGTAGGGGAAGTGATTTCCTCCACCGTCAGCATCCTCATAACTATGAGAGTCTTACCCAATAACAAAACTGATGTACTGCTCGATTTTCCCCAGGACGAATTTAAGGAGAAGAAGAAAGGCAATTAAAAATCACCGAGATCACCTAAGGGGAAAAATTTTTCAAAAAACCACAAAGTTTATTTCTGTGATATTTATTACTCTGCGGCTAGATTGAAACAATGTAGGCTCCCTGGGGCTTCGTTTGTCCCCCACCTGGAAGTGTCAGTTGGTACAGATTGTAGCAGACTGTCTGCTTAAAGGCATTGACCACATGGAGCCTGTGACATCTGTGGTTTTTGGTCTTTAATGACTGTGTACTTGTTTCTAGTTCTGCGATGTGTATTTATCCAGTGCAGGATCTGGAAGATACATAAAAAGACCTTCAAAAATGATAAGTAAACTGAATCTCTGAGCTTGCATTTACTGTGTATCATATTAGTCAGTACTTTACAAATAATATATCAAAATTCATAATATAGAATGTAATTGGGTTTCTTGTTCAACATTTGAATAGAAGAGTTAAGGAGAAAACCTGAAGGGGCATCCAGACATCATTTTGCCCAGTGTTATGGGTTGAATTGCGCCCCCCAAAAGAAGTGTTGAAACCTAATCCCTGGTACCTGGGAATGTGAACTTATTTGGAAATAGGGGCTTCGCAGATGTAATCAAGTTCAGATGAACTCATAGTGGTTGAAGGTGGGCCCTAATCCAATGTGACTGGTGCCCTCTTAAGAGGAAAGTTTGGACAGAGGAAGACGCAAGGAAGAGAGCCACGTGAAGACAGAGGCTGGGACTGGAATTACGCTGCCACAGACCAAGGAAGGCCTGGCAAGGAAGGATCGATCCACTTCAGAGAGAACATGACCCAGCCAACAGCTTAATTTCCTACTTCTAGCCTCCAGAACTGTGAGAGAATAAGATTATGTGGGTTTAAGCCACCCAGTTAGTAGCTTTTTTTTTTTATTCTACAGCAGCCCTTGGGAACAAATACACTGTTTTGTATCTGTCAGGATTGTACTTAAATAGGGTCAATTAGATTTTAGAGTATGTCAGGTGGTTGGTTTTTTTAAAAGATTGGCACCTGAGCTAACATCTGTTGTCAATCTTTTTTTTTTTTTCTCTTCTTCTCCCCAAAGCCTCCCAGTACACAGTTGTATATTCTAGTTGTAGTCCCTCTGGTTGTGCTATGTGGGACGCCGCCTCAGCACGGCTCGATGAGCAGCACCAGGTCTGCACCTAGGATCTGAACCAGCAAAACCCTGGGCCACCGAAGCGGAGTGTGCGAACAACCACTCGGCCATGGCGCCGGCCCCACAGGGTTGTTTTTAAGATCTTTGCCTACTGGTGAGTTTGTGAGTTTGACTTCTGGAATTGAGGACACCACAGAGACCTAAATCACCACATAAAATTAAGTACAAGAAAACTGTACTTGAATAACTCAGGGCACCTAATATTGTTTCTGGGGTGAATGTGTTTTTGGAGCCACTGGTTTGGTTTTTTTTTTAATTTATTGTTTGTGTATATCTCATATCTTAGAAACATTTCAAGTATCAAAAGACGAGAGTCAGACTCTTCAATCATTCTGATTATGTTCATTATTAACTGATTCAAAACGTAGGAATAAGGCTACGTGTGGAATTAATTGGTTTGCTTTTTAGCCAGGTTTCAAATCCATGTGTGGCAACCTGGGTCGTATCTTTCGCCCAGCAAGGCTTTTAAGTATTAGCAATTATACATTCTAGCACAGATTCTGCTAATATCTTAATAGTAATAAATAAACATCATTATTTTCATCCATGATAGATTTATTAGCAGGCTGATATCAGTGACCAATTGCTCTCCAATTTTTTGGAAAGGTCAGTTGTGGGAGTGTTTATAATAGCATTAGAGATAAACAGTGGAGGTGCTTTCATTACACGTTAAGACCGCTTAGGATCCTAGTAGGAAACCTGGTGCTTAATCCCATAATTCCCTTTTATTGGCAGACACAAAGAGACAGAAACGTAAAGTCTCTCCTTGCCATATCCTGACCTTCCGCCTTATGCTCTGAAGTAGCAAGTGTTTTGGTGTAAGACATATATGGGGCTTGCTTTTTTTTTGCCATTTCCATCACTCTGCTTCTCCAGCCATCGCTGCTCATGACACCAGGTGTGCCCACAGATCCGCACAGGCACGCAGTTCACTCATTCAGAAATGACAAGGGCTTAGAACGTTCAGAAAGTCAGGGGATGAGGATTTGCTGGAGATTTTCAGAAAGGCACCTTCATTAGTCGCAGAAATTACGCAAGTAGCACATTTACATCAGGTGCGCAGGGAACCAATTTATTCAATAAATACAACTAGGAATTAAAGTGGATAACTTATTAGGACTTGACAGAAATAAAACTTGTATGTATTTTGGATGCTTGCAAATCTGATACTCAAGGTTTTCAGATATAGACATTTTCTGGGTAGCATTATTGGTAATTGGATAACAGAACCTATATTTTCAAACTGCAATGACAGAATCATATTAGATGTTATTGCAATATGAACAGTTCTGCATCTTTTGTTCTTACTTAGAATGTTACTGTAATAATAACTGAGTCTTGTTAGAGACAATAGGAGCTTATGCGATTTATATTTAGAGAAAAGTGAAAGCCGAGTGAGTTGGGACAGTGAGAAGCCCAGGAGTGGGTATGGGATTATTTAAGCTCTCTGAAAGCAAGAGACAAGGAATGGAAGAGGGGCAAGAAATTCAGCGCACACAGTTTGACAGTATCTGTAAATAATGGTATACATGCCTTCCTGTTGTTATTATTTAAGGCCAGCTGGCAGACAGTAGCTATAAAAACAGCTGGCCAGGACTTTTTTTTTTCACTTCTAAAAACTTACCGAACATTTTTAATGCCAAGATCCAGGCTCTCAGTGAGAAGACACAAATATTGATTATAGAAGGAACACACACATGCACACGCACACACTCTAGTCTCCAGTGTTTTTCACCTACTTTAATTGAGAATACTACGCTATGAGTTGGCATACAATTTATCATTTAGCAAGTGAAAAAATAGGTCAGAGACATTAGCCCCCAAGCAGGATTTAGTCTTAGGTCCCATTTTGCCTATGTTGAAATCAACTGATTAAAGTTTGACCTACAGTTACAGAGTATTAGACTTGGAAAGGACCAGAGAAACAACCAATCTTATCCCTTTCTTTTTACATTTTCATTCATCCTTTGGAAAAATTATTGAATGTCTTCCATGTGCTAGGCTTGTTAATAGACGTTAGGGGATACCGCCGTGAATATGATAGTCTCTGGCCTCAAAAATCTCATAATCCATGGCAGTGCCTCTCAAATTTTAGTGTATATACAAAACGGCTGGGAAATGCTATTAATCCATAATCCGGTAGGTCTAGGGTGGGGCCTGAGATTTTGCATCTCTAACAAGCTCTGAGGTGGTACCCATGCTGTTGGTCCACAGACTCCACTTTGAGATGCAAGGGTTTAGAGGGTGAATATGTGAGAAACAGGTCTAAAGAGGCCAAGTGGCCTGTCCAATATCACACAACAAACTAACGATGGAGCCCAGATTCCTGACTCTCAGCCCAGTGCCCCTTCTAGTCCTTCATATTACTCTGAAGATCAGACTTGATTTATTATTTGGCTTAGGTGTCACCCACACATTTGAAATGCTTATAATTGTTGGACTTAAATGCTGACAACTTAGCAGTAAGAGTTGCAAATTTCTGTTTGCTTTAGAAGATATACTGAAAAGAGTATGCTTGGAAAGGTGGCCCTTCCGAAGAAATTCTAGAGCCCAGGAGAAAGATCCCCAAATCCAAGAAAGATCCACAGAGTGGCTAAGCACAATCCATTACTGCACGGAGTCATTTGTACAAGAAACATTTATTCACAGCCTACTCTATGCGTAGAATTTAATCTTTACTCACTTCTATACCCATGACAAATAGAAATGGCAAGCAGTAGGATATATTCGAGTACATGAGGAAGCCATTTGGTGTAAACCTAATTCGGCCTGACTTTGTTTTTTCCAAAAGGGCCTGACATGGCCATTGAGCATGCTCTGTATGTCTGCTTAAGCATTTGCTATGTCCCAAAGACAAGAACAAACGGCCTTAAGATAAAGGTGCACCTTCCCCCCACATTGGCATTTCCTTAAGGATAGGCATCTTTCCTTAGGCTAGAAACTGGCTGCTGTGCTCGCCTTTGATCATCCAGCTCAAGACAACTGACCTGCCACCCTGCTGTGTCCATCAATCACTGTGCCAATGACAGAGCAGTCTCGTGACTGTTGTAAAAGGGACATTTCAATCATATGTGAAACATCCTCCTTGAGGGTATATAACCACTCTGTACACACCACTTCTTTGGTACCCTTGGCCCTGGGCCATGGTCATCACATTTTGGCTCAGAATAAACTCACTCCAATTTTCATTTATAGATTGGTTATGGATTATTTTCGTCGACACCCATAATACCTTGTACAGTGCTAACAACACAAAGAAACGTCCAGTAAGTCCTTTTGGCCGAATGATAGCACTGAAGTAGATATTATGGAAGATCAAATGCACTGTTTGAGCCCTCTCCTGAAGGAATCTGAGATCTAGTTGTAGGAACAAGCCTCATTTTTTACATCATTCGCAGAGAATAATTCCTACATATGAGCAAGATTATGATCCTGTGATATAAACTATTAACAAGTGCTAGAGGAATTCAAAGTAAATATGGTTAAGGAAAGTTAAGTACAGACTGTAACTCATCAGATGTCTTGATAAAGTACATGAAAATTGAACTGAAGTATAAAGAGAATGGAGGATTTGGAAACTGATTGAGGAGGCACCGCGAGAATATGTAAAGCAGGGGACCTCATGTGTGAAGGTGCAGAGACAGCGCTGACTGTGAGTTTAGCTGATGGCAGTAGATTGACCTGGTCTGGAGGAATTTGGAGCGTGGAGGTGCTGATATTAAGGGAAACTATTATGTCAGTACACGTTGAACATCCTTAAGAAATGTTCTCTGTATAAACACACAATAGAAACGTTTAACAAAGACTTTTATTTTGTTCTGACTTCTTCTTGGATAAATATTCTAAAGTTAACATATTATCATCACCCTAATAAGATTATCACTCAACTTATTTATTTAATTAGGAGTCTCGATTTATCTACCATTAAGATGTAGAAAGTTATATGAACTATATTGGAACTTAAAAATATTTCTGTTTTATTGACTTCAAAGTAAGCTCTCTAATATCGTTATTCAGATTTTCTGATAACAAAACAACCCTTAAAATGCATAGTTGTTACCACCACTGTGTTGTAATACATTAGAAGACAGTGGCAGCTATCCGGTGCAATCTTAGATTTATACCTCCTCAGAGAATAAATGCATTGAATATTCTATACATTATTTCTACGGTATGTCTAAAGTTACTACTGAACACTTAATGATGGAAAGATAACCAACATAGATTTACACTTTATTGTGAAAGTTCTTAACATAAATCTCTGTAAATTTTCCATGTAACATATATTTGGCCTATGAATGACTTAAAAGATTATAAGAAAGAGAAATAAGAGAGGATAAATCACTTGGCCAGTCTAAATTGAGGCAAAAATAACCCATTGATAATAGTTGATGTCTTCTTAAATTTCTGAATGCGTTTTTCTGAATTTATCGTGAACTTGACTCAAACACTTGTCAATCTTAAGAGTGTTAATTATTTGGAATTCTCCATCCTGCCATCTTTGACTTTCCACTCATATATTCTATTCTCTTTTGTAAATACACTTTTGAATCGTTCTGATCAAGCTCCTAATTTATTAGCACATGTGGAAATTCAATTTTATCCCATCTGAAGTAGCAACTGAGAACTACTCTTCGGGAATCACTGTAATGAGTACTTTGCACATTATGAAATATAGCTTCTTGTTTGTGTACAGACTGTGTTGCTCACACAAGGCTCAACCCATTCTATTTCCTCATCTGTTCCTCCTTCGGAGGTTGGTGTCTACCTACATTTCCCGGCTCTGAGCCTGTGAGATAGCAATCCCCTGGGCCTCTCCGCCCTTTGCTTCCTTTAACTCTTGGCAGCTCCAGTTCTGTCTCGGGCAGCTGTTGGGGAAACCTCTTTCGTAACCTTCCCTGGCAGGGCCTGAGATAATTCTGGGAAGCTTTGCGAACTTGCCCTTGTAACCCCCTAGTACTTTCTTTCCTTTGCAGATGTTTTGTTGTGCTTTTCAGAACCATAAAAGTATTTCAGATGAACCACTATGGTTTACAGTTGCTGCAGCCTTTCTCATGCTAAGGTCCCAAACAAGTTTTAACAGCTGCAAAGGAAGGCTGGCAAAAAGCCTTGATTGCTAATTCTATGAGAAACTGCTTTTCACAATGGGATGTTCTAGAATATCTGATACAGCCTTTAAAGCAAATGATTTCTATCTTATATTATCACTGCTTGTATCATGCTCATTCCCAGCTTTAAAAAGATTCCACGTCTGTACTTTCCTAAATGAGATTAATTTAGAGCTTCCCAAGGTAGTAAGGAAGTTATGATGGAGAAACAAATAAGAGTGGCATCAGTAAGGTCGAGTTGACACAGAGATATCGTAAACTGTACCTTCTGGAAACATTGTCTCTATCAATGTAAAAGTTTGTCCTCTTGGCTGTAATTTGTAAATAGGTGGAAGGAAGGCTGCTAGGGTAAAATGTGAGCAGACAGATTCAGACGTTCTCAGGTGTGTTTCCGGTGTCCCAGGGTCAAGGGGTCTGCTCAGCAATCTGGTGGGAGGTGACGAGGATGTGCTCAGCATCTCACAAAGAAACTCACACTGTGGTGAATCCAAGCCGGGTGATGGGGAGCGCATGGTGTGTGTGATAAGAAGGGGGATGCCACGTTCAAGAGAAAATGATGGAAAGTGGAATCTGAACTCTAACTGCTAAGGCCTGCCTTACAAGTCACATTTGATCTGCTAGTGTGTCCAAATTATTTCTCATTTAGCTATCAAAGAATTTTTTTAAACATTCTAACAGGGGGCTTGAGATGTATTTTATTTTGTTTTATGACTCATGATTTGTCAACTAAGTTTTGTTGGTGGATTTCTTCTATTTTTTTTTTAAGATTTTATTTTTCCTTTTTCTCCCCAAGAGCCCTGGTACATAGTTGTGTATTTTTAGTTGTGGATTCTTTTAGTTGTGGCATGTGGGACGCCGCCCCAGGATGGCCCGATGACCGGTACCATGTCTGCACCCAGGATCCGAACCGGCGAAACCCTGGGCTGCCGCAGCAGAGCGCACCAACTCAACCACTCGGCCACGGGGCTGGCCCCTGGATTTCTTACTGTAAAGATATTTACATCAAATTGAACACTATAATGAAAAAACACATGGTTTCAATGTATTTTTGTTTGTTTTCATCAGTGTATTTGCCCTTCATTGCGATCAGTTATATAGCCCTGATTTTTTTTTTTTTTTGAGGAAGATTAGCCCTGAGCTAACATCTGCTGCCAATCCTCTTTTTGCTGAGAAAGATTGGCCCTGAGCTGACATCTGCGCTCATCTTCCTCTGTTTTATATGTGGGACACTGTCACAGCATGGCTTGATGAGTGGTGTGTAGGTTTAGGCCTGGGATCCAAACTGGTGAACCCTGGGCCACCAAAGCAGAGCATGTGAACTTAACTGCTACACCACCAGACCGGCCCCATTTATAGCCCTGATCATTCAATATATCTCAATATATCCCTGAGTTTTAAAACATCTTAATAAACTAGAAATGGAAAATAATTCAATAATATGATAAATAAAAGCCAACACCATGACAAATAAAAATGGCAAGCAATAGGATATATTGGAGTATATGAGGAAGCCATTTGGTATAAACCTAATTCGGCCTGACTTTTTTTTTTCAAAAGGGCCTGACTGTGGCTATTGAGCACGCATTGCATATCTACTTAGACATTTCCTATGGCCAGAACAAAGGCCCTTGAGATAAAGGTGCAACTTTCCCCCACATTAGCATTTCCTTAGGGATAAGCATTTTTCCTTAGGCTGGGAACTGATTGCTGCAATCACCTCCCAGCTCACCTGTGACCACCCAGCTGGAGACAACAGACTGCCACCCTGCTGTGTTCACCAAGACAGCAGACCTACCTGCTATTTCCATCAATCGCTGTGGCGACAGAGCAGTCTCGCGACTATTGTAAAAGGGACATTTCAATCCTATGTGAAACATCCTCTTTGAGGGTATATAACCACCCTTATACCCCGACTTCTTTGGAGTGCTCTGTTCCTTTGTGGAAAGACTCTCCCGGGTTATAATCCTCAGATTTAAGCTCAGAATAAACTCACCCAAATTTTCATTTATAGATTGGTTATGGATTATTTTCGTCGACAACCATATCTAACAGTGAAACATTTCTAAATATACTATTAGCATACTCATTCTATAGTACATTCATAGGTGTATGATAGGGAAATGCAGGCTTAAAAAAGTTTCTCTTTTAATGCGAGACTTCTCAGAACCTTTACTATGTTAATATTCACTGGGACTCTCTAAGAGGAATATATAATGTGGTGGTATCACAAATGTATTTGGCCACAGGAATCTTTTTCTGGAGCATCTCCAGCAAGCAGGGCTCTGAGGAATATGCCTCAGCAAACACTGACACAGTGTTCAGCAGACACGAGCCAGGATGCACTAACCTTCTGTCAACAGTTACTCTCGTCTAACTTACCACAGATAGGTGTCGTGCTAGTGATATAGTTAGATTTCATTGTGCATCAGAATCAGCTGGGGAGGGGCCAGCCGGGTGGCCAAGTGGTTAAGTCCGCATGCTCCGCTTCAGTGGCACAGGGTTTCCCTGGTTTAGATCTTGGGCATGGACATGGCACTGCTCATCAGGCCATGCTGAGGCAGCGTCGCCCACATAGCACAACCAGAAGGACCTACAACTAGAATATACAACGATGTACTGGGGGCTTTGGGGAGAAGAAGGGAAAAAAAAAGATTGGCAACAGATGTTAGCTCACAGCCAATCTGAAAAAAAAGAATCAGCTGGGGATATTTGTCAAAATTCAGTTTCCTAGGCTCTAATCTGATTCAGTAAATCTGGCCTGAGTTCCCAGGATCTACACGTTAACAAGCGTCAAGTAAGGATTCTGATGTAGGTGTCTGTAATTTACACTTTGAGAGACACCATATTAGAAAGCTTGGGTCAATTACTAAATAAGAAAAGGTAAATGTCATCAATTTATAATTTGGAAACTGAAAGTTTAATAACACGGATATCACATGTTGAAACTGGGGCATTATGAAAGTTTCTTGACAAAAGGACAGTTAGGTATGGGTAAAGATTTTACATTCACTCGACATATATTAGTCATCTTATACTCATATGCCAAGCATGTACTCATTGACGCACTGTCACGTTGAAATATTCGTGGAATCTGCACTTTTGCTCATGTGGCACATAACCGAAAGCATTGAAGATGCCCTTTCCCTCAACAAACCTTAACTTGTACTTTCTTTTCCACCAATAATTGTAGTTCTCTGCACGTTGTAACATGGTGTTTTGGGTTTCATGCCTCTGCTATTTCATGCTACTCCCCTTGTCTGAAATGTCCATTTCAAGGTTCTTCCCCTGGCTAATTTGTTCTCTATTGAATATTAATATGTATGAGTGGTTTGGAATGGGCATAACATATTTATATGGCTAAAGGGTAATGATTGAGGCTGGTAAGTTGCGTGTGGGTGTGTAGTTGTCGGAGCAGGAATCGTATTTGTTAGTGTGGAACAGGTACCAAAGTTAGCCTAAAATTCCAAGATATGCTCAGAAGGACTCAGGGGATCCAGGAAGCTACAGATACATAGCAATTTAGGAAGGGATCAGTATGACCAAGAGGAGCAGCTGAAACTGTACTCCGTTTCCAAGATACTCTTTTCTCACCTCACTGAATTTTGCTGATCACTGACTCTGGTTTGCTTGTTTGTTGGTAATAATTTCATTCCTTTTTGATTAATTTTCACACCTACATGGGTCCGTCTCAGAAAAAGCACTTTACTGTGCATTAATAAAGATGACTGGCTACTGATTGAATGGGATGGCTCTTTCTGCCAGGCAGACATACATCTTCGGATTTCAGTCAAAGCGCTTATTTTTAATCATTCTGAAAGTCGAAATGAATATGCTGCTTCTCGGTTATTTCAATCATCCCTACTTCTTTTCAAGCTTCAGCTAAAGGAAGAAGCATATCTTGCCACCTCCCTTATTCACATTTGGTGCTACTGTTTTTGTCAGGATGCCAAAGAGCTGCCATGATAGTCATATATTGGTAGATGGATTGTGGTCATAGTGTTTGATAATGGCGAAGAATTCTATTTAAGTTTTTTAGAGATGTTAGACTTCACTCCCTTCTAGTACAAGACCTGTTTCCGGAGAAAAGAAAAGAAAGGATATTGCATTTAGTTATGATTCATGAATGTCAGGATTTAAGTGTTTTAGGGCTTTGTGGGAGCGGAAGAGGGAGTGGAAACAGGAAGCTGGGCTGCCATAAGCACATACATAGCAAGTAATTAATTGCCTACAGACGTGAGGGAACCTACAGAGAACATTAGAAAATACTATTGTACATGAAATGTATTAATGTTAATATTGTGAACAGCTGGATGGCTGGGTGTTTGATAACGAAGCAAGTCATTTTAATTTGATCTAAGCATCAGCTTTTAATAGAATTTATAAGAACATGGGAAAAATTAACAGGCAGCTTCTGGCAATTCAGAGACACTATTTTGGCTCAGAGTCTAAATGTCTGTCTAAATTTGGGAGATTGGGCTCTGGATAAAGACGGAGCAAGAAAAATCATGCTGTAATACCAAGGACAGCAAGTCTACCTCGCTGAGTTTAAATAAATGCAGATTGCCATTGTTCGTCAGAAAGGTTACTATTCCTTTGGACGTAACCACATCCTACCGTGACTAACAAGTCAGCTCTAATTATCGGATAGTTGGTTGAATCAGCTATGTGACTTTTTCCTCTGTGAAAAGTCAAAAATATCCTGTAGAGTCATTTTTCAGAGCCTTTCAAAGTGAAGCAGTGTGCTGAGGCCAGAGATGAATCTTCTTTGTTAATAGACCCCAGAAGTACTGGGCAAGAAACTTTCTTTTATGATGGGACCCCGTGTCTTTTGACCAGGGCTGGTGAAGACTTATGTGTTCAAAACTGCCGCTTCCTACAAGAAATAGACAAGATCATCAGTTTTCTTTTCCTGAACAGGGTGCCCTGAGCAATCACGTTTGTATCCCAATAACCTCAATGTATAATCTAGCCTGTCACTGTTTTGCATCCTCAGATGAAATGCTTTATCGTCTTACTCCATCATTCAGTAGAACAATGCAGGCAAAACAGAGGATTCCGTGGTGGAAGATATGAATCATATTCTGGAGAAGAGGGGGCGCTGGCAGATGAAGTGTAGTTTTTCTTCCCCCTGCAGAGGTGATGGATCTCTTCTGCCTCTCTTTTTTTCTTATAAAAGAACAGATTCAGTTGTTTTCACCCAGTTCCCAAATCACATCAAGCTGAAAGTTTACTTTTTCAAAAACCGTTGGGCCAAATTTCCTCAGATAAGGAAAAAGCCAGCTCCCTAGTCATCTACTTCAAGTTGTCCCTAATTATCTTTATCGTAGTTGATTTCTCCCTTTATCTGCCTTCTGTAGCATCTTATATACAATTTGAATGCATTATCAGACTTATTTTTATTTTTTTCTCTTGCATGTGTCTATCTTAGATCTCATTCTAAATAATAAGCTTGCATAGGGTAGGATTTCTCTCCTATGTGTTGCATCTTCTATAGCATCTAGAAAACTGCTATGTACATTATAGGTGCTTAATGGAAACGATTAGTGTAACATATTTATAAATGTGCGTGGGTAGCCTCTATATTGGCAAAGGGTACTTGAAAAACTATTTATTTAGCATCCAAAAAAAAGTATGGAAGCCCTCTTTGTTATTTTTCCTTGGTAGAGACCTTAGATAGGAGCTCTGCGACTCCTACAATTTGATGTTGTTTATTATGCAAATCATAGGTTGGAACTGGCAGATCGATACATGGAGATAAAAGTTTCTTTTTAAACAACCCTGAAAATGCATCAGTGAAAGCTTCAAACCTTAGGAATATTATATCTTAAAAGGATCATATCCAAAATGTGGAAAATAATCAATCTCTAACTTAAGAGAGTGTGATCAAACCAGCTCCAGATTTTTCGGGTAACTAGTGATGGCATCTGCTGATGTAAGTGAAGGGCTCTAACAACTGCTTTAGTTAATTGTGCTCGGTGGTCCAGAGCAGAGGAAGATATAGAACCACACAGCTGCTATGTAAGGCCAGGAATGAAAGGAATTGAAGATACGGTCAGCTTCTGCTTATCTCTGTACTGATAATTCACACCCCACGGTGTACTGTAAATTTCATCACCGGCTAGCTTTCCCTTGTATGCCAGTCTCTCACCTTTTCCCTCTATCAGTTTTTTGGTCTGGAAATTTCCACTTAGTTGGATATCTAGTTTCAACAACATATCACCAGCAAGGTAAATTTTTGGAGGAGATAACTGCACAGAATGAAAAACAAAACACATAGCTATAATATAGAAGATTCCAGGCTGAATGTGCTCCTGTGCTCACGGACTTACTCAACTGCTTACGCATGTGGAAGTTCCTCTCACAACACAGGTTGTTTAACAACCTTATTTACTTCAGTCCACAGTACTCAGTTGGGTGAACTAATTGGTAATTCTTTGTGAAGAATATTGAATGCTGCTCACTGTTACTATACATATCGGCCTGACAGAATTTGGACCCCATGAGACATTATATATTTCAATCTATTTCATCAGTTGTTGAACAATGTGTAGAAAAAAAGGGTCTTCAGAATTAATGCAGCAACACTGATAGATTGAACATTCCTAAAAGTGTGTGTTGCTGACGTCTCTGTTCTGGACCCTGGGTAGAATATACTCGAATAAAGGGAAAGGTGACCCCACGGGGATGTGGCATGGAACGAGTGAGGGGAGTGATGCTGACTGGAGCTCTCTCCCCAAGATATTTAGTCATCTTTTCTCAAGGGCAGTGTTAATGCGATGTCCTTAAGTCGTGGACATTATCTGACTAAAAATTTGTTAAGAGCTAGACAAGTTAGAATCTTCCCCTTTTAAGACTGATTTTTTTCTTGCATCTGTTAACACTCTTTCTGTACTTGTCTTGTCTCCTTCTCAGCTTTAAGGGCCGAGTGCGTTCCTCCCTCATCTTTTGTATTCCCCATAGGCTGTGCCGAGTGGTATGCACATACTACATACTTGATAAATGTTGTTTGCATCAACGAATAATCTGATGAACCTATATTTTCTCCATGCACGCATGTCTATTTCATTCGAGACAGATAGCTATCTTTTCTTAGGGAAATCAGGAGACCAAGGCTTCCAAGGCCCAGTCTAATATTTGTGGCTCTCAAGATGAAGGGGTTCTTCCAACATCTTACTTCCAATATGATTTCCCCTCATTCGTTTTGTTCTGGGACTTTTCTATCTTTTTTATTATGTTTGTACTTCATCATAAAATAAAAAAATTTAGGTCTCTAAATCACATCCTCCAATTTCTTCTTATCCTTCCCAAATTTGATTACCAAGACTGCATACTTTTTTCCTTTTTTTTTTATTTTTTTGCTGAAGAAGATTAGCCCTGAGCTAACATCTGTTGCCAATCTTCCTCTTTTTATGTTTGAGGAAGATTAGCCCTGAGCTAACATCTGTGCCAACCTTCCTCCACTTTATATGTGGGTTGCTGCCACAGTGTGGCTGATGAGTAGGGTAGGTCCATGCGTGGGATCCCAACCCACAAACCTGGGCTGCCAAAGCAGAGTGAGCAAACTTAACCACTATGCCACGGGGCGGGCCCCCTCATACTGCATATTTTGCTATCATAAAATAGTAATTTTATTTTAAAATAGCATTAAATATTTATTTATATTTTCTTTTTGGCAGCTGTCCTTAAACATTTTAGTAGCCTGTGACTTTGTTGAATGTGTAAGTTACTGAATGAATGGATCTCGAATTTGACCTGTGAACATTAGAATGAGGTTCATGAAAGTGTCTGGCCAACCTTCTGCCTTACAGGAATCCAAATGCTACAGTACACTTTTTCCTCTTTTCTAATTTAAGTAGAAGAAAGAACTTCTTCACTGTTCTGGTTAGTTCCATGAAGGCAGAGACTATGGCTTTCATCTGCAGTCTCCAAAACAGTACTTAAAACATAATAGATCATCAAATGAATATTTTTAGAAGGCATGAATGCAAATGAAGGTAATATGATCAAGTAGCCACACTGACCTTCTAGCTGTTCCTCAAACCTGCTAATGAATTTCCCACCTCAGGGCCTTTGCACTTGCTGTTTCCTCTGCTCTGAATGCTCTAGATCCCCATGAGATTAATCCCATCATTTTATGTAGGTCTATGTTAAAATGTTCCTTCTTCAGAAAAGTTTTCCCTCTGCAGTCTGTTAAAAGAGTCTACCTCCAGCTACTCCACCCCAAATGCTCTTATCCTGCTTCACTTTTTCTTCATAGCCCATATTACTATGACATTTTATTATAGCATTATGTGTTTGATGTTTTGTCTCTCTTTCCTCCCCCCGATCCACTGCCACTATAGCCTGTGAGGTCTGTCAGGCCTGGGAATATATCACTCCAGGGTCTCATCAGGAAACGAATCTTGGCAGATCGTTCAAATAAAGAGACTTTAAAGAATGATACTTCCAGCAGTATGGGCAGGTTATAGGAATAAACAGGGTATATTGAAACGAGACCTGAAAGGGCAAGAGGAAGAAAGAACGTTAGTAAGGCCAGTAAGAGCTGGCCGTGGGAAGTAGGGATTGCCTAAAGGAAGACGTCATCTTGGAGGAACTCAACTGCCGACACGGAAAGACAAGGCCCTGGAAGTCAGGAGGAACGGGAGAAGAAATTACCTGCTCTTCTCTCTGCCCGTACTCCAGTCTCCTATCAGTGTGTCTATTGTTGATACCTGAGCAGAAGCCAGCTGGCAAGGAGCCCAGGTGAAGTCGTTCTTAGAGATGAGCCTCTTGGGGAACAGCGCAGGCCAGAGAAGGGGGCGGAATGAAGCCTGTGAGGGAAACAGGATAAATAGCACAGGTGTATTGCTTAGCTCACTGCTGTGCCTTTCATGCCCAGAACAGCACCTAGTAGCACGCTTTAGGTACTCAACAAATATTTGCTAAATAAAATAATCAATGGTAATGGAGGGTTGGAAGCAAAGGAACTGTGGCATTGATCCAGGATCTTATCATATAGGGTCTCAGATCTTACGTTGGGGGGAGGGTAGTTGTACAAGGCTGATGTTAGGAGAAATTCACAGCCACCCTGGAAGAAATGACATTCAGTGCCTTTCGTTTATCATCTTGATCTAGTAACCCCATTGGTTGTAATTTATGGGTTAGATCTTAATATTCAAAGATCCTAAGAAAAATTTTCCAAAAAGAAATTTTAATGAGATGGTTGTGTTTCTCAGAGTAAAAGGCACTAGAAGAAAGCTACGGAGTTACTTTATTATGATGCACGGTAAGCAAAAAGGATTTAATGACATCACTGATTCATTAGCTTTAACATTCAGCTGGATTCACGGGGATTGGTGGGGATGAGGAGCATAAAGAGGGGACATAGGGATATCTATGATCTCAACTCTGTGTCGATGGTGCACCTCTACTTCTTTCATTACGCTTTGTTACAAGACCACCTTGACACCAACGTGGACGATGAGTTAGACGGGAGTGTCATTCACTGGAACAGAGAAATCAGAAGGATCAAGTGTTAGAGGGAAGATGATGACTTTGGTTTGGACACACAGAGTGTGAGTTCCCTGTGGAGTACTCAAATAGCAATATCTTCCTGCCGTTGGGATACATGGGTCTAGAGCTGAAGTAAGAAGACTGGAAATTATTAGCCCATGGGTGGTCCTTGAAATCACGAGAGAGAATAATATCACCCAGGGAGAACTTGCAGCGTGAGAAGAAACACAGACTCTTTGCATCTACTCCCCTTGTCACCTCTGAACAACCCAGGAACCAGCGTGCTGTGTACCCAGATGCCTCCACGGACGGTGTGAGTTTGGGATGAAGTGTCCTGCAGGCTGCAGAGCATGGAGCACAAAGTGATCTGAGAAGCAGGGTCAAAGGATGAAACTGAAAGAGTAAGCGACTCAGATAATCCCAATTCAAAGGTCAATCTGAAGGTGTTAGGCAAAGAGAGAGAATCTGGGCGCGAGACAATGATGATGACAAACCAAGAGCAGCAGGTCAGAGCGTAGAAGTCTAGATGACAGAGTGTGGGGAGGGTCCCTGAGTGCTGGGGCTCAGCCACCAGGGCCTTTCATAGGACCTCTGAAGCTAAGGTGGAGGGTGGGAAGGGAGCTGCGAAGGGTGCTGAGCTGACCTAGAACAACCACTGAATGATGCAGAGATCGAGCAGCAAGATGACCATTGGTGAAGGATTTTGCCAGAAGATTTTCATTGCAATGGCGGGAGCAAAAGGCAAACTATAGTAAATGGAGACGTGATGTAATAGAATAAAATAGAAACAACAATCCAGGCAATTCTTTCAAGGAGTTTATCTGTAAAGGGGAGAAGAGTAGGCCAGTAACTAGAGGAGGATGCAGGCTCTAGGGGGGATTTTTTGTTTTGTTTATTTTTAGGAGGAGAGATCCTTGAGGATATGTGTAGCCTCTGAGAAATATCTTGAAAATGAGAGAGAGGAGATGGGAGAAGGGGAAGAAAGAGAGACAATGAATGAGAGTAACAAATAGGCAAGGGCTTAAAATTGTATGGAATGGGATCAAGAACATGGATAGAAAGATTTATCTTGAAGCTGAGAAGTGAGACCTTTTCTTCAGAGACTGCATTAAAGAAGGTGAGGGTAGTAGAGTAATAAATAGGTTTTTGGATATTGAGATGGGAAGTTAAGGGAGTTGATCATTCTCTTTAAAGAAAAAAGCAAGGCTGAGATAAAAGAGAGTTGTGGTGGTGGTGTATAGGTCACTTTGAGAAAGGTGGTAAAGTTTTGGAATAGAAGGAGCCATTAAAGCTGGAAGAGTCTTCACAAATCTCTTACTTCTGTGGTTTCCAACTTTTATTTTTCAATCGGCAGAATCATTTCTCCAAACCAACTCTTTGCACGAGTCCGGCATATGCAAAGCAGACAGAAGTTCAATGGCTCAGATCGAAGGAGTGGTCAGGCCCTGGGTCTCAAACGTTAGAAGCCCTTGCTCCCCCCACCTGCCCACCCTCCTCGTTGTCCCATGCAGTTCCCGAAGCATCTCTGAGGAATCCCTAGGGCTCCTTGCACACACTTTCAAAACCATCGACCTCGTCTTTCGTAGGTGGGGGACCAAAGCCAGAGGAAGGGATTGACTTGTCTGGAGTAGAGTTAGGACCAGAATCCACCTGTCCTAATTCCGAGCCAGAACATTTTTTACTATAGTATGCCATCCCACTGCTTGTGGACCTGAAATCAATTGCCCTTAATAAAAGTCGCCAAGAATCTGGAATTTTAGGCTTTCTTTTTCCAACAACATTCACCCTCAGATCATTCCTTTCTATACTTCACATTTCTTATTTGTTAAAAGATAAAAGGAAATGCCTTTTCCTACCTACCTCACAAGTTTTAGATTAAGTAAGAAAGTGTAAGGGGCCGGCCCAGTAGCGCAGCAGTTAAGTTTGCATGTTCTGCCTCGGCAGCCCAGGGTTTGCCAGTTCAGATCCTGGGTGCAGACACAGCACCACTTGGCACGCTATGCTGTGGTAAGTGTCCCACAATAAAGTAGAGGAAGATGGGCATGGATGTTAGCTCAGGGCCAGTCTTTGTCAGCAAAAAGAGGAGGATTGGCAGCAGATGTTAGCTCAGGGCTAATCTTCCTCAAAAAAAAATAAATAAATAAGATACATAAAAAAAGAAAGTGTGACATGCTCAGAGATCCTTGAAAGGAAGTCGTGTTGCACGTTCAATATATTACCTGCAAAAAAGATGAAGGCTTTCCTGGAGACTCTTCAACCAGAACTGGGAATGAAAAGCATCGGAACATTTAAAAATGCTAAATTGCTACGTGTAATCTTCAGTAACTTGTTTCGTTTTCCACCTGGAATTATGTTTCTAAGATTCATCATGTTATTGTGCGTAGCTGTAGTTCATTTTTTCATGGCTGTGTAATATTCCATTGTTTGAATATACCACTACTTATTTATTGTAGTTTAGGGGTACATGTATATGTGACAAAATTAGAGTATTTTAAAAAGGTAAGGAAGCGATTTTTTTAAATCAGCATGGTAATAACCTCTTAAGGGGAGAAGGGGTATGGGACTAGAGAGAAGCCCCCTGGGAGCCTTAACATTGTTAATAGTGTTTTGTTGCAGTGGTTCTCTAAGTGTGATCTCAAGGCCACCAGCATCGGCATCACCTGGGATCTTGATAGAAATTCACATTTTCGGGTCCTACCCAGATCTATTCAGTCAGAGACTTTGGGAGTGCGTTCAGCGATCCGTGATGTAACAAGCTCTCCGGGCGATTCTGATGGATGCTGAAGTTTGAGAACCACCGCTGCAGTCTTAGGCTTTATAACTAACACACGGCTGCTCTCTCGCTCTTTCTTTCATTGTCTCTTTCTCTGTCCTATTACATAATACAAAATAAAATGAAAGCCTCTGAGCAGTGACTCACCAGAAAGAAAGAGCTGTAGCGATATTAGAGCTGTTCGAGAACTATTCTTTTTGCAGGCTGTCTACTCAGAAGGGCAAATGGTAGGAAGAAAGAAAAGAGGAAGAACGGAACCACGGAGTAATTCAGGAGGAAGGTGAAGGTGAGATGAGAGAGCATCTTTTTTGTAGTATGTTACGATAAGAGTGTAGTTGAAAGTATAGGGTCCTCTTTGAAGTCTGTGTATGTATCTCGGTGCGTGCACATGTGCTTGTGCGTGCATGCGTGTGTATGCTTAGAACGCTATCTTGCTTGGAAAGGTTGGCATGCCCCATTGGTAGAGATAATTACTGCCCCTCTCTCCTTACCCCTGCTTCTGAATAATTTAGACCCAGCAGGGAATACCACTCTTATCTCAGGCCACGACTGCTGTTATTCAAATAGATCTTGGTGCCTTGGCCAGGCATTCTACAATGAAATGAATCTGTATCATTACGACTTCGACTCCCTTTTTTTTTTTATTTTGGAGCTGCAGTTGCCTTCGCAAGCTCTCTCTTTTCCCTGCTGCTAACATCACACATCATCACATTGAAAGTGAACACTCACACAAAGGAAAGAAAGCATCGTCTTTATTTGGAAAGAAACCAGTTATTAACCAAGCATTTATTCTTAAACGGCTTACTAGTGCTCGGGCTGCAAAAGGGTAGTCCACTCTGAAAGGTACCACACGGTCTAACAGTTAAAGATGTCACTGTTGCACACAGAGGACACGGAGGACTTTAACCTGCCAACCGCCTGGGAACACCTTAGGGGAGAACCTCTTGAAAGAAATTAATTGTGCAACATACACACCCTAAGGAAAACACCTCTAGCAGACAGAAAAGAGCACCAAACTGGTTTTATACATCTTTGGGGTTTATTTGCAACATGTTTTGGGCCAGAGTGATACCAGAGCAATAGTATATCCTCTTTGCCAGATTTCTATTAAGAGAAACAAAATTCCACAAGAAAGTCTCTTGTTATTGCTGTTGTAATCACTTCCTCACCAGTCTGTGCTCCTCCTACGTTGTCTGCACTCCAATCTGTCCTTCACGCCACTGCTAGATTGACCTTTATGAAGTACAGCTTTGATCCGGTTATTGGTCTGAGTATTATATCTCTGCCTTTGCTCTGGCAAATTAGAACCCGAGGGCCGACTGTGAGCCCCACTGTTAATAATTGTGCAGGACCTTCTTTACACGTTTTGTGCACTAACTACTCCTGTTGTCATTTGACTATTTTATTATCATTATAGCCCTTCATCTTAGTCTCTTTATGTCTTTGTATCCTATTACATTGTATTTACTATTGTTGGTTGCCTCAAATTCTTTTTGAAGGTGGAAAGGTGAAAATAAACAGATGCATGAGGAAATATAGCAAATCGCTGTCCTTCTCACAGGCTTTCATTGCCACCCTGTTGTGCATGAAATAAACTCTGAACTTCTCAGTCTCGCTGACCTTCTCCATGATGTGGCCTCAACCCGCCTTTGTGGTTTTATTGTCCACTGTCCAAGGATGTCCACTCTGTGGTCCATCAGACTGGATCACCTGCCCTTCTCCAAGCTGGCCATGGGTTTTCCTGCCTCCGTGCCTCTGTACATGCTGTTACCTCTATCTGGATTACTTCCTCTCTTATCTCTGCCTATTGAGACCCTGTCTGTGAAATTCCATAGTTCCACTGCTACCTCCTCCTGCATTCTTCCTTGATCCAGCCACCGTTTATAATCTGCCCCCCTCTAAAGCACTTCCTTTATCGTCCTTAGCATGTTCTCCCTTGTATTACAGTTATTTGTACACTTAGCTTATACCACCACCCCCTTTTTTGATTAGTGCCCTGAAAAACTGGAAACTTCTTGAGGGCAGGAGTCATGCCCCATCCATCACTGTATCCTTTCTACAGCATGTAGATGGGTCTGTTGTATACAGCGGTTGCTCAACAAATGTTTGTTGAACAAATTTATATGAATAAAAATGGTACACGCAGCTGTGTTTCTGTTCAGGTGAGAGATCTCATGTTTTAGTGTCTGGATATATGTGCAGAGACATAGAGGAGCGCTCAGTACAACTCATTTGCACTCCTGTAAAACCCAACGAAAAGGGTAGGGCTTGCTGTCACGTGCTCAGTGGCGCTAGCTCCTTTGTGAAGGCTATCTCACTTCCTTTTCATTTAAACAAAATATTAGCCCTCGAGGATTGAGTAATTTGGGGGAAAGGATCTAATGAACATTGAAAATACAGTTAAATATCCACAGAAGACAATACAGACACAATAACATGGTAATGCTAACCTCCAGGCAGAGAATAAGGATCCAATTTGTTTGTTCTCCTATGGCGTAGTTATTGGACTGGTTAAATGTCCCATTGAGTTACCCAAACTATCTGAGAAGTCAGCAGACACCCTGAGTCAGTCTGAAGAATTGGATAATATGCCCTTAGAGACGAAGACAGGATACAGATGCCAAAAATAGATCTGATGAGTGAGTGCAGTAGAATTCCTAGTATGACAAAATCAGGAAGCAGGAATTCACTGAGCTGAAAACCATAACAGGAAAGCAAAAGACAATGATAATACTTGATTCTTAAAGTGGGTGCTGTGAAATAAACATGCAAAGATGCCAGAAGTTTAAAACGATGCGTATTTTCCTCTTATTACTTTATTTTTATATACCGTATTGCCTTTTTCACGATCACATCTAAGAACCACATTCTGAAAATCCTTGCTCTTGGCTAGACTCCTCATATACTCCATATTTACCTAATTGGTTAAAAAAAGAACGAAAGAAAAAAAGACAGCTGAGGAACAAAAGGGAAAAGGGACAAAGAGAACTTCAAAGCAATTATTTTGGAGAGTTTTGTTTAGGTTTGAGAAATGGCATTCGGCATGCTGCTACTGACATACGCTTCGCTCCATGACCCTCCAAACCAAACAGTATAAGCCAAAGCTTGCCAGACTCCCAGACTTTTATATTAAAGTCATTCTTTTTTTTCCTTCGACATTGTGTAGCTGATTTGCTGCACGACAATGGGAACACATTTCCTGTCTTTCTTTTTTCTTTTGCTTTTCTTTTTTTTTTGATTCAAGAGCAAGCTTTAGAGTTTAACTAAAATCTCTCCATCAAATAAAGTGGGACAGCAGTACTTAGGACTATTTTTATGTTTTTATTCATGACCTGGGTCACAGAAGAAGGCTAGCTTCGCAGGCTGAAAAAAATAGCTGCCTTAATGTTTTTTTTTTTAATGTGTGGAAGATACCACATGCATCTTTGACATAATGTAGTAAAGATGCTTCATTTTAGTTCTTTATATGCCCTCTATTATTAATGTTCTGAGGAGTAAAATTTATGAAATAAAATTGTGCTCTTTATGTTTGTCATTGATCACTCGTATTCTAAAGAATAAGCTTGCAAAGCGTGAGGTTTTTGCCTTAGGTCTTCATAAGTCATCTACACAGAGGGTGCTAAGCGGGAAGGGGCCATTGAGACATGTTGCAGGTGGCTATTCAGGTTGTATTGCAATTGCCGTGGGCTTCCCATTCAGTTTTTTCCCTACGTTTTCCTTCTGATGAGCGCCTCCATAGTGTCTGCCTCAGTGTCTCGTTAAACTCCGCTTACCCTCCACAGCATGGCCAGACACATCTTCATATTCATTAAATGGATATTATCACTCTCCTCCTAAAAACCTTCAGCATCTCCCCATTGTCTGCGGAATCTCTTTAGTCTGGCATTCAAGGCCCTCCATGATTTGACTCCAATTCATCTTTCTAGCTTCTCCCGTCACTAACGACTCCCCTGTGTGGACTTATGTTTCGAGCAAACGCACACACTTTACACATCATACACACACACACTCTTATCTGTCCTTTCCCACTGCCACTGCTTTTGTTTTTATAATACTCTCTACCTGGACCATCCAATCCCTCATTTCTACCTATGTTTTGAGGCCCAATTTAAATGCTCCATGTTTCACAGTCTTACTCTCCCATTTATCGTAGTTTTTATATCTTACTTCCCATCACTATTATTTTCCCTCCCAGTAGCTCCTTACTTGCAGGAACCTGCCTTCTAATCTCACAGCACTGTAGCCACCTTCCTTGTACATGCTGACTGCCAATAATCCTTTGTGGAACAATGGGCATGAGCTCTAATGTCCATCACTGGATCACTGAACCTTTCTATCTTAATTATGTTGAGATATTCACACTTTTCGGGTTAAGGGAACTAAGGTCCTAGCAACTTTTCTTTCTATAAACTCGGGGAACCAGGTGACTTAGAAATGACGATGCTTTTCCTCATCAGAGATGTGATGTTTATTATGCATGGAAACGACATCAGTTTCATTAATGGAAAACAATAGAGAGCAAGAAGTTAAGTCTCTGAATCAATAGGTAAAAGTTGGCCTAGCACAGCCCAATGTAGTCCCCTCAAACCTTTGAAGGAATGACCAAACCATCAATTTAGCCCATAGAAGGTGGAAATCTGCATGAAACAAAGCCTTAGATAGATCAATACAACCACTCAGGAAGACCTAAGACAAGAGCATCTCTTTAGCTTCAAGCAGAATTTGCATAACCCCCAGAACTCAAGCCTCAGGTGCCAACAATGCTCAAAATAATCTTCACAATTGTCTGAGGGTTTAGCTATCTCCCACTGATAAGACGTATTATTTCGTGTTTCTTGACTTAATCATTTAAAAGGAAATGTCCTGGCCACTTGTATAAAGGCTTAAGAGCTCCCCTCCCTGTTTATTGGGTGAGTTAAGTTAGCAGGCCACCACCAGAGGGAAATTGATGTCTATTAGTGCCACAGGTGTGAGTTTTGTAATCTCTCTTTCTGGAAAATGTCCAGGATGTCACTGTTTTGAAGGCTGACTTCCCCTTGGGAAAAAAACAAAAAAAGTAAATGTATCCTGCACTATTGTCACACTGAGCTGTAGACCAGCAAGGGCTAAACGCCTCTTGAGAAATAAACACAAGTGACAAAAGACTAATTCTTTTGGCATTCTTTATAGGAAAAGCATGTTCCTCTCTAAAGAGAAAAACTCCATGGAGTTGTCATTCGTGGGTTCCTTAGAAGCCCCTCTCTGGGGGAGGGGGGAAGAGCAGCCAAGTTATCAGATTGTGTGGGTAGTCTGACAGCAATATCTGTCACCCATTGACCTCAGGCGTGACACAGCTGATTTGGCTGAGCAGTGGAGTGTGGCCTTCCTTTTTGCTGCTCCATGAGATCCCTTCTAAAGCTGTGCCAAATTATCCGATATTTCAAAAACTACTTCTTGTCCCCGTGGCTTTGATTGAAGAGCTGCAAACTAGGTGTGAAGCAATTCCACCACATTAAGTCCTTAGGCAATTTTTTGGGCTAAAGAGGTAGATTATTCTAGAACCCTGAATAATGATAACTGTCTTGTAAAATGAACCACCCATTGTTCATTCTGTGAAAGTTCATATCTTGGCACAGTCTCAATGAACTTGTGTCCTATTTAGCTGTCCCACTAGGGGTTTGTCACTCACTCTAAACATAAGCAAACAAATCAATGTTGTGGACCACCAAGTTGCTTTCCCACGGTGTGTTTTGCTCACGTGGATCAGTCAAAATTTGCGAAATATGGATTAAACAGATTCAAAGTCTTTCGAAGGTGGGACTTCTGAAAACTTTTATTCTGTTCCCATGTGCTTTGTGACCCTCTAAGGAAACTAGAGTATGCAGTGTTTCCCAACTGTGTCTGCCCATGAGGACCGTCCCACAGGCTCACCCAGTGGGACCAGGGCTCTGTCCTTTGATGAATGTGGATGTAGACTGAATACTTGTTAACAACAAAATCTGTCAGCACCATCCCTATGGAAGACAAGTTCACATAGTAAACTAGCTTTGTTTTCTTTAGTGGATAGAACAAGCTTTACTCATCGTAACATTCTGTTCCTGGCTTAAGTAACAGTGCAACTAGCATAATCCCGCATATTTTTTGTTTTAGATCACTCTAAGAAGTTTACTTATATTTAGATAAATAGTACAAAACAACACTGCCCTTATGCAACATTCTTTTCTTGAGTTTCCTTTTAGAGTCTTCACACAACTAGGCTTAAGGAGAACTAAAATGATACAATTTCTAGAAGGAAAGCTTGGGCCTCTATGAGTTTGGTAGGCGCTGTCATTAAAGAGCCCTTCGCTCTAGATGGAGCAGTGATATTGGGCCTGATGCAAATGGCTTCTTCTTTCTGGTTTCTTTATTCATTTAATATAGATTTATTGAGTGCTCCACTATATTCCTAGTATTCTTTTAGGTGTTTGGGATAAAGTTGTCAATAAAAATCTCCAAACTCATGGAGCTTACATTCTATGGAGGGAAGGAGATAGGCAAGTAAATACATTGATGAATAAATGATATGATTACATATTGAATAATTGATATGAAAGAACTAAAATAGGGCAATAAGCTGGAGAATGACTAATGGGAGTGGGGAGTTCTTTATGCTAAAAAATGTGATTTATAATGTAAGTTGCTAATCTCAAATATGTTTGCTCTATAATGAAATTCTGCAGTCACAAAACATAAGACCTCTCCTTGATTTTCTTTATAAATATATATACTGTATAAAGAGGAGGTGATAATTGATATGGAGCCAGCTATGCGAAGATCTAGAAGGTAGATTTCCAAGTGTAAACTAGAGGACTCACGAGGACCCTGAGGTAGAGTCTTTGGCTGGTTTTAAGAGTAGAAAAAAAAGGGGTAGGCCCCGCGGCTGAGTACTTAGGTGCGTGCTTTTCTTCAGCGGCCTGGGGTTCACCAGTTTGGATGCTGGGCGCGGACCTAGTACCACTCATCAAGCCATGCTGAGGCGGCACCCACATAGCACAACTAGAATGACCTACAACTAGGATATACAACTATATACAGTGGCTTTGGGGAGGAAAAAAAAAAAGAATAGGAAAAAAGCCAGTGTGGCTGGAACATGGTGAGCAAGGGGACTAAACTGGTGCGATTTAATAGGTCAGTGGTTCGCAAAGTGATCAGGTAACTCAGCAGTCACCCGTAGGCTAGCAAGCTGTACTGTTGAGTTCAATGGATAAGAGATTGTGTCCTCAGGCACCCAGTTTATGCAGGTCCTGATGGTTCTCTGATTATGAAAACTCAGGGCGATATTATTTAGTGCAGTCGGCCTCAAAGTATGCTGCCTGAGCCAGTGACATCAATATCACCTGGAAATTTGTTAGAAATACGTATTCTCAACCCCAGCCCAGACCTACTGGATCACAAACTCAGGGGCTGGGGTCCAGCAGCCTGTGTTGTCACAAGCAGTCCAGGCAATTCTGTCACTGGATGGAGTTAGAGAATCACCGTGTTGGAAAATAACTGGGAGCGTGGGTGTGGGGTAAAGAGCCATCACTCTAGACTGGGAAGAAGTGTCTTCTTTCATTTGAAAGCCTCAGTCCTCCCTTTGTGCCCTTGAACTCATCTTCTACTGGAAAGGACCTAGCCTAATTAATTCATTAATTCTTCCTCACTGTATTAGGACTAAACAGGCAGTGCTCTCAGAGTCGTACATGAATTATTTCAGTTAATCCTCTTAATAACTCTGTGGGCTAGGTACTATTATCGTTCCCATTATATAGACCAGGAAATGGGGCCACAGAGAAGCACCTTGCCCCGGGTCACACAGGTCATAAAGAGGAAGAGTATGGTTTTGGGCAGCCTGGTTCCACAGCCACATTAATAAGTACTTTTCTATATTGCCTCTCCGTATAACACAGGACAGTTGGAGTAATTTGATCTAAGATAACATTGTTCAAACAATTGCCTTCACTTTTGACTTTGACTTTAAGCCACTGAATGGTGCTCATAGGGGTCATCCGGTGACTATTCTGGTCCAGGGCTCTGAAGGGTGAAACAGTTTGCCTAACATTATATAGCCAGTTAGTGTCAGAGCCAACACTTAAAACCCAGGTCCCTAACTTTCAACTCAGTGTTAAGACATTTCCATTGAAATCAAAACTGGCGAGATGACCTACTGGAAACAACAAAGCCGGGCCATATATCCAGCAGCTCGGGTGTACCAGTCTTTCTTTATCTTTCTATTGTTAGCACAACGACTTCATTTCTTGATTCGGGTGCCCATGAAGGGCCATAGGACAGGGTCCCCCAGGGAGAAGCCTGCCCTTTCTAGCAATGAGAGTGAACACTTGTCTCCCTGCACACAGGACTTGTCAGTCTAGGACACAAGAAGGGAACATTAGGTTCTATTAGTAATATCTTTTATTGTCGAATACATGAAAACGAAGTGACTTTTTGACCTGTTCTTTTCCATTTCCTGGCTTTTCTGGTTATTTGTTGGCTTGGTCTTGTTTTTAACTGCTCTTCTCATTTTATCTGTAGTGAAATTTTGCAGGAGAATGTATTGAAGTTGATTTTCTGTATACCCTTAGGAAAATTATCCGTCACCCCAGCCCGCTAAGCTTAAGGCGTTATCACAAAACCTCAGCAATATGAAACATAAACTCTCCATTTGGACTTATAAATCTGAAGGTAATCAGTTTTTTCTGTCTATACATTCTGTTCTGAGTTTACAAAAGCGTGATGTATAATTTAAGTTTTTAATCTCAAATGTCTTTGCTCTATAATAAAATTCTGCAATGATAAAATGTACTACCTCAGCTTGATTTTCTTTATAAATATACCAACTACTCTTGTCATTTTCCCTTTGTCATAGGCAGCCAATAAAATAAATTATAAATTCAGATTTAAAATCCACTTCTGATTGGCATGATCTTTATTTTCATTAGACTCATTCAAGCTACTTTTGGGGGGACTTCTTAGAGAATTATTAAGAGATTATAATTAAATATCGTATTTGATAAATTAGATATAACTTTAAAATACATTTTCCGTTTATTATCAGGCCCCTCAAACAACTTCTATTTGAAGAAAGGAGAAGTGTCTTCAAAATATTTATGGATGTTTTTAACATAAAATTAATTTCATCCTTGGCTGTCCCTCACACATAGTGTCTATGGAAAGGAAGAATTTTCCCTCAAAATTTCCTGAAGGGGGAACCCTTACTTGTAGATCCTTTCTCAAGTACTTTTGAGACTAGAGTGTGTGTTGAGAAATAAGGCCCACACTCTGAGTAAGGCTCTGAGGAGAAGATATTTTATGCAAATATCAGCTTCCTCTTTTTTTCCTTCCTTGCTTTCAGTAAAATTATGGCTCTCACAAAGATACTGTAATAATAAACATGAGTCATTTTGCTTTAATGCTAATACTGGGTTTTCTGCTGCAATAAAAGAAACATTTCTAAACTGTTGTGCTTCCTAAAAACTGGGTCACAGGCCAGTGGACTACAATATAGAAATTCTGTGTTGTACAATTAGTTTTAATTAAGAGCTTGTTAGATTTTCAGGTAAATTGGTATCCTACTTCCCCTGGCACAGCGTGTTAGCAGCATTACTGCAACTTGAGGAGTTATTAGGAAGTGTTGTTCCCTTTATTGTAGCCGATTAACAACAGATCATACCAGGTTAAGGGAAAAGGCTCCGGTCTGTTCCAAGTGGAAGGAGTTCTCGTGCTAAGATTGTCTCTCCGGAATGCTGAGCAAGAGGTTCAATTTTGTTCTATTTGTTTTTTCCACCTGCACATATTCATTTTGTTTCATCAAACAATGTGTAGATACACAAATAGTTATATCGAGACAGGCATATATATGTTTTCCTTTAACATTTTAGAAGGTTCCGGACACTAGGGTGACCAACTCTCCTGGCTGGTCTGACGGCTTTTCCTTGAATGCAGGACTTTCAGTGAACAAACCAGGAGAGTCTCCGGCAAACCAAGATGGTTGGTTGGTCACTTGAGTTTGGGAAAGTCGTTCTGATATGATAATGCAAAAGCTTTATACTTCACAGGAATTAATCCCGACTTAAAGGGGGCAGATTTGGGAAGATAACTTCATACTTCTAGTATGGAATAAGGTAGTGAAAATCATAAAGTTCAGTCCATAACAGGCCTGAGAACTAGTCAGGTGTCAAGGTCAGAGTTAATGGGAGAAGTATGAGAAGAGAAGACTATTTATAATTATAATCTTAGATTCTATAACTTTATTCTGGGTCTTAGCACTTACTCCATGTTAAATAAACAGTGGGGTTTGTATATGGAGCTGAACAATAATGGAAAGGATTATTAAAAATGCTTGCACTATTTATTTTTATCTGCTTGGTGTGCAATAAAACACAACAGGCTGTGAATTATTGTGTAATAGTTACTGAATTGTGTCATTAGATGTGAGATATAGATGGCTGAGATCCAGTTAAATGTACTGCAGTTTTCAGCCTATGGAATTATATTATAGTTCTGAGAGAAGTGTACGTTTGTATGTGAAGTCTAGGATTGAGAATAAGAGTCTTTGGATTTTTAGTTCTTTGATCCAACACAAAGTTATGTGCTTTCAGCCAAGTCACTTAAACAGTGCCACGGTTTTCTGATTCTTTGACTTGAGAGAGCAAAACTTAGCTCTCAACTTCTAGGCCGAACAATTTTGGACAGTCCGTAAAAGTAGTGGTTACTTGAAGTGAACATGAGAGAGAAGTTGGCTTTAGTATCAGAAATGAGTTCTAAGAAAGCATGGTGTAGACACAACTCTTTTCCCGTGTTATTTGTCTGTCAGGAACGAATATGGTTAGCATCAAGTGGAAAGTTCTCTGACCTTCATTGTCTGCTCCCAAACTACCTATCAAATCTTATTTCCCACTGGGTGGTATGGCATGGGAGTCAGCACACGTGTTCTGAAACTAGACTGTCTGGGTTCAAAGCCTTGCTCTAACATTATAAACTCTGTGACCTTGGTTACATTACTTAATCTCTCTGTGCCTCAGTTTCCTCATTTGCAAAATTGGGCTATTCTTAATAATATATAACTCATAGAGGTAAATATGTGTAAAATACTGAGAATAGTGTCTCGCACAGAGTGTTTGCTGTTATTATTGTTGCAATTGTCATTGTTATTATTCCCTAACATGTGCCCTTTGCTCTAGGCTTCATGTTCTCTTTAATATCTACATGACTTTTTCTTTATATTTTTGCTTGTGCTGAACTCTCTACATGCAACATGATACTTTTTCCTGCTTGTCTAAATATTATCCATTTTTAAAAGATCATTTCAATTCTGATCTTTTATGTGAGAGCTTCATAAAACTCTCCCTTTGAGAGTCAGAGTCGGGGGTGGGGGGAATGAGGACAGTATCACCGCATTCTCCGTAATCGCAAAAAATTGGAAACACCCTCAGTGTCCACCAATCCAGGACTGTTGAAGTGAGTGTCTGCCCAGCCACAGCGTGGAAACTACGCAACCGCTTAAAAGGCCAAAGCCGATCTTCTCCGAGACACGTTCATGTAAAAAGCAGGAGAGTGATAATTTGTGTACATTTTTTAAATGCAGGATGGGGGAGACATTTATCCAAATATTTCTGGAGGAAAGCCTGGTCCCAGCTGTGGCCTCTGGAGTGGGAACCAAAGGGCTGGGGTTAGTGGGGAGGCAGTCTCGTGTTTCTATGTATCCCTTTTTGTAAAGTTTGCATTTTTAAAATCATGCACATGTATTACCATTAAAATAATTAAAATTTGTTTTTAAAAATCCCTAAAAAAAAAAAAAAAAAAAAAAAACTCTCCCTTTGATAAATTCTTTTATAATTACCACCTGAACCATGCATTTTAGCTTTAAATTATTTGCTCTTTGGTGTGTGTTAATGTTGTCTCTTCTGTGATCCGAAAACTTTTTGACAGTTGGGGCAATGTCTCGTCTATTTTATTGTATGTTTCACAGCCTCTAGTATGTTTCTAACTAAAATAGTGGATTGATTCATATCAGGGAACCGATGCCTGAATTTAGGTCTTAGATTTTCCCACTACTTTTGAGGCATAAAACCATCAGTTAAAATCACTTCAAGGATAGGTCTCATAAAATCATGCTGATTTTACACTATTTTTCAGCAGTTATGTATTTGTGGTAGACTATCATTTACAGGTCAATTTTCTTTCATGTTTGAATTCAGAAAAGAGTAAAGTGTGGTGTTTTCAGTTCATATACATCACTAAACCACACTTACTAGAGTAAATCCTATGAAGATAGGGTGAATTGCGATAAAAACAGTTTAAAAAATTTTATTACAGAAATTTTAACATACACACAAAAGTAGCGAGAGGAATAAAATCAGTTTCAGGTAACTATCACCCAATTTCCACAATTATTAACACTTTTCCAATCTTTTTTCATCTATCCCACCTATTCTTTTTTAGCCTGTAATATTTCAAAGAAAATTTATCCTATTTCATCCATAAATAGTTCAGTATGCATCATTAACAGTTGAGGAGATAAAAAATAATTTTTTAAAGAACCAAGTAATAGTTCTCAACATTGTGCTAAAATCGTCAAATCTTTTCTTACAATTTCATAACTTTAATAACACCACTTTGCTCTCTTCTACTCCAAAGATATAAGTAAACCTATAAAAATAGATGTTCTTAGTGGATGACGGGGAATATATGTGAAACATGAAGGGTATTTTACTGTCGCAACTATGGTATTTGAAGTATAGCAGAAACCGTGCTTTGATTAAAAACACTGCATTATGATTTCAATGTGATAGATTACTATAATAATCATAGGAAAAGTATATGTTTATTTCATTTGAATGTCTTCTCACCTCTATGATATTTTTGGATAAATTAAATTAAATGTAGAATGGGGCTATCCAGGCTCATGACACAATATAGCTCAACAATCTATTGTAACAAGGCAATTTTTCTAGGAATGGTAGACCCTAATGGCTTTAATGATTTGATGACACTGTTTCACAAGTGATTGTGATGTCATTCCCACTTAAACTGGTCATAAAGTATACCTGCTGTGTTAAGGTAGATGTTTAAGTATGTACTTACCTTATTCAGTTTACCAAGCACTGTCCACACAAATGGTAATTGTTGGTTTATAAATGATAAGTTTGTAGTTTTGTTGTATTTTTGAGCAATACATAGTTTGTAGATCTTAAAGCAATAGTGTTAAATAAAGAGGCACATTATTAAAATTGTTAGGGACACGCATGTTTCTTACAACAAAAGTTGGATAGTTCTGTTAGTAAACCTGAGCCAGACATACATAAGAAATAAAATTTAAGGGTTAAAGTTCTTAGTCATTTATACATTATACCTGTAGATTCGAAGCCTATACTGTTTATACTCATTTCCCTACAGCTGGAGCCTGCACAGATAGACAGACACACACATCCCCAGGAGTACCGTAAATCCGTGAAGGCAACATCAGCTCTAACAACTGGAGTGAAATATACCTGACTGGCTGTCAGTTCTCTTTGTAAGTTAGGGTTCAGTGAACTCCCATTTTGGAATCTTCTAGGATGAACCAAAATCAAACAAAAACTTCCCCGTAGCCAGTTAAAGCTGAACTACAAGTCTGTCTTTCAGTGATCTTTGTTCTGATATTTTCCTTCACGTTCATGACTAATGCCTCTGTGTATATTTTGACTTTGCAGATATCCTGCCCAATAAACTATTTGATGTTATTAATTTGTATCCAAGCTTGCATGTATTCTTATACTCTTACAGAATTAACTTTAGGCTTTTATTTTCCCTTTTATCATGTGAATTTGACCTAAGCAGAGCTATCCTTCAAAGTGAAAAGGTTTTATTTGGAAAATTCCTTTGAAATGACTTCTTTATTATAGATTCTAGAATTGCGAGTCTACAACCATTTCTAGAATATAATTCCCAAGAAATTTTTTCCACTAAAGTGAATTATGAGTTACTGGCACATTTTTTTTTCTTGCATGGTAAACAGGAAAAAAAAATTAAGAGGATTTTAACTTCAATTTTGAAGAAACATTGTTTGGTCTGGTGGCCTGAAATTCAATCTTCAATCATGGGTACTTGGAGGAAAAAGAAAATTTAGGACCGCCACTTCCCCCCTCATTTTTCAGGCTCTTGAATATAGTTTTCCTTTGAAATATTATGAGAATCTACTTTCTGAGTAATGCTTACCATGAAAATTTAAAACACAAATGGCATATCCAAGATAAAAATAAAAGAAAGCAACTCAATAGCAGTGTGTCAGAGAGTTGGATTTTGCGGTCTCGTGAGAGTAATTAGAAAAATCAAGCGTGAAACTATCTAAGCTACACACAAGACAGGGCTGAGAAAATGTCTTCCAGTAGATCTTTTGATCTACGAGCTTTAGGTCACATTTCTTCCGTGCTCATAGATGTTAGGTATATTTGATAGATAGGCTAGAAAATGGAGAGTCAGATAGGCAGTAGGTCTATCTTGTAACTAGTTCTACAACCTACGCCAGTCATCTGACTCCACTTAGCCTCTATTTTCTCAGGAAAATGGGAACAATATGTCTTATTGTGATGGCAAGATAAACGTATCATATGTGTAAGTGTGATGAGATAGTCAGTAAAATCCCAGCTACTTCCATTGGTGAGATGAAGGAGGAAATGGAATAATGGTAGCCTGATGCCAGAAATGATCATGGAATACATATCTATGATTTATTTTTAAAAAACCATATGGGGCCAGCCTGGTGGTGCAGCAGTTAAGTGCGCACATTCCGCTTCAGCAGCCCGGGGTTCGCCGGTTTGGATCCCGGGTGCGGAGATGGCACCACTTGGCAAGCCATGCTGTGGCAGGTGTCCCACATATAAAGTAGAGGAAGATGGGCCCGGATGTTAGCTCAGGACCAGTCTTCCTCAGCAAAAAAAGGAGGATTGGCAGTAGTTAGCTCAGGGCTAATCTTCCTCAAAAGAAAAAAATCATAAAATAAAATAGTTCAGGGGTCGGCTCCATGGCCAAGTGGTTAAATTCGCACACTCCCCTTTGGCAGCCCAGGGTTTCACCAGTTCGGATCCTAGGCACAGACCTAGCACCGGTCATCAGGGCATGCTGAAGCGGCATCTCACATAGCCCAACCAGAAGGACCTACAACCAGAATATACAACTATGTACTGAGAGTCTTTGAGGAGAAGAAGAAGAAGAAAAAAGAAGATTGGCAACAGATGCCAATAAATAAATAAATAAACAAATAAATAAAATAATTCAGGAAGAGTCTTTAACATGACAATTTCAAAAGGAATTAGTATTTTTTTGGTCAAAACAGCAGCTGCAATAACAAGAAAACTAGAGGACACAAAATGTTGGCTTTGTGGAGAAGAAGATGGTAGCACTAGGTAGGAAACAATATTATAATCAGAGAAGAAATTATCAATGATTTCACATTTAACGATAAAGGTACATTCTATCAGAGAATAGGCAAGAGGCTCTGATTTTCTTGACAGTAGCACTATCCACTATATCTAGCTGGCCTTCAGGTGACTGCCATACTGGTTTGCTGCGGACTGAAAGTCTCAGATCCTAGCATACTCCTTAGTCCCAGTCAAAATGAGCCTGGGTCTCCTGATTTGGTCTCCACGACATTGGCTATGAGTTTGTGAAGATATGCAGTCAGGGATGGAAGTTCACAAGGCTTTCTGCCTTCATAGTTAAAACCATAATTTTATCCTTTGACATGCATATCCTCTGTTAATTAAATTATCATTTTTCTGATTTTGTGTTAAAAGTCTTTGCTGGGTAAGTGGACACAGCGCATCTTGTGCTCTATAGTGGATGTTTCCACAAGTGCTGGGAGGGGATTATGCCATACCAAAGTGACATAGAAACAGAGATCAGGAGATGGTGAGACAGAATGTTGATAGTAAGATGGCTCTATGAGATACAAAGATACTGAAGTACTCTGCAAAATTAGGAACCAAACACAAGATATATGTACGCTGTCTATTTTTGAGTATGCAAGAGGCTGTTTTGAGGGGGACATTCTCTCCTCTAGACCACTAGGAGCTGAGAACTTCGTGGTACAGTTTCTCTCTTGGAGGAGGACAGAGTATCTCGATGAGATGCAAATTGGCTCTTCGATAAGAAGCTAAAGCGTAAGTTAGTGCTAAAGTGGTGGGTGACAGGCTGGTATCTCTGAACCCAGAAGCTGAAATTGGGGCAGAAATGGTATTTCTCTCACTATTCCCTTCCTTCATGTTAAATGAATCTCTTGCCTGCAATGAAAAGAAAGGTAGGGGGGCCAGCCCGGTGGTGCAGCGGTTAAGTGCACACATTCTGCTTCAGTGGCCCGGGGTTCACCAGTTTGGATCCCAGGTGCAGACGTGGCACCGCTTGGCAAGCCATACTGTGGTAGGCGTCCCACATATAAAGTAGAGGAAGATGGGCATGGATGTTAGCTCAGGGCCAGTTTTCCTCAGCAAAAAGAGGAGGATTGGCAGCAGTTAGCTCAGGGCTAATCTTCCTCGAAAAAAAAGAAAAAGAAAGGTAGGGGTCAAGAAATAGAAAGGAGAAATAGAAGAAAACCATGAAAATGAAACAGGCAAGAGCTGTTCTGAGTGCTTTTCATTCACTCACAATTAGTAGAAGGAAATTAAAGTCCACCGAATAATAATTAAGGCCCCCGTTGCCTCGAATCCAAATATCTAAAGCCTATTTGAGTAGTGTGTGTTATCTACCATCCATAGGAGCCATGTTATGGAGGTGGAAATAATGCTGCTTGGTAAAGATAAAAAATCTTGAAAAGAACTTTCCAGAGAACAGGCCCCTGATAGCTCTTGAGTCAGCCTTAGGTACGAGGAAGCTCACTGTAGAATGTTGTGGTAACTTGCTTGGTCACGTACAGCTGTGTTATGCAAACACCTTATGTTAGATTCTGACTCACTTTTTGTTTTGTCCCAAACTTTATAATAACGCCAAATGCATTAATAATGTAACATTTATGCCTGGATTCTCTGTGTCTTGTTGGCTTTACTCATGGCAAGTTTTTTCAAAAGGTTGGTGGACGGTAACAGTGCCAGGCTTGGAAATATTTGCTACTTAGGAACAGGCTTTCTGACCCTAGCTAGAATTGAAAGTCAGTGTGCCTCCCACCCCCCAACACCTACTGGGTGATCTGCCAAAGCTGACTCTGAAATTCTCCCTTTACAATCCAACCATAGGTTTTCTGGCATACAATTTGCCGCTGCCTCCTTGGATCTTGGCTTTCTTTGTGGAATCTGGAAAGATTTATATTTCTTGCTTGAGATGTAGATATCACCTTATATAGACTTAAAAATTGACATAACAGTAGAGAATATGAGCTACGACCATTTTCCCCACAAAGTACTGGCAATCTTCCTTGGAATGCCGGAGACGAAATCTCCTCGATTAATTCATCAAGTTAGGATTCAAAACATGACCACTGCAAGCTATTGGGTTTACAACTCCAAAATACATTTCATAATGTTTTTTGGTAATTACAGATATTATAAGAAAACATTTTTTACAGGTATAATATTAAAATATTGTAAAGCCAGAAACCAACACGCACTCAGAATTCATTAAACAGACTTTGTCAATAAAGGCATTTCTATTTTATAACATAGAATTAAAAAGAGTGAAAATAGAAATTATATTTAAATGACGTGTATGCTTACGGGATTATTTAGATTTTCTTCCTTATGTTTTTGGAAAGGTAAACATTTTTATCAGTTTTCTATTTTGTAAAAATAGCTGAGACTAAATTGTACGCTTCAAAATTGCCCCAGTTTTGCTTGACTAAAAGGACATGTAATAAGGGTTAGTATGTAGAAGCCATAAACCAGGTAATTAAACATGTAATTAGCAAGATGTAAAGTCATCTAGTTCCTGTTTCTATTGATCAACAATATTTATTAATACTCCAGTGTATGTTAAACTTTATTGGACATTCCTTTGAAAAAATCTCCTGTCAGAAAGTGGACAAAACCGCTTAAATTCTGAATTTGGATGCCAGATCACTGTGGGTTTAAAAAAACGGGGATCACTGAATGAAATTTGTGCTACCTTGGTTAGACTACTAGTGGAGAAGAAAATAAGTGAGAACTCAGGTTTGGGACACTCCAGCCATTCCTCTGACCTGATTAATCTCTTTCTTATGCTGCACTCATTTAAATAATTCGCTCACACTAATTTTAGATCTCTAAATTGCCCGATCTTTGTGTGTAGAAACTGATTATGATTGTCATATCCATGAAGTGATACAAAACTAAGAAACTTCAACTCACATCTCAAAATTAGCAGGCATGAATTACTTTGAACTCTGCTTATCCCAAAGTGCTTCCAGCGTTGGAATATATGGGAATTTATCATATCATATGATTAGTGA
This sequence comes from Equus quagga, assembly GCF_021613505.1. Classification (NCBI taxonomy): domain Eukaryota; kingdom Metazoa; phylum Chordata; class Mammalia; order Perissodactyla; family Equidae; genus Equus; species Equus quagga. The sequence continues at coordinate 46,182,203 of NC_060276.1, forward strand.
AAGGAGCCACTGGTGACCACTTCACGGAGCGAAATAACTGAAAGGAGAAAAAATAAATCCATTCTGTTTTGTTCTAGAAGGTTTAGGATACCACTGGAGGCAGAGATTATTGAACTGACCAGTCAAGAATGTAAAAATGATTTTTGAGCCAAAATCATGCAAAACACTGCCGTCAGCAGTGGTTCAGTGGTTTCTTAAACAAAAACAAGAAACATATATTTAGATGACCAGAATCCAAAATCATGTGTTGAGTTATAGTTAGAATTATTAAGAAAATCAGATATACAACATTACTGTCTTAAAATTGTATTTTGCTCTGCAAAGTCTGAGCTTTGCGGAGTGTTTCTTAAATGAAGTGCTGTTCTAGTCCATTTGGGCTGCTATGACAAAAGACTGCAGACCGGGTGGCTTAGGAACAACGGAAATGTATCTCTTACCGTTCTGGAGGCTGGAAGTCCAGGTCAGGGGGCCAGCATGGCGGGTGGAGGGCCTCTCCTGCAGACTCCTTGCATCCTGGCTTGGTGGAAGGGGTGAGGGATCTCTCTGGGGCCTCTTTCATAAAAACACTAATCCCATTCATGAGGGCGCCGCCAAAAGGCCCTGTCTACTAATTCCATCACCTTGGAAGTTAGGATTTCAACATACGAATTTTGGGGAGATACAAACATTCAGACCATAGCAGTTTCGCTTCCAGTCTTCCTGAGAGTTGGGAGCTTCTGAAAGTGGAAAAGCAGATGCACCATGATGATGAGCAAGAACAAAATTTGCGCTTTAGGTTACTGTTTCCACGCTGTACTGCCGAATCTGGATCTTCAGTTAGTGTGAAGAAGTCACGCTCCCAGCTGGCCAGAGGAGTTCATATCTAGGGATGACAAAAGCCTCCTGAAGCCTGCGTTATCATTTTTTGAAGGGAGGTCTTTACACACTGGAGCCAACTTGGAAAAAATACTTCCTCAGTCAATTATGTGTGTTTCACTATAGAAATGATTGTAATGCTAATGCATAAATAGACGAGGTGGAGTAATGAATTACTGTATTTGAATAGCTGGTCCAGGCGAAAACCAAGGTTGTCGGCACGGGTGGGATGCGGTGGTACTTTTTTTTCACAGTAAGGAATTTTCAGATTGGATGCTAGTATTGTTTAACGCTTACTTTATATTGCATTCCATGTATTGAATTTCTATCCTTTAAATCTGTGTCTCTCAGCAAAGGTGACAAAAGTTTGTGGTGGCAGGTAACACGATTGTTATGGACTGAATGTTGATGTCCCCCTGAAATCCATATGTTGAGACCCTAACCTCCCACGTCATGGTATTTGGAGATGGGTCTTTGGGAGATAATTAGGGTTAGAAGATGTCATAAAGGTGGGGTCCTCATCATGGGGATTAGTGCCTTATAAGAAGAGACACCAGAGAGCTTGTTCTCACTCTTCCCCTGTGCACACACAAAGAAGAGGTCATGTGAGCCCACAGATGGTGGCCGCCTACAAGCTAAGGGAAGAGGCCCCAGAAAGAAACCCCTCTTGCTATCACATTGATCTTGGACTTTCCAGCCTCCAGAACTGTGAGAAATAAATTTCTGTTGTTTAAAGCACCCAGCCTATGGTGTTTTGTTATGGCAGCCTGAACTGACGAAGACAATGGTAGTTTTAAATACCTGTTTTTTTGAATGATGGAGATGATGGTATAAAAGCTTGCGCTGGTTTGGGTGGGTTCCTCCTTCTGTCATGACACTGCCTTACAGTTAGTCAGAAAATAACTATCCCTGTACGGGTTCCAAACAATTAAGAGTACTTTATAATAAATTTTGCTTTATAAGAAACAGCTTTATAGTTTGGGGCCAGTGCACTGGAAATATCTGTGTTCAAACAGGAGGTACTTCCTCTCAGCCTGTATCTTTAACGGCCATGCCATGACCATAGACTTATAGAAGGGATGGTAAAGGTGAGATTGGCCAGCTCTTTCCTTTTTAATTCTCCAAGGAAATAAAGATGCGTGAAAGAATAACTACAGCTTCAGTACCAAATGACATTTTCTAACATGGTGATGCAAGTGGACCTTTCAAAATAAAGGAAAGATATAGAAAGACAAAAAGTGTATAGAGAATACTAGATAGATTTAGGTTTTACATTTATCTTCTTAAAGACGAATTTAATTCAACTTTGGACCCACCCATGACTGGAGCTTCAGAAAACACCTTTGGCCTCACCTTATCTTTGAAGTGAAAGCTATGGTCTTGAACCTACTAGGGGTAAAATGATGCATTATTTTGCACTAGCAAATGATGCACTAGCAATTTGATAATTGGTAGAGTGGGTTTTTTGGTATATTCCTTTTATTTCTTTAGTAAGGAGGTATCTTTTGCCTAATCCACAAGAACTACGAAGTTTTTTTCCCTCTTTACTAAGCCGAAGCCACCTGCCACCTACATATCCTTTGGGAATTATTTTGCTATGAGTTATGGGAAATAGAAAGAAAAGTCTTATACAGTGAAGGATACACCTTTGTAGTAAATCTCTGTCTTATAGCTGTTTATTAAAGGTGCTTTGAGTCTCTTTTTAATTCAAGGATGTCTTTAGGATCTAGTTTCTGGAAAAAAACCTCAAATTACCATCAAAATGTAATTGGGCCTTTAGAATTCGCTACCTTATGTTTTCACTGTCAAAGAAATGACATTCTGTGAACCCTATTTAATTTTGCAGCTATCTGAATCGAAAGTGTCGAGTAAGCATTAAGGATTATTATTATTATCACCACCACCATTGTCATCATCATTAATTGCGTTAAAAGGAAACCTTGGGAGGCATAAGTGACCTGCTGGCGAAGATTACCCCTCTGGAGTGCGCAGTGGATCAGTTTTTCTCTCAGCAGTAGGCAGCATTATCATCAATAGACATTGCCCATCTGGGGTTTAAAAGACACTGTGATAATTAAGTTCACCAGAAAGACACAGAAAGTTCTGGAGCTCCCTGTAAACCACTTCTCTGTGAACCTTCTGCAGATTTCGTCGACTGCAATGTCTAAATCAGAAGATATAGCAGGTTTTTTTACATGCTCAGCAAAAACTGTTAACTGGCTTTTGTGTGTGTGGTATAAATAAACATTCACTGAGTGTTCCTCATATTACTAACTAAATATTAAACTGCTCTTTTCTATTTTTGCTAATAGTCATCATCATCAAAAAGTTTGTCTTTTTTAAAATTTTCATATATGTCCATGGTTCAGTTTAACATTCTCTGCCCTCTAGGAAATTATAGCTTAAAATAGTAGCAATACTTTACCACTTTATGTCTCAGCAAACCTTTTTGAGTGAAATTCCCAAAAGGCCTCAACTTGGCCTTTACATAAATTCATGTGGGCAATGGATATTGGGGTTTGCAAAGTACAAAAAGTCCCTTTCCGGGGGCTGGCCTGGTGGTGCAGTGGTTAAGTTTGCATGTTCTGCTTCGGCGCTCTGGGGTTCGCTGGTTTGGATCCTGGGTGTGAACCTAAGCACTGCTTGGCAAGCCATGCTGTGGTAGGTGTCCCACATATAAAGTAGAGGAAGATGGGCACAGATGTTAGCTCATGGCCAGTCTTCCTCAGCAAAAAAGAGGAGGATTGTTGGCAGATGTTAGCTCAGGGCTAATCTTCCTCAAAAAAAAAAGTCCCTTTCCAGAAAGTGGGGCTATTTTTTGAATCCCATAAAGACTTTGTTTGTTGCTATCATTTGGGAACAGGGCAACACATCAATTTAGCTAATGTGCTACTACTATGTAACCTTTCACATAGAGAGGTTAGGAAGACCTGTTTGGGCATCAAAGGAATTACCCAGAATAAATACTCAAATCAGTGTTTCTCATATGATAACGATAGAATAACCTAGGGGGGGTTATTATCAGGAGAGATTCCAAATTCCCTCAGTCTCAGAAAATAAATATGCTTTGGAATGTCTGAGGTGGTGGAACCCGGAATCAGTCTTCACACTAAATACTTGGGTGATTCTGATGCACATGATCCACTTACTGTGCTTTGAATAACACCGCTCAAAACCATATGCCCTTAACTTCCACTTTCTTGGTCTGACAGCAAGTGCCTTTCCTCATGAGAATTCAGAAATTTCGAGAACCAAATGGATTAGATGTGCAAGCTTCAGATCTTTAAATACATCATTTCACACAGTTCTAAGGAAGCCTTTGAGTTTGATGGATTTCAGTCTTCTTATTAATATCAGTTACTTTGTAGCATACAAGTGTAATCCATTCTTCCACAAAATGTCCATCTGAAAGCGTGTTTCTGTGTGTCTCTTCTCTCTCCAAATGGCCTTGACATCAGTTTGTTCAAGTGGCTTATACCATTCCTGACTTATTGCAGCTCATTGGGTTTAATATTTTCTGATCGGTCACAATTTCAGTGTATTTGCTTTCAAGAGAATTGCGTAAGTTACATACAAAGGAAGATATTATAGGTAAATAAGGCAGTATTTGTAGCATGATAACCAAAGACACCTCGGGAGTGGGGTATTGGATTGTGTATTTAGTTCCCAGTTACAGATTATAGGAGTCTATTATATTAAACTATTATATACCCGGAGTCGAAGTAAAATTTACCAGAAAATTTTTAAAAAGAAATCTCAATTTCGCCATCGTATGAAAGAAAGAATAGAGTACAGCCTACTTGCATGAAGTGATTGCATTAGTGAGGGGAATTTTATTTTTAAAACCTAAAAGACAGACTTTTCCGCAGGCTGCTGTTATTTACCATACAGCAGCTCATCCTCTGAAGGCTGTCTGCTATACTGAAGACCTGCTCCAATCACAAATATTCTCTCCAGTGGCTGGCTGATGGTATAATTATACTAAGTTATCAAGAGATTATTCTTGATTCCCAGGGTGAAACTCCTTTCTTTAGCTACCAGGGAATTGACACGCTTCATTGTTCATTATTCATCATTATTCTGCTTCCTCTGCTTTACAGTCTGGATCCAGAAAAGTCCCCTTGGAGACTCTGCTGCACACGCTTGGGCATCTTGATGATGGCAGTGTTTTTCTGTATTGTCTTATTTTTCTTATTTGTCAAAGGGTCACCGAACTTGAGCTAGATCAGTTTGCGGTTCTTCCAGTCATCAGAAGCCAAGTCACTTCTCCAATTCCTGTTGTTGTTCTGTTTGTTTGTTTGTTGTCTATGGCTGGAGAGGTCTTTCTAAAACAAACATACAAGTCACCAAACACAATCGATCAAATCGGCTGGTTTTCCTCAAGAGGCTCAACGTTTAATTTATTCATTAAGAAACTTCGCCTTGTGTTTCTCCTCCTCCTGTGTCTCTTCCTCTTCCTTATGTTTAGAAGGAAAGCTCAAGCAGCCTTGTGTTTCAATAGGCAGGGCTGAGGGCAGAGTTCTGCCTCTGCGAAATGTTTACTCTGGAAAAACACAGGAGACATTCGTTTGGTCTGACTCATCTAGACTATGTCATAACCCATCTTGGGCAAAAAAAGAGATGTCTTAAATATTGATGCCTGTCCAGACTACATTTTCTGTTTCAAAAACAAACAAGCATGGCCACTGCAGCCTCTCAATTAACCAATAAATATTTACCAGTCCACTAATATTTTCATAGCCATCTTTCCTTGCAGGGATATGCATAAAACTCATAAACAATGGTTTTTTGCTATTTGCCTAACAAAAGGTTACTCTAGACAAGTAGCCATTTTTAAGCCTTTTCTAGTGACTTGAAAGAATAAGGCTAAGGAAAAATCAAATAGTGCAAATTGTGCACAGAACATCCCAAAGCTGTTCCTGTGTCTGTGTTGGGGAATGTAGGGATATGGAGGGAAGAGAAGGCGAATAGTATCCTGACCCTGCTTTGTCTGCTTGATGCCATCTTTGTTCTTAGATCTCTGTGCGTATCTGCCAGAAATTATGACCCGAGGGATTCTAATTCCCCGTTCCTGCCTCTGGCCAGCAGCCCGGGGCTACCACCATATCCCCTCCCCACCACTTGGCCCTTGTTCCGCTTGAAACAGAGAAAGGCAAAAACTAGTTGGGCTGCTTTCATGCTATTTTTTTTAAACTTCTCAGACTAAACCCAGTGGAAGTCTTCTTTTTATGCATTTTTATGTTTAGTTTTCACTGTTTATCCAGAGTACACTTGCTATGTGTTCAGCTATGTGCTAGGGGTAAAGAGGGAGTCATGGGGGATGACAGGGGAGGGGGTAGTGTTGACAATAGAAAGGGCAAGGAATAAGAAATCTTTTTTTTTTTTGAGGAAGGTTAGCCCTGAGCTCACATCTGGGGCCAATCCTCCACCTTTTGCTGAGGAATACTGGCCTTGAGCTAACATCCATGCCCATCTTCCTCTATTTTATATGTAGGATGGCTGCCAAAGCATGGCTTGACAAGCCATGCATAGGTCCGCACCCGGCATCTGAACCAGCAAATTGCTGGCCACTGAAGCAGCACGTGCAAACTTAACTGCTGCACCTTCAGGCCGGCCCCAAGAAATGTTAAAGAAACAAAAGCCTTCGCTACCTTAAAATCTAGCTACAGGAAAATTACATACTGAAGTCAAATAAATTAAAGCAATTAAAAAGCAACAGGCAAAAAATAATATAATGTAAATAGTATATATGAGTACTGACAGGGATGGGAAAGCCCACAAGTATTTAATTCAGTCCACTATTTGAATAGACATTATGTGTTAGAACCTGTGTGAAAAACCTGATGGAAAATAAGAGGGAACAATCTGGAGGCAGACATAAACTCAGACAACTTTATTATGAGGTACTCTGTGCTGAGTATTTTAAGATCTACAAAGTATCATGGGGGAAATCGCGAAGGGAAAAACTCATGAGTGAGGGGGTAAGGGTCCTATACCCAATTCCAACGTGTGTGGGGGAAGTTTTCCCACACCAATAATCAATGCTCCGACGCCAGCTGGGTGCCCCACAGTTCAACTCAATTCTGACACTACCTACCAGGAGACAGGGTCAGATTCCATGGGTTAAGGGTTTAGTCCTACAAGATTGTCCCCCACACTCTTTCAGATGCCAATTGCAAGCCCAGGTTATCACCTGTGCTTCTGACCAAACTGCTGTAGATTGGCAGTTCTAAGGACCTCCTCTTCAGGTTCAATTAACGTGTTAGAGTGGCTTACAGAAGCCAGAGAAACATTCTACTTACTAGATTAGCGGTTTATTATAGAAGGCTATAACTCAGGAACAGCCAGATGGAAGAGATGCATAGGGCAAGGTACGTGGGAAGGGTGCGGGGTTTCCATACTCAGTTTCTGAGTGGACCGCTCTCCCTGCCCCTCCAGGTGTTCACGAACCTGGAGGCTCTCCAAATCTCCTCCTTTTGGGTTTCTATGGAGGCTTCATTACAGAGGCATGACTGATTAAAGCATTGGGCATTGGTGATTGATTCAACCTCCAGCCTCTCTCCCCTCCCTGGAAATCAGGAGGTGGGACTGAAACTTCCAACCCTCTATTCATGGTTCCCATGGCAACCAGCCCCCATCCTCAGGTCCTTTCCAAAAGTCACCTTCATTAACATAAACTCAGTTTTGGTGGAAAGGGGCTTGTTAGGAATAACAAGACGCCCATTTCACCTTTGTGACTGTAAAGTGATTTCAGGAACTGAGGACCAGAGATCAAGTATTATGACAAAAGATGTTCCCATTGCTCTTATGGCTCAGGAAATTCCAACCGTCTGGGGAGCTGTGAGCCTGGAACCCTGGATGAAGACCAAATATATATGAGAAATATATTTTGATCATCTGAATGATCAAATATGTCTCTTTTATAAATCACAATATTGCAGGAGGTTTAGGAAAGTTTTTTATAAGAGGTATGATTTGAGCTTGGCTGTAAAGGATGATGCTAATATTTAGGTAGAAATGGTGGAAGGGGGAAGCGAGGGTGTGGGGAGACGTAGGGTTTGGGGGAAGTGTCGGGTATATTCAGATCCCCCGTTGTGTCTCAGTCATAACGCATCAGGTACGGTGCAGGAAGAGGTCAGAGGGAAAGACACGCTAGATGTGAAGGTCCTTGAAAGCAAAACTGAGCAGCTGGAACTTTATTTTGTAGACGACAGCAATACCGACGATTGGTGAAGAAAGAAGTAAGGTGACGGAATCCATGCTTTAGGAAGTGGTTTAGCATAGCGGTTAAGAGCCGGTGCTCTGAAATCGGAGGAAACTCATTCAATGAATGAATATTTATTGAGCTCCTACATTCCAGGGACTATTCTAGTCATTGGGGCCATAATAGTGACATATATTGGCAAAGCCTTTGCTCTTGTGGTACTTACTTTTTAGCTATGGACAGGAGACACAAATGACAATAACACCAAAAAGAAATTTTCCCCGTAATTTCAGATAGTGATAAGTGTGATGGAGAAAATGAAATCGGGCAATAGGGTAATGACCGGTTAAGGGCAGGAAAACTACTTTAGATTTGGTGGTTAGATTAGGCGTCACTCCTGAGGTGAAATTTGAGTTGAGACTTGAACTAAAGGATGGGATGAGCCAGGTGACTTTGTGAGGCAAAGTCTTCCAGTCAAAGGGAACGGCAGATTCAAAGGCCCTTACGTGGGAATGAGCTTGATGTGTTCCAGAAACAGACAGAAGGCCAGTGCGGCTGGACTGAAGTAAATAAAGGGGACACCTGCATGAGATTAGGTTCTAGAGGGAGGCAGGGGTCTGACTGTGTTCATCTTTGCAGACCGGGGTAAGGGTTTTGTTTTTGTTCTAATTGTAATGGAAAGTGACTGGAGGAGGTGTGAAGCAGGGTTTGATATGATATGACTTATATTAAAATAAAGCTGGCTCTGGCTGATACATGGAGAATTTGCAGCATATGTAGATAGCGCTGGAGGACTCAGGATACGTTTTACAGGTAGAGCAGGCAGAACTCGTTCAAGGTTTATTGTTGCAATTGTTATTATTAATACTCTGATGGTGATAAGAACTCTGGATTGGAGCTGTGAGTAATTAGAGGCGTGTGATCCGTCAGGAGGCTCCTGGGATTATTCACAGAGTTAAAGTGAGAGGCTGGAGCAGGGCTGTGGAAAGGAAAAGGGGGAAAGCACCGTGTTAATAAATTGAATTAATGAGTACCAAATGTTCACTTTAAGTAGGAATACTTAATGACGTATATGCAAGTGACTAATAAAGTTTAACATTAGCAGAGATTCAAAACGCACTTCCACAGTGAGATTGAAAATAAAATGGCTAATGGTTTCTTTTCTGTCCTTTAATTCCTGGTTAACTAATTACTTTTCTGTATTATCATTTCCTATCACATAAAACCACATTTCATTTAAAGTATGCTGTTGAGACGTGGTCAAAATACATCAGCAGAGACTTCAAATGAAATGACTGTGCACGAGTGGCACTCTCTTTTAACTTTGTACCGTAACTAAAGTCTTCCTTTGCTACACATGCACTTAAGGTGATTCTCCTGCATTCATGAATAAAAGTGAAAATAGACCTTCTGTCTGTTGTTTCATGTTTTGGGCGAGCCCGGTTACCTTAGCAGTGGCAATGAGTTGCTGACTGTGTTGGCAATTTTCTTCCAACATTATGAGTTATCAGATAAGTCATCATCCTTGAAGTATGAAAGGGTGGCTTTTAGTTACTCGTTTCTATTTTCTGGTGTTGATCGCTCAGGATAGACCTAGAGAGACTACACTTCAAAGGACTGGTCTAATATTTATGAAGTTTAATGCACAGTTACCTAGGTGACAAGACATTAGCCATAAAGGTTAAGGCTTATGAATATTAAAACTTTTAAAGAGCTCTTTGGCAGGTGTGAATTTTTATCAATTATTTCCTTACAGATGAGTGAAAAGAAGCCAGAATTTAGAATATACAAAATCATCAGAAAAAGACAGATAGGGCTCAGAAAAGATCCTGTTTAGCTCACCATTGCAATTATGATTTTTATTCTTTTTGAGTCTCAGATTTTTTGAAAGAGGATTAGGAAGTGGAATGAGAAAGAAAAAAAAAACACCAGTGGACTTGTTGTCCAGGTATTTCATAAAACATCCAAAAGACACTAATTGCTAAGGTAATAAGATGGGCGTATCAGTTCTGATTCAATTACTATTAGAAAATAAAAGGTTTTAATAAAAATCATGTAACTATCATCAAATGAAACATTGCCTATGAGCAAGACTTTAAGCAAATAGCAACTTATGCCTCTTTAATGCATTTTTGTCACCTAAATGTGTATATTCACAATTGTTATTACTCTTTAAGTACTAATATATTCTCAGAAGTCACAATGAAATTTATAAGCCCTCTGTATTCATCACCACTACTTAATTGAACTTAGGTATTGTAGCCTTTTAATGTCTCCACTGTTGGTATGTAGGCGGCTTTATCTATGTCTGTGGTTATCCATTTCACAATTTGGGAAGAGAGGCTGCTAGGCTTTGCTATATCCATGTGCACCTTTCAAATGGAAAACTCACGGGAAGCAAATGGTGAGGATTTTAACTCTGTGGGTGGAGACCATTTCATACAGGAAGGCAGAGGATGGAAGATGAAAGACAATTTGGGATCCCTTTTGTTCTTCTTTTATGTTTGCTTCTACTCTCTCCAGTTCTAATCTGTGGAGCTCAAGGCTGCCTCAAGGGCACCGGGTATTCAGTAAAGATGAGCTACCAATTCTTCAGCTTCTAGGAAAGTGGTCAGGTAAGTAAACTGTCAACACTAATTATTTTTCTTATCTTAAGAAGCTAGTTAACTCTGAACACTCCTTCCTTAGCATTTTCCAAAGTATAGTCCTCTCACATTCAAATCTGCCCTCAAATCTATCCAATTAAGGTGAACTGAAAAAAGAATTCCATCTTATTTCTAGAATTACTGTAAATGTCTTTAAATAGAGCCATACTGTGGCATGTATGCTGTTTTAGCTATGAAGGTTTTGCAAAACGTATTTTTAAAATATCACTGGTCAGGAATTTATGCTAGAAACTTTATACATTATTAAGTCTCACAGCCACTCTTTTTAAGAGGAAAATAGTTAATCTCATTTTACAGATGAGGAAACAAAGTCAGACTAATTAAGTTCATTGCCTAAATCACAGACCTTGTATGTGGTCAACCCTGGATTTGAATCCAGGTCTGCCTAATTCTAAAGCTGTTACCACTCAAAAATGAGGTTTTCCTACCCAATGCATATAAACAAGCCAATTAATTATGGCATTGGCTTTTGGGCAAAGAATTCAGCTTTATTCTGCGAGATTGATCTGCATGGAGACAGGGGGCGTGTACCCTCAGATCTGTCTCCCCTATTCAGGATTTGGGGCGAAAGTTGAGGTTAGGGAGACCAGGTGAGCACGTGGGAATGCTGGTGGGACAGGTTTCGATTGGTGGGCTTCGAGCATTTATGGTGAGCTTCCAAACATTTATGATGAGGTTCTAAACATTTTTGGTATGGTGGGGAAGGAATTTTAACACGGGATCTTCCTGAGTGAGGGACCCTTTGCTTCTGATAAGAGTCCGACTTTTAAGTTCCTGTCATGTCCCAGTCCTTTGGTTCTGTGGGGAGAATTTTTGGTTCCGTGGCCATTTCAGGTCCAGATTTCTTCTTCTGTGAATGCTCTGTCTACGTGACTTTGCAAATTTTCTGAAAGACAATTCTTAATCACTCTGTTGATAAGAGATGGGGTCAGCTGAACTGGTCCTGGAGGGCCCGTGGTTACAGAGCCTCTTATTTTCTCACTATACATAATAGACGGCAGATCTTCAAGCTGCTTACAATTACACGAAAAAATTATCTTGCTTATTTCTCTTTCTCCTGATCCCAGCATGTAAGCCTCATAAGAACAGAAAGCTTGCCTTTCTTGTTCACTACTGTGACTCCAGGACTCAGAAAAGTTTCTGGTACATTGTGGGCACTCAGTAAATATTGTTGTATGAAAATAATCATTAAAGGTTTCTTGCTAATTTCAAATTAGATAGTTGTACAAGAAGTGCTAAAAGTGCCAAGTGAGTGCCGTAGGAGTTGGGCAGAGGGAGAGATTGCCATCGGATGGAGGTTACTACAGTAGTGTAGAGTAAACCATTGACCTCCAGGAAGGATCGCATACACCTCAGGGGTGTGTTCAAAATAATATATTAAAAGGGGGAAACAACACAGTAGATTTTCTAATCATTTTTGTTTTAGTTCATCCTTTTTCGATTTTGGTTTTCATATTTTATAACATACATATTATTATGACAATATATAAGGTATAATATATATAATACAGTAATATATAATAACATATATACAACAGTAATATAATAATAAACATACATATATGGGAGGGCGAGTGCCAAAACGTTTTTACTGCTCGTTGTTTGTGCTTGGAGACTTGTGGTCCAGAGGGAGAAATCAACATAAGCAGACTCCTATAATTCAGCATTCTACTTGCTAATAGATGTCTATCCAAATCACGTCAGGAAGAAAGATAAGGGAATGGCTAATACTGCCTGATTTTGTCAAGGTGATGGTGGTGGTGGTAATGGTGTGTATGTCGGGGAAGGAGGTCAGAAGGTATCACAGAGAAGGTGACATTTTAAACAGAATCCTGTGGAATGGGTAGGCGAAATGGAAACGTTCAGAGAGAGTGAACACTTGCAAAGGTGCGGAGGCGTAAATGTCCTGATAAGTCTGTGGAACCATAAAGCACATCTGGATTGCTGAAGTAGAGGGAGTAGAATGGGGAGCAGCAGTGTATTATTACTGGGTTACATGCATCTAATATATAAGTATGCATGTTGAAGATGAGTGCTCATTTATTAATAAGCTGGGTGGGGTACAGGATCAAAAAAATTGGAGCTCACTTAGTGAATTAGACTACAGGTAATAACATTCTGAACCAGGGTGGTGACTATGGAATATGAAGAAGAGGATATCAAGTGATATCCCCAGCAGAAGGATTAAAGCTTTTGGGGAGGGGAGAGCAATGGAGAAGAAAGAATTAAAGATGATTTCTAGATTTGAAGCCTGGGTGAGGATATTATAACACTGTCATAAGGTTATCATGAGGAGAGGAGGGCGGGTTTTTGAGGTAAGATAATTTTGGATATAGAACAAATTAGAGAAGGGATATGCAGATGTAAATAAAAAATATGGAACTGAAGATACAAGATGGGAACTCTGGAAGAAATTGGGGTAGGAGTCGAAATTTGAGAACCATTCTCATTATTCATTCATCAAACATTTATGAGCACCTACTCTGTGCCAGGCACATGCTAGACACTGAGGCTAGAGAGGGAAAAAGAGAGACATCACACCTGCCCTCAAGATATTTACTGTCAAGAGAGAAAGACAGACAATAAACAAAGTAAATGTTTTCATATAATTATAAATCACAGGGCTGGTCCAATGGCTTAGTGGTTAAGTTATGTGTTCTGCTTTGGTGACCCAGAGTTCATGGGTTTGGATCCTGGGTGCAGACCTACACAGCACTCATCAAGCCATGCTGTGGTGGCATCCCACATACAAAATAGAGGAAGACTGGCACAGATGTTAGCTCAGGGACAATCTTCCTCAAGCAACAAGAGGAAGATTGGCAACAGATGTTAGCTCAGGGCCAATCTTCTTCACACACAAAAAAATCATAAATCATGAAAAGTGTTGTGAAGGGTGGCCTACTTTAGATTGGGTGGTCAAAGAAAGCCTCTGAGGAAGTGCTATTTAACCTGAGAACTGATCAATGAGATAGGACCAGCCAGGCAAAACAGAAAGAAGGGCAGTTTAGAAATAGGGAACAAGCAGGATTGGATGTGAGACAGATCTTGGTGTGCTTAGGAATAGAAAGAAGGCCAGTGTGGCTGGAGCCACTGAGCAAAGGTCATATGGCACAGTATGAAGCGGAAGAGGAAGGCTGAAGCCAGATCATGCAGGGCCTTGAAAGCCATATAAAGAACAGTAAATTTTATTCTTCCTGTAATAGGAAGTTACTGAAAGCTTTTAATGGGGGGTGGGGGTGGGGAGGGAGTGCGCTCAATAAAATGATCTAATTTACCTTTGAGGTCCTTTTGGACTCTATAATACAGATAGTCACAGCATCGAAAACAGGTGCATTCTCAGAAGAAGAGAGTCTAAACACAGAAATCAGAAGGCGAGGGCTGAGTCTTAGGGGCTGCTCATCCTTAGGATATGAAGGGAGAGGGAGGAGGCAGCAGAGAGAAAAAGGAGTGCTCAGGGCTCAGTCAGAGAGGTCCATGTAAGAAAGCGTTTCGCAAGAGCGTCTGGTCCACAGTTAAATGCTGAAAAGATCATAGGGAGGAATGAAGGCTGAGAGAAAGCCTGTCTACTTGGGAGCAGGAAACCATGTTGAAAGGGTGGCTTCCCTGGAGAACAATGAAGGTATAGTGGGGAGAGACTGCACTTCCGAAAATTTATTAGCCAATGGAAGGCCAAAGTAGAGTGATGGGTAGTAGATGCAGCAGGTTCAAGCAAGGGTCTTTTTACACTAGTGGAGACCTGTGGGAGTTTGGATTTGGGTGTGGGCCAGGAGAAGAGGAGAGCTGGTGGGAGACGGGAAAGGAGGCAACTGAAAATGTTTGAAAAATGTTTAATATTAGGGGATAATTTAAAGGCCAAGAACCTGGAGCCTATTGAAAGAGATGTGACCAAGATCACAAGTGCTAATGGTAAACTGCAAGAGAAGACGGTTTCTGCTGTGGCTGGAGAGAAGGGTGAGAGAGTAGAAATAGCAAGAGGAAACTTTGAAGTGAAGCGGCACAAGGTTTAGGGAGTCCATGGCAGTTGACATTGATTTTTCAATCAATCAAAATTAACAGCACACACTAAGGCAGTATATAGGCTCAATAAAATAAAGACCCCTACCGGAGGGAACTTTGGACTATCTTGTTGGTTTTGTTTTGGTTTTGATATTCCCTATGGTATCTAATGGCATCTTGTATTTGGCAGGTGCTCAGTTAACATAGGCTGGTTGTTTGATATCTCTGTTCTCAAGGAATTTACAACTGGGAACGACCCAATAACATATGCAGTATATGGTCATTTCCAAAAGCGTAATGCTGCTAATAAAGGCTACAGGAATTAAAAGGAAAGAAGTGTGCCTGCAGATTGAGCTGATGTGGGAATGCTTACAGAACAGCTGAGTCATTCCCTGGGCCCTAATGCTTGCCTAGGATTTAAATGTAGATTTGGCAATAAACTAGAAGTGGGCATCTTCTATATCAGGGGTTGGATAGCGACCTCATGGGGAACTGGAAAGATCTGGACGCTGTACAAAATATGGTAGAAAATCAGCAGGAGCTTATTCAAGAATTTGCTGAGATGTGGAAACAGAAGGATCAAAGTGAGAAAGGGACTTGAACCTGTGTCAGGAGGCTGCAAGTTTAGGAGTCTTTTGTACTGGCCCACGTCCTCCCAAAGTAAAAGTGTAACTAGGCATTTCAGTCTAATTTGGGATGAAGGCCAGGAAATTCTATTCTGTAATCATTTCCAGACTCTCCTTTCTAAAGTAAAGATACAATTCTGTTATTCCCTTGCTCAAAAATACTCAATGGTTCCCTAGTGCCTACACAATGAACATACAGACTTAGCGGCCTAGCACTGAAGGGAATTCACAGTAAGTTTCCAAACATTTTCACGCTTCTTTCTAATTATACCATATACATACCACATACTCTTGCCAATTAGACTAGAAACTGTTTCCTAATGATGCTGTGTGCTTCCTAGCCTCCATTCCTCTGCTCATGAGATTAACTCCACCTCCACTCTGATCTGTGTCAAAACCTTACCTCCTATTTATTTATTTATTTATATTTTGGTGAGGAAGATTGGCCCTGAGCGAACATCTGTTGCCAATCTTCCTCTTTTTGCCTGAGGAAGATTTGCCTTGAGCTAACATTTGTGCCAATCTTCCTCTATTTTGTGTGTAGGTTGCCGCCACAGCATGGCCGCTGACAAGTGGGGTAGGTCCGTGTCCGGGAACTGAACTGGGGCCATTGAAGCGGAGTGCACTGAACTTAACCACAGTGCTGGCCCCCTAAAATCTTAGCCCCCTTTTAAAGACCAGTTTCAAATGCCAGCATCTCCTCCATAAAGTCTTTCCTGCCCCTCCCACAAGGGGAATTTTCTTTCTTGTATTAATTTCCATAGTACTTGGGACCTCACACAAATTTACAATGTGCCTCATATTGGAGATCTTTTTAAGGCTACCTAATTCCCAATCTCATCTTCTAACCCCTACGAAATTTCAAATGACTTGGTGACAGATGTGGATACTGGTCATTTTTGGGTCCCCTCAGAACCCAGCATAAACAGTTGTTGACGCGGACTGATGTGGAACTCGAATGAGGTAAGGGCTCGATGTAGCTGGGGAGGCACCAGTGAAAGGTGTTGCTGATAAGAGATCCCTCAACCTTTGCTTTGTGAGGAAGCTTGGCAGTCTCTGTGAAACATGGAATCATTGAATCTTTAAGATTACTGTTTTACACATGCTAGTAATTTCCATTATCACTATTTACATCCAGTGTAGCAATTTCCTGTTGTAGCACTAATAAATCTTATGATCCTTTTTGAGTTCTAAGTGGACTGAGCAGACCAGTATAATATTTGCCATGTGATGTACGGAGGCAGCATAATAGAACGTAAAGAGGGAATGCTTTGAATTCCGGCAGACCTAGCTTTGAATCCCTGATGTCTTACTTAATAGTTCTGTGTAATTTTGTGGCCTGCCCAACATCTATTCCCTCTTCTTTTGGTAATTTCTGAGTGATTTTCCTTTTAGAGAATTACTTCTTTCCTGTTATTAATCCATGGGGCCTGAGGTAGAGCTAACAAGGCTCCCCTCAACCCCCCCTGCAGTTCCCAGGGAAGGCATGCGACCTAGGTCTGGCCAATCGGCGTATTCTGTATCTCTGGCTGAAGCCAGGCTGATGAGACTCAGCTGGGAAAGTGAAACGCTGTTTGTTGAGAGGATGGGATATAAGACTGAAGCTGCTGGCCGTCATTTCTCTACAACCAGGATCAAGCCTGTGCAAGAATAAAGCCAATGCAGAGAATAGCAGAACTGAGTGACGGAGATAAGAGAAAGAGACATGGGGGCCGGCCTCGGCCGAGTGGTTAAGTTCGTGCGCTCCGCTTCGGCGGCCCAGGGTTTCGCTGGTTCTGCTCCTGGGCACGGACATGGCACCACTTGTCAGGCCATGTTGAGGCGGTGTCCCACATAGCACACCAGAAGCACTCACAACTAGAATATACAACTATGTACCAGGGGGCTTTGGGGAGAAGAAGAAAACAAAGATTGGCAACAGACGTTAGCACAGGTGCCAATCTTTAAAAAAAAGAGAAAGACATGATGACATCATCATTCAGCCTCTGCATGCAGCCATAGGTGAAAGCAGTTTACTCCTCACTCCACCTCCTACCCCTGCAGACTTTCAGTTATGTGAGCCAATGAACAACTTGTTTGTTCCTTAAGTCAATTTGAGTGGAGTTTATTTTACTCGTAATCAAATAACACTAAATAGATATACTACCTGACCTCGGGAAAGTCATTCATAGTCTCTGTAAGGCTCAAGCCATCTATAAAAAAGGAAGAATCCTCTTTTACCCATCACACAGGGACTATTAGGAGGCTCATATATATGTGAAACGTAAGTGAACATTTTGAAAACTATAAATGTTTGTAAAAAAGAGGCTAGGTTCAGTGTCTTTGATTCGAGAAACAAACCATATTGTTTACTATGATTATGTTTTCTTTAAAAAACAAAGAAACATTATTCAGTCAACCAATATAGTCAATGGAAATGCAAAAGGCTGTGCCCAAACCATTATAGTTAAATTTCTCACCACAGGATTTCTCTTTGATGACTAAAATCACAGATTTTTTTCTTTTTTAGCAAAGAACATGAAAACCTACTTATTATTCCACCTAGAATATGCAAGAGCTAGCATTTAACTTTAAGGCTGGTTCTTAAAGGCCTGCACGAAAGTTTTGAAATAAAGATTTGTTGCTGTCTCATATCCTCCACCTATTCAACTTTTAATTCTGAGTATAGGTTGTAAATATGTTGTTAGAGCAAAGCATTTAAGAAATGGCAAAATCCAACCTTGGAACATCGCATTAGTCACTCCAAGGAGATATATTTGAAAATTGGTTCAAAGACTGTCTACCACCTTTTTCCTCCCACTCCTTTCCTTATATATCATATTATATTTGATGAACCAGTCACTTAAATAATAATCTGTGTGATCTGAAAAAACGAATGCAATTGCCAAAGCAGCCTTATTTATATCCTGGCACCTCCAGGACCTAGAATCAGCCGCATTTTTAAATACGCCTCAATTATAGGAAGAAGCTTGCATGCGAGAGCGGGCAGGCAGGTGTGGGACGGGTGGAGAAACTGTTAATCTATTCCGATGTATGTTCACCTAAGGACATGAACTCTCATCCTACTTTTGGGCTTGGAAATCTCTCCTGAAGTTTCTGAACCCAGGGATTGCATGTTTAATTTTCGCTTGTTTTGTAGTAAAGGACTGACATAAGGATGTAAATGGCGCTTGCAAAATTCTATTTTAAGGCCCAGAGATAAGCTAGCACAGCAGAATAATATTTAGAAAGTAAGCATAGGGAGTTTAAACAATTGTCTCCTTCATGTCAGAAAGATGGTCTTGCTTTTAGTTTTTTCCATCTATTTTCACTGGCTAGAAATGCTAAGAAATGCATATCTTCAGGGGGAAAATTGGTGTGTGTGCCACAGTATTCTATGCAAATGAATTCCGTAATGGAAAAACCATCACTCATGCGTCTACGAATATAGTTTCTTATATTCACTATAGATCCTGATGGACCATCCTTTTTTTCCCCTTGACATCTGAGGAGTATGTCCCAGCAATTTAAAAAAAGAAATCCTTAAGGTGCTTCTTCTTAATACAACTGTGAGGAAAGCAAATATATTAACTCAGTATTCAGCAGTATATATGCTTTTAGTGTCCACAATTTAATGAAATCCAGGAATATTTCATTTTTTCCAAATTAACCCACCAATGAATAGAAGGGTTCTGACATATTCCTCATTACTAGAAGAATATCAAACACCTAAAAGTGATAGTCTCTGTCTGTGGGCCCCTGTTAGATAAGGGACGGAAACATGTCTTTCCACATGGGGCCATGAAGGTGTAGCTTTTTAAAGTAGTTTTAATAAACAGATAAAGCTCCTAATGCTGCACACAGTTGCTCTTCCTCCTGCTTTGTATCCAGCAGCCCTAGAACTCTGTTTTACAAAAGAGGCATACTGATTTGAAGGATGATGACGCTGAGAAGCAGAAAGCTTAAATGATTTATCTATCACCCCAGAGCCAAGAGGTGGTAGACACGGGATTTAAAAGTAGGTCTGAAAAAATAAAGCAAGTCTGTTTGATACCTAAGTCAGCGGTCTTAACCACGGCGTTGTCCTACCTCTCAAGTGAAAAGTGACTTAAAATGTCAGCAGAGTGCCCATTTCTACAAGATACCAACTCGGACTCTTGGAAGCAGTCATGCAAGTCGTCGTCGTCGTCCGTCGTCCCCCCCCCCCCGCCCCACCGCGACCCCTCTCTATTGCTAGCTCCCATCCTCACCCCTATTTCTCTATCTTCCATCACAATCAGCAATGATGACTTTTTACGGCGACCATAAAAGTATACCGAACGTCCTTGTTTTAAAAATACGAAAACTAACTTGGACTGAAGAATGACTTGTTCAAGGTCACATAACCAATCAGAAGCAGTACAAATACCAGCACAAATCGGCTTCTTCGGTCCCATGCTGTCTCTAAAGAGAAAACGACATTCACAACACAGTGCGTAGTTTCTTATTCATGATGGGCTAGTTATGGGCTAGCTATATACGGATTACCTATATGCATATATATGTATTCTGAGGTCAATTGAATAAACAAGGGATAAAACGCACCTGGAGCACTGGAGCATTGTAAGCGCTATATTAACCTCAAAGGTATCAAATTATTGTGTCGAAAACAGCAAAGCTGGAGCCTGGACCCAGTGCCTCGGCCATGATTGGGACGGATTGTTTACGGGATCAGAAGGTAGACAGGAAGGAGTCCCGCCAGCCCGCCTCCCTCCCGCCTCGCAGCCTCCCTGTAGCGCCCCCTAGCTTCCGCCCGAACAGACCCAGCGGCCAGGGAACCGGCGGGAAGCGTGGTTCGCAGAGTTGCAGCCGCAGCCGCGGCGCAAAGTACCATCACAGAGCAGAGCATAGAAGGTGAGTGTGAGACATACTAACTTCCTATCTGCCACCCAGTAGCTGGCACCGAGGATCCTAGGGAAAAGACAGAGTTCTTTCCTCTCCTGCACCTCCGCCGCCATTAACATATTTGTAGCCGGCTCTGAGACTCATGGCTGAAGGAATAATTATTTCTGTGGGAGGTGGGTAGCATCTTATCTTTAAATCCTGATCTTCGGAGGATATCCTTTGTGCCTTGGGGCTTAATGGATTCCTGGCTTCTGCTTCCCCGCTCTATGGAGACTGTTCTAACATCATTTCATAACCCTTTGTTTGCTAAATCCCAAAGATTCTTTTCCATGCTCCTTCGGTTTTTCTTTGGCACGTCATATTGGCATGTACAATGTACATTTCCTTCTTAAAATTCTTTCCGAAGCGCGTATCTCTTTTTGCTTCTTTCTGCCTAGTGCCGCCTTTTTCTCGGCTTTACCCACTCCTCTTCCTCTGCCCACCCCCCAAGTCTTGGTGCTCTCGAGTTCTGTCCGAGCTTCCTTTCTGTTTTCCCCTTTCGTGGGTGATCTCATCCGGCCCTACACATTCAGCGACACCCCATATATCAATGACTTTCGAACTACGTTGGTAACCCAGACTTCTTTCTTGAAATCTGATTGCACGTGTCTCTCTCCTGAACAGCTCTACTTGAGCGACCCATTGACTCTCAGACCTAAAATGTCCAAAACAAAACTCATTATCTTCTCTCCGTGGAATCTGTTCGTTCTTCTGCATTCTCTTTCTTTGATGAATAATATCAATGCCCATTAAATCACCCAAGCTAGAAAACTTGGAGTCATTTTTGACTAATTTATCTCTCCCTCCGCTCCTGAATCC
Source organism: Equus quagga (assembly GCF_021613505.1). Lineage (NCBI taxonomy): Eukaryota > Metazoa > Chordata > Mammalia > Perissodactyla > Equidae > Equus > Equus quagga. The sequence goes on from NC_060276.1 coordinate 46,203,271, forward strand.
AATCATTCATCAAGTCTTATTGATTATCCTGTCGCTTAAATATCACTTGATTCTGTTTCAGGCTTCTCGTTCCCACAGGTGCTGCTTATTAGTTCAGGCTCTCCCCATCTCTTGTCCTGACTCTTACAATAAGCTCCTGACTAGAATTCCTGCTTCCAGTTTCTCTCCTCTCCCGAACATCCTCCGTGTTATCATCAAGATTAGCTTTCTGAAAAACAAATCTGGTCATGCCACTCCTTTATTTTTAAAAAAGTCATGAGCAATGACAAAAAGAACCACTCCTCTGTCTTCCCACTTCCTAGAGAGTGAATTATAATGTCCCTCCCTCTTTCTCTGAGTAAACTCCCAGTAATTCTGTAAGACCTAGCTCGATTAACCTAGTTGTGTGGAGTCTTCCTCGACTCATCCAGAAAAAAATTTCTTTGCAGTGTTTCCTCGTCACTTTGCATTTACTTGTATTAGCATTCATCCCTTTGGATTGTGCTTACTGTTTTACGTGTCTGCTTCCCACACCAGCACTATGGGCTCTCCAAAGCCCAAGGACCTTGTTTTAGTCATCTTTGTATTTACAGCACCTGGCATAGTGCCTGGAACGTTCTAGAAACTTAAAAAGCATTTGTTAAATGAATGAGTCAGTGAATACGTTCATGTGGACACGGGGAAAATCTCTGGGAACAAGTTGTGACTTCACCCAACTTTTCTACTCAAAGTATATTGGAATGCAAGTGAGTGAGGATAACTATGAATTGGATCAATAAATAAATCACTTACAGACTTGCTTTTTTAAAAATATTATTAAAAACATATTATTTGCAGCACACCTCAAGATTGATCTGAGCACTGTGATGTAACCCCGCAGTTGAGAGTGGCTGTAAAAAACCAAGAAAGTGCGCATCCTCTCTGTCTCTGAAAATATAGATCTGGTGGTGCTTTTTAGATTTGGAATTAAGCCTTACATGTTTCTTTTAAAGTTTTCTTTTTTCATGCTTTAGTGTTTTGCGCATACACACACCCTGAAGCCTTTGATGATGAACTCATTTTTGTCAATCTAGTACATATATCGCTGCCCTTTCTTATAAATGCAGCCCCCGGGTCAGCGTTAGAGCACCCTGCAAGGATGTTTGTACTATCTTATTTCTTGTGGTACTTATTCCATGTGTAAACAGCACTTTTGCACTTCTCGGGTTGTCATTGCAGGTCCTTCAGAACATCATGTAATTTTTCAAAGAAATAATGAAAATAGCAAATTGTTTTTTTAAGAGAATTTAGGGAAAGGGGCTGTAAAGTTTTATGTGTACTTACAGGCTCCAGTGGCTCTTCTAACTCTAAATTCTGTGATTTTATGACTAAACTCTTGCACTGGGCTAAAGGGAAAGGATCATTTCTTCTTCTGAAAGGAGAAACTGAGTCAACTAGAAGTGGCATAGAGACCGCAAAGTCTTTGATTACTTTCAACTGCTCTTCTAGAAAGTGGGACCACGACAGGACAACTTTCCATAATCACTCCTCTTACAGTATTCACAAATAATGTAAGTTAAAAAATTTTGTGGAGCTGGCCCGGTGGCACAGCAGTTAAGTGCGCACTTTCCGCTTCTCTGCCCGGAGTTCGCTGGTTCAGATCCCGAGTGCGGACATGGCACCGCTTGGCAAAAGCCATGCTGTGGTAGGCGTCTCACAGATAAAGTAGAGGAAGATGGGTATGGATGTTAGCTCAGGGCCAGTCTTCCTCAGCAAAAAGAGGAGGATTGGCAGTAGTTAGCTCAGGGCTAATCTTCCTCCGAAAAAAAGAAAAATTTGCATTCTCCCTAAAGTATATTCATGCAGCAGATTTTGAACCCTGAATACTTTTCGTTTGTGGGAAGCCCCTCCTTTCTTGAAGAGAAGCCTATTTTTCATATGCTAGTTTATGTGTGTAAGCGAGGATTTGACACAAACAAACCGTCTCTGGATTTTCCTGATGTTATTCAGAAGGCTCTTAGAAAACTTGCCTTGTATTTTAAAAAAGTAAGAAACTCAAAGATCTCTATCAAAATAAACTATGTTAAAGATAGTACACAAGAGTACTTTTCTGAAGGGGAGCAGAAGCACACGTTGTTAAAGCAGTTGTTTTTTTTCCTGGAAGATGTCACTGAGTTTAATTAAGTATTTGTATAACAAATGTCCTCATTGTGCCCCAACATGGAGCTCTTAGGTTAGATACAACTTCCCTCATATAGGAATCATGCACAATCAGGTGAGATTAGAAAGACTTTGCTCTGACAAGTCTGAAAAGCGTGGGACACAAGACAAATAGTGATCCATATAAGTACCATGGGAGGAACCTTGTGCTGGAGCTCCTACACCAGTTTAGCCCACTAGGAAAGGTCAGGAAAGCTGCTAGTTGCACCTGCCACTCGATTGTGAGACCTGCACCAAAGGAGGCTTTGAATGGCCCCGTTAGCAGTCTGATGAGGGCCTGGTGTTTGTGTTCCATGATTTTATTTGGTCGTGTGAGGTAACTTAATAGACTCGTTGTACTGAGAAAATTTAAGCAAGTAACTTGAATTTCACTATCCCAAAGAATGTGCTATTTTTCCTAGCTTGTTTTGGAAACAGGGCAGGCTCTGTGGTCTCGGTGCCAGGCAGTTACGGCAGTGAGGGAAGCTTCCCAGGATGAAGTCAGTACCTTGGCCTCAGTGACGGGGCATGTGTGTATCGAGGTGGATATTGACCTTTGACAGCTTTCGGAGGCCAGAGAGCTCTTTTCAGTTCCAAACTTTTTGTAAATGCTCTCTGCCTTTGACAAAGCTCATCTTCTTAGCCCCTTCTTCGTGGCTGTATAGATCAGTGATTGTGGTGACAATCCCATTTTGAGGACAGAGGAAAAGAATTCTTACCAACCAGTGCGTCTTTTGACCTTCCTAGACCTACATAGGAAATTACTAGATTTCTCGGTACAGAGGAACTGATAAGATCGGAATGGCTTTTTTCTCTGCTTGTTTCCTGTAGAGGGTATATTGCTTATTTAACACATTAGCATGAGATGCTGCCCATAGGAAGGAGAGCAGAGGGAAAGTTGAAAGGAGGTACCTCCTGCTCTGTCTTGCCTTACTAGGTTGGCATGGAGAGAGTGTAGTTGTAAGAGCTGTCTTGGTATGTCCAGTTCATGGGTTACCTGCCGGGGACTCAGACTCCTTTGCCTTAGAAGTGTTTCTTTGGTGTTTCATCGTCCACAGGACAGGAAGAAATACAGATTCGTTCATTATATATATATTTTTCTTACTTCAGTTTTCTTATTTTTCCTTTGCTCTCTTACCACTCTTTTCTTCTGCCGCTCTCAAGTTTCTACTTTCCTCGTGCCACCTCCCGCCGGGTTCCCATGGGAATGGCTGGCTCATAAATTTAAATGACTAGCGCTGGGTGGCTAAGCAAGTAGATTCTCTGTCATGTGGCCTCCACTCCAAGCAATAATATTTTCAGTGCTTATCCATAGATTCTTGCAACATATCTGAACTTCTGTGGCCTGCCCAAATCTATCAGACTAGAAGTCCCCGAAGACCTGGCTATTCTGTAAGATTTACGATTCTTCTCGCTTTTAGTCAAGTAGGGACTGCATCTATCTTCTGGGAGATAAGTATTTTCAATTCCACTGTTGTCTGAAACAAGGTGGCGCATTTTTTAAAGAGACAATGTGATATAGAGGAAGGGGCATCGACCTGGGAACGAGTGCTAACTCAGCTACTAACTACTAATGTGACTTTGGTAACCTTGGACTAGTTGCTTGCTCTCTGTGGGTCTCAGTTTCCTTATATGAAAAGAAATAACTCCGTCAATCTGTGTGGTTTTTAGATTGACATTCAGTAAATAATTTACAATGTCGGCAATTTATCTTTCCTTTACACAGATCGAATCTGAACTGTAAAATTAGGTGTACATCCTGTGGAATAAATAGAGTCTATACTGGATAACAGCAATTAGGCATTTAAGCAGGAAATAGATGGTGTATGCAAAGGTGCATGCGCAAGTGTGTTATAATGCCTTTAAAAATAATGTTTTTTCGTAGTATATGAATAATACATGTTCTGTTTTGGTTATTTATTGCTGCTTTACAAACCACCAAAATGTAGTGTCTTAAATGGCAACATGTTATTATTTATCATCTTTTTATGGATGACTTGGCCTCAAGTGAGTGGTTCGTCTGTTCCGTGTACTGGTGCTGCCGTCATCTCAGGCCTTGATTGAGTTAGGGAATCCAAGATGGCTTCACTCCCATGCCTTAGTGGGCATGACTTAGTGTGCTCAGTTAGGACACTGGCAAGGCTGAGCCTCTGTCTCCAAGTGATCTCTCCCCTTAGTTTCTCCATGAGGGTAGCTCGACTTCTTTCATGGTGGCTCAGGGCTCCCAAAAGCACAAAAGTGGAAGCTTCTAGGCCTTCTTAAGTCTTGGGCTTTGTAGCTCACACACTGTCACTACTGCCTCATTCTTTGGTTAAAGAGAGTCATTGAACTAGCCAAGATTCACAGGCATTGTTCCGTGAGGACTGTCTTTGGAGATAAGCTACTTTATGCTCATTATTTAAAAAAAAAAAAAAGGAAAAAAATTGGAAAATACAGAAAATTGTAAATAAGAAACTAAGGTAAAAGTTGTCCAGAAATGTCTTAAGATTTGCCACGAAAAACATACTTACAGGGGGCTGGCCCCGTGGCTGATTGGTGAAGTTCGCACGCTCTGCTTCGGTGGCCCAGGGTTTTGCCGGTTCAGATCCTGGGCGCAGACATGGCACTGCTCATCAGGCCATGTTGAGGCGGTGTCCCACATGCCACAACTAGAAGGACCCACAACTGAAATATACAACTATGTACCGGGGGGATTTGGGGAGAAAAGGCAAGGGAAAAAAAAAAGAAGATTGACAACTAGTTGTCAGCTCAGGTGCCAAAAAAAACCCCCAACATAGTTACAAAATAACATGCACCTTCTAATACCATTTTGGGTTAAAAATGGGTGTGTGTGCATACAAGGTAAAAAAGTCTGCAAGAGAAAATAAAAGATTTAAAATAGTCATTTTTGTTTTATGGAATTATGGATGATCATTATTTTCTTTATCTCTTTTTTCTAACATTTCAATAATGCATGTGCACTACTTATATAAAAGATCGAATCAATTTAAGTCCCACCACCCAGTGATAACCACTGTTAATATTTGGTGGATTTCTTCCTACTCATTAAACATTCTTTGAATACACGATTTTACTTGTTATATCTTATTTTATTATATAGATGTATTATGATTTATTTAATCATTTCCCTACTGCTGTGCCTTTAGGTTGTTTATTTATTTATGTATGTGTTTATTGTTATTTTAAACAATACAATGAACATTTTGGTACATATTTGACTGTATCGTTTATGATTTTCTTAAGATAAAGTAATAGAAGTGAAGTTTCTGAGTGAAAGGGGGTGAATTTTCAAGGCTTTCAATGAATGTTGCCAAACTGCTTTCCAGAAAGTTAGAAAAATTTGTTCTACTGTTTTCCTCTCTCTGGTAGAAGCCCTAATCTGAATCAGGACCGATAGTTGTAGATTAATTGAGAAAATTAAAGTAGAGGATAATAAAATATATATATGTGCGTATATGTACATATATACATGTGTTATAGCATTTTTATTTTAATCTAAAACTTATAAATACATGTGTGTTCATTTTCTAGCCTTCTGCCATATGGTCATGGACTTTTCTTTGGATATGATCCCGCTTACTCGATTTCGCTTTTGTTTGGTGGTATGCTGATAAATGTTTAACAACCAACGTTCTGGGAAAAATAGCACTGATTGTTGCATTTGATGATTTCTGTGGTGTAAATACTTCCACCCTGGCCACTTTTATGCTACTAACCTGGTACCGAATGTGGAATTGGAAAGAAATGTGGAGTAGCGCACCATTATACTATATTTCCACTATATAGATAGAATAAATGTAAATAACCTCAACAATATAGATAATTGTAAAATGTGAAATATTTAGGAAGCGACAAGTCTTTAGTGTTTAATGCTTGTTTTAAAATATACCTTATTTAATTCTCAGTTTGTGTCATTTAATTATTAATAACAGCAGTGTTTAACAATAGGCTCCCCAAATTCCTGAAAACCTGATAATTGGCTCCTGTGCGCCAGTACAAGCTGGCTCCAGCACACTACTGGTTTTGTCTTTCTCAGAAACCACAACATAATGCCTCCTCTATGATTTCCAGTTTTGGTTTCTTTGAAGTAAAAGACCAATTTAAAAGCACTTGTTATGAAATTTGTGTGGAGTCCTTCTGGATGTCTATGACTCCTGCTCCCAACCAATCTTTTATGGTTCTTGCACCCACATCTAATTTGACTTTTTTATTTAAGTAACTCGTCTTTATTGAGTTACAATTTAATTTTCATGGAGATGAATCTGTTCTTTTCTCTTTGCACTTATACTTCCCCATCATTATTTTATGTAATATGCAAAGTAGAGCTGGCATCAGCAAGCTGGTGAATAATTCCAGCTAGCTCTTGGTAAACAGCTAACTCAATTGGCGGGAGCAGAATTGCCCAGGCCTACGCAACCACGAGGGTCTTCTGGTTATGTGCATTCAACATACCATGGGCATGGGGACCACTTAGGCAAGTACTGTATTTTGTACTCTGTTTCTTTCATCTGAGGACAGTTCTATAGTAAAATGCCTGACAATGAGCTGGATAATGAAGATGTCTGCCCTCTTCCTTTCAGTGGGGATTTATTTTACTGGCTCATCTATGCTGTTTCCCCCATGACCAATAGGAAGGATTTGTGAGAGGGCTGGGTGGAATCATAGGGAAGATATGTCGCAGCCAACTAGCCCAGGAAACAATTACGTCCGTGACCTTATGCTCTAGGGGTCCGAACCACTGGATTCTAGCTAATGAGGCTCTTGACATTATCTTTTTCTTGACCTTTGTCTCTTCTCTTACTTTATATTCCGTTTAAGTAGTTATTAAGTCAAACCATGTGAGAGCCAAGAGGTCCTTACAGAGCAACTCCAATGCCCTTATTTTATAGCATTTCTCTCAAACTCTGTCCCAGGGCCGTGCTTCTCTTGTTATTTTGATGCGTGTAGCTCAAGAACTTGCAGTTGTAACGCTAACAAAGAATTTCCTGCAGAAGATTGGCATTTTGTATTATGTATCTGGGCCGCCCCCTCAAAAGTGTGGCTGGATAACTGAGGTTTGAGGATACTAATAGTTAAGCAACTGGAGAAGAATCTCCAGTGCTACTTATCAGGAACCTGTAATCGTATTAGAAAGGTAAACAAGACTCCATTAAGTGAAAATGTCAAGAGATGTTTGTGAAACTTTCAAATTTCCCCTGAGCCTCAAGTTAGCCAAAAGACCAAAGGCAATCAGAGAGGATTTCGACTGTTCCTTTGTTTTAGGTAATTGTTGCCAGCAGTGCCATTTCCTTCCTGCTTTCTGGCTGGAGGCGTCTTCATAACCTTCTTGTACAGAAGAGGTTTTAGAATTCTTCGAACTTGAAACATACTCTTTGTCTCTGTGTTATCCACTTCAGTGATCATTACATTTTTTTTTTTTTTTTTTGCTAATTCTCTTAGGTCAGAGAACTAATTTACATCTAGTCAAAAAGAGGTTTCTAGGTCATAGACATTTCAAAGTGTTGACTTTAATGATAAGTTTCAACTGTTCATCTGTCAATGCTATTAAAATTTATTTTATTTCTAGGATCAGTATTTTAGAATTAGCTCAATAAATTTGAACATTCTATCCTTCGACTTTTCCATACACAATTACTAATTCCAGTCTTATCTTTATTCATGTCATTCTCTCCACCAGGTAATTTTTTCCATATCAATCATTCTTTTAATTTTTGACAGTCAAGATTCTTTCAATGTGAACCTGAAATAAAGGTAAAGTTTTAGCATGGCTTAAAGGGTTAATCTAACTACTCTATGTTCTAAGTCAAGATGAGACATAGAAAGTGATCGGGACCCATGAATGGCCGTAAATGCTCCCTGTTTAGAACCTGGGAGTCTTGCAAAGGGAAACATTCCTTAGGACTGAAAAACAGGGAAAGAGACAGCGGTTTGGGATGGCCCCATTGTGAGTCTCTTGAGACAAATGACCCTATCTTATTCAGTCCTTGTGGCTTTGAGTGTCAGAGTCACATATCTCTCAAGTCACATAGCTATCAAGAAGCAGTGCCAGGACTCAAACCTAATTCTTTCAGGTGTCGAATTCATCTTGCTTTCTAATTTATAGTTACTGTGGCACTCGTAGACAGTAAATGCTGCTTTGTGCTGCTTTGATCTGATTGTTTGATTTTGTAAAAGAGGATTTCCAAGTTTTCTTTACAGTGACTCAAGCATTCCATTTGAGGGCTAGGCAAGAGTGGCACCTAGGAATCATAGATCTGTTCATCTTTGCCATCCACTGAGTACACAGGGGGAAAGAAAAAAGTAACCCCTGATATTCAGGACTAGTCTGATGCTCACAGCTAGGTGTTGCACATGCTACTTCAAGCTGGAGTATCACTACCAAATAGGCCTTGTTCTGTTGGAGAATATCACAGAACATCAACACCAGACAAGATCACTCTGAGACTGTAATGGAGTGAGAACAAAAGAAGGTCACTGTGAAACCCACACAACACCAAATGCCTCCCTCTCTCTCAGCTAAAATGAATGATTGTTACTTGTTTACTGATTATAGCTTTACCCTCATCTAGCCTACCCTCCCTCCCTATAGATAAGATTCAATGGGACACCCAATCATAGAATCGCCCCTGCTTTCTGATAGCTCCCAATCTAGAGGGAATCTCTGCTTCCTTTGACCCTCCCCCAAGTCATGCAACCTAATCCCGAATCCTGTAATATATTCTTTCTAAACACCTTCTTCCTGAGATGTTCCCTTTGATGTGTGTTCTCTCTCACTGCGACAAGTAATGAGCCCAGCTTGTTCAACTACAAGTGTGTTCTTGGTGGTCTTTGAATAGAAGTGACACCGGACTCTCGTGATAGACAGGGCCTATCCTGGAGCCTGCTTCCTTCTTGGAATATCTAGTGAGTGGTAACCCCGATGGAGGTGGCTAGATCCCACTCACCATACCAATGCTATATGAGAACGAATCCTGAGTTTCTTACTGAACCTTCAGTCCTGATTTAAACTTCTGGGCAGCATCAGCTAGAGTTGCACTGTTGGGTCTCTCTAGAAAGGAGGGGCTCTCAGTGGGAGGGTGGGGTTAATGCAAATAACATTGGACACATTGTCAGAAAACTTGGCTTCCAGTTTTGTCTCGGTTGGAAAGTAGCATTGTGACCATGGACAAGTTGTTTAACCTCTTTGGGCCTCAGGTTTCTGCTTTAAAACGAGAGTTGGACAGTAGAAGCCTCTGAGGGTCCTTCTGGCTCTAACACTTTGTGATTGTATTACTTGAAATCCACTATGGGGATGTCATCTCCTCTCTCTAGTAGGTAATACCGTCTAACTCTGAAGAGTTTTGTGAGGTGAGTCACCCAAAATGCTTGATTTTAAAAAGATACCTGAAGTAGATAAAGATAAAGTTTGTAGTTTTCTTCACAAATATTTGCAGATAGATGGCTAGCATAATTGTTTCTGGTATAAAAGCAGACATTGTTAAAATATAATAAGAACCAGATAAATCTGCAGGAACTCTCTTAGCTCTGTCTCCAGAGAATCAGTGCTAATAAGTCAAATTACTCATTTTTATTTAGGAGATATAAAAAGGCATATGGTTTCATGCTGTACCAGCTGTCATAAAATTTTAGAGAAAAGTATTGCTTACAAAGTTTCTAGGGGGAATGTTTCATGGAAGTATTTTAACCTTTATAGCTTACAAAACCAGTTGGCTTCCTTTCTGCCAAAAACTGTATTTTCGGCCTAAATTCTCTGTAACAACAAAGGTTTAGCAGGAAGGCAGACACACAGCTAGGAGAAAAACAAGTGGACTGCCTTCTAGTGGGGTACCTGTTATCTGGTGCTTTTTTATGGAGCTAGGATTTTCATGTGAGTCTAAAGTGTGTTGTGATGAAATTTTTTTTTTTTTAAAGATTGGCACCTGAGCTAACATCTGTTGCCAATCTTTTTTTTTCTTCTTCTCCCCGAAGCCCCCCAGTACCTAATGGTATAGTCTAGTTGTAGGTCCTTCTGGTTGTGGCATGTGGCATTTGGGGCATCAGCGTGGCTTGATGAATGTGCCATGTCCGTGCCCAGGATCCGAACCAGCGAAACCCTGGGCCTCTGAAGCAGAGCACGTGAACTTAACCACTCAGATGAAATATTTTTAAAGATTTGTTTTCAGGTTAAATAGGAGTAAGTTCTAGAAAGCAATGCTCCACTGTTTAACCTTCATGTGTAGTATGAACTACAATGGTAACCATAATATATACAGACTTTATATGCATACTTTAAAATCCCTACTCATGTGCAAGGTCCTTTCATTGTTTGGCCTCTCCTCCCTTATCATTATTGAATTGTGTATGTGCATGATTGTAGAGTCAAAGATCTTCCATTTACTGTAATTTATTCTTCTGGCAGTTTATTCCTTTGCATTTTCTCAGTTTTTAAACAAGTTTCCTTGTTTATTCACCTTGTAGATTCAGAGTGGGTTTTTCCCCCTTTTCCTTTTAGGTTTTCATTACAAGAAGCCAGGCTCATAAAAGAAAAGACATAGTTTGAAACAGAAATCTAGAATGAGAGATTTACAAGTTTATATATAAGAGCCTTATATATAAGCTTATATATAATTGCAATTGTGATTGGCCTCATGCCAAGAAAGGAATGTATAATAAATCATAAGAGACTAGATTAATGAGAAAGTTTTTGGAAATAATCAAAAAAGATAGTGGAGTTCTCAAAAACTAACTAGAAATTGAGTAGTCACATATGAATGATGTTCATAGGGATAAAAAGTATTTGGAAGGTATTAATTAGAAAATCTATTGATTTTGCTTGCCTAAATTATGAACTTAGCGTTTGGGTTGTCATAGCAACTTGATTACGTTTGTTCGTGGAAATGATTTTTGGTTATGCAATTGTAGAATGCTTTTTAGCAATTTTTTACCATGCATTACATAGGGGCCTTATGTTCTCAGTTTCTTCAAAACAAAATTACATTTCATTTCTCATCTTTCTCATTATGTTAAGACTAAAGTACATTTGATCACATTTTGCATAATATGTTATCTACAAGTCTGTCAGATCGTGCATTTGTTAAGTGGTTGACCCTTGCCATTATCTCAGTGGATTAGAGCAGTGGCTCCCAAATTTTCAAAGATCTAGATTTCTTGGATGCATCAAAATACCTCTTAGGACTGTCGCCCCTGCACCCTTGCCTCCAAGAAAACAACTATCGTTTTCTATTTTTCTGTTATAATGTCATGTAGTTTCTATTAATTCAGTATTATTTTGAGGAATATGTCTTTTGTTAATAACTATAAAAACTTCTGCATAGGGGCTGGCCCCGTGGCCGAGCGGTTAAGTTCACGCACTCCGCTGCGGGCGGCCCAGTGTTTCGTTGGTTCGAATCCTGGGCGCGGACATGGCACTGCTCATCAAACCACGCTGAGGCAGCATCCCACATGCCACAACTAGAAGGACCCACAACGAAGAATATACAACTATGTACCGGGGGGCTTTGGGGAGAAAAGGGGAAAAAATAAAATCTTTAATAAAAACAAACAAACAAAGAAAAAAAACTTCCGCATATATTAGAAAATAGCGCATATTATTATTCATTTAGCAGGTTAGTGTGCACATGGATTGACAAGCTCTTTGTAAGAATTGGTTAGTATCTATGGTACTCAGATTGGGAACCACTTGTTGACAGCTTCACACCACTGAATTGTCACCTCCTTGCTTTTGTTGATTTCATTTCCAAAGTGGGTCATGGGACTCCCTCTCCAAATCTGCCCCTGAAATTTCAGGTGGGCTGTTACTAAAATGGTGGTAGTATGGAATAGTGTTATTGACCACCCTCCTTCTGTTTTTGCCTTGAAGTTTGTTGTAGGAGGTGGGTATGGGAAGGCTGGTCCGGATGGTCACTGACTAATGGGAAATGGTGAAGGTTGGGTGCTGTGTGTTTTGAGCTGAAGCAGGGCATTCCCTGCCCAAGAGAAAATGAGTTGAAAAGAACAGGGTTGGAGAGCCAAGTAAAATTCTGTGGAGGATAAGTTGGAGTTTAAACATTGAGAAAAAGACAAACAAATTCCAAGTCCAAAGGTAGAATCAGTGTCGGGATTGCTGAGCCAAATGTTCAAGAGTTGAGTTTGGTAAAGAATGGGGTAAAAACAGCAACAAGTATGATACTGATTTTTACTTGTCTGCTTTTGAAATTGATCCAGAGTCAGCTGTTTGTTTTTAATAAATGGCAAAGGGCTAATTGGCTTACCATGCAATGTTTTCCATTTGGTCTCCCAAAGTATACTTCTCAGCTCTGATTAGAAACCGGAAGGTTGGTTTGTTCTCCTCTCTATAACCGAAAGCTATAACATTGGTTTGATTACATCGCAGGAAGCAGGATAGTAGGTGTTTGGAGTGGAAAATCCCTCTCCTGATCTATAATTCTCAAACCTACATTTTTATGTAGTTTTTCTAACACAAATTAAACAGTTTACCTTAAACCCTCTCTTATGGGTTTTCCTTCTCACAGGAAAACAATCTACTTCCTATCTATAGGCTGTTCAAACAACTCCATCTAGCTGTCATGTGGACATGTGATGGTGAGCATCGGGATGCTATGTAAATTAGTGATCACTACTCTGATCCTTCTTTTCTGTTGTGGAAGCTGAGGAAGGCTCAGATGAGCTCCATAAGGCTGGAGCAGGAGTTAGGAACCTTTCTCTACTGTAGCTCTAATATGTTGTGTCAAAGGATGAATACCAAACCATGAGAATGTCAAGGGGCAAACCTAGAGGAGTGAGTGTAAACGAGAGGTTAGAGCAAGAAGGACTAGTGAAGGTAAATAGATTTCTTTACTGCGTAACTTATGAAAGTATTTCATATGCTAACGTGAAATGTGACTCTCCTAGATGGGGATCGGTTATGCCCTCTTTTCCAAACTTATTTGATCGTTGACTCTTTGAATATTTGTAAGTATGTTTGGTGGGGTAATATCTTGCCGGCCACTGGTGTTCCATGGAAGAGGGTTTGGAGAATGCTGCCTTAATAGAAATAAAATTTAAAACGTAAGTTCTGTTAACTGTGCGGTCATGTTCTTTTTGAATGTGGAGAAGTGGATTTGCTTTAGAATGAGCAGAGCAAAAATAATGTCATTGAACTTGTTAAGGTCTGTGAAGTGATATGGCACCTCAGTATGACATACTAAAACTGAGATGGTTGGATTTGCAGCATTTCAGCAAATTTCTGGGAATAGGGTGCCAGGATGGTGGCCACAGTGGAAAGGGAGGCACATTTTGGCTACCCCTATCATCGTGGCATGCTCTATATCAGTGTTAATAGGAACCCAAATCTAATTTCAAACAAAACCTAAGTAACAGCAGGGAGTTTCCATACAATTCACTTCTTAAATTCAAATTAAATCCTTTCCTTGAAGCGCAGCAAAACATTATCTTAAATTCCAAAATGTTCTTTTTGTATTCAAATCTCTCTCAGTGATCGCCTTTTTCTAATACAAAGAAAAATCATCTGTTTACCTTAAAATGCACTGCTTAAAAGTCGTATTTACATCACTCACACCAATAGGTCTGGAGGTACTTCTCCCTAGGAGAACTTACAGATGTCACGGTCTTCTTCAGGTCTCTCTAGTCACCTTTCAAGGACAAAAATCCATTTAGTTAAGTGTTTAACTTGTGAGGTGGTATGTTTCAGTTATCTGGATTAACGTCACTGTGCCCTAGTATGCGGAGACATCCGTTCAGAACACGGGTCACCCTCTCATCCAGTGAATTTATATTGCTAGACATGGCTTCTACTTTTCCTTTCTAAGGAAGTCACAGTTGGCTGCAGGCAAACTTACCAGCTGTGAATATCATTTCATGAAGCCTATTTCCACATTGTTTCCTTAGTATTTTGCAGGATGGAAGAAGAGAGAGCAGGTCCAAATAGCTCAGTGTTAATGAACTTCCTTCAACAGGTTCTGTATTTGGGAGTCTGTGACCAGCCTCACAAGAAGGCAGAAGATCTGCTGTAAACCCAGTTTGATTTAAGGTGTGTTGATAAGGGCCTCTACTCCTTCCAATACTTGGCATAGTACCAGCTTTTCCTCTGTTGAGGAATTAATTCCTTTGGATCTTGAAGATTTTGGTCTCAAAAGATCTTTACTGAAACGCCCATACCCCAAGGAGAGGGAGTGTGGTAAGTTTTCTTATCGTCTAATAATTTGATTTGGAGTTGACTTTCTTTGCAAGAAGGGTCCAGAACAGGGATGCATCCAAGTATGGTGGGACCTGAAACTTACACAGTTTCGAGGAAGACTCTTTAACAAAAAAGAATAAACTTTTACCAATAAAAAATTAGGTAAAGGATCTTTGCAGGGATCCAGGCAAGTTAGGTGCCCTGAAGCTTCATTAGCTTCGTGGTACGTCCACCTCTGGTCTAGAGTAGTGATTATCAAATTTTAGGGTGCATTGGGAGCATGTGAGTGATTCCTGACAAATGCAGATTCTCAAGGGCCACCCTTCGAGATTCAGTTTCACTAGATCTTAGTTGGAGCCCCGGAACCTTGGAGCCAGGACAGTCTGAGGTGTATACCTATGTCCCACACTTTGAGAAACCTTGTCCAGAGAAGTAGAACACAGAGAGGGTCCTTGAGGAGTAGGACCTTGCCATCCAGGGAAGTGAGAAAGTAGGAGGAGGCCAAAGAAAATTCCTAAATAAGGCGATGGTGCTTATAGTTCTGTGGCTCCAGAGCCGTAGTCACAATCACCATTGCCACATATGGCTCCTTCGTGTCTCGTTCTCCTCTGCACTCAATATACAAATTCTCTCAGATGTCTGCAAAATGAATGTAAGCCACAAAACATTTCAATTTAATGAATTACTTAGTGCATCTATTTTTATTTTTATTTTTTTGCGTATCAAGGACAAAGCAACAAGAAATGCAAGCTTTTCTCATAAAGAAGCATTTTTCTTGTTGAAACGAGGACCCATATGCTGTTATATGGTATCTACCTTTCTTGGAAAATGTCAAGAAGGATAGGGGAGATCTCTGACATTTCACTCTACAGGGAGAGTCCTATGCTTGTACATAAAGGGAACATCCTGATCGATTGGGCAGGAAGAGGGACAGAAGGACAATGTGCCTGACTTGCATCTCAAGATGTCCTCTCCTATTCTTGGAAAACTACATCAATAGGCCTGTTAGAAAACTTTCCCCAACATTTGGGGATAGCGGGGGTTTCATAATTATTTGCTCCTGGATTATAACTATTAAAAGTTAGATGGATATATGGATAGGTATGTGTTAAACAATATAATAAAATGTAAATTATAGAACGTAAGTGGTAGGTATATGGGCAATTAAAAAAATTAGAGCATGGCTTCCAAATATCCAATACTTCATATATATGATCTTATTTACGTGATATAGGTATTAATAGTCTCATATGACAGATGTGGAAATTTAACCTCAGAAAAACCTGCCTAAATACATACAGCTAATAAATAGTTCAACTATGAGGTGACTCCCAAAGTTTTCCGTAGTTGAAAGTGCTTGCTCCTGCTGGGCTCTCTTCTACCCCTAAGGACTGAACTTCTCCCAGTTGGAACACGATTGTGCTTAATTAAAGAAATATATCTGTTTTGCTGGGGTCATAGTGAGAGTGACCTATGATAAGAAACAATGTAGGTACTGGACTCTGTTATCATATGCTACTCTTGTATGCCAATCTGAGCTGCACAGTGCGTGCCAAAGAGTCATTGTATTAGTCAGGGTTCTCCAGAGAAAGAGAACCAACAGGATGTGTATATGTGTGTGTGTGTATGTATGTGTGTATATATATATATATAAAGAGATTTATTATAAGGAATTGACACACGATTATGGAGGCTGGCAAGTTCAAATTCTGGAGTGTGGGCCGGTTGGCTGGAGATCCGGAAGAGTCGACAGTGCAGATGAAGTCCAAAGGCAATCTTCTGGAGAATTCCCTCTTGTTCAGGGAGGCCAGCCTTTTTGTTTTATTTAGGCCTTCAACTAATTAGATGACCCACACACAAATTATGGAGAGCAATCTGCTTTACTCAGAATTCACTGATTTAAATGTTAATCTCACCCAAAAGCACCCTACAAATTGACACATGAAATTAACCATCATGGCCGTGTAAGTCATGGTCTTCCCTTTTCCATTGTGGAGGACCAGCTCTGGGTGGGGCAGTGGGCCTTCCAAGGCATTCACTGGAGTCAGGGGCCTGGGTATGGAAGCTTTCTGTATTTGGCAGAGACCATCTGCTTCTGGTGTTGGATATTCGGAAACCACCCAGCAAAAGTAGGTCTTAAACTCCGGAGTAATTTCTGTCCCTGAGATCGCTCTGCCGGCGTGCTTCTCATCAGTCACTGTGCCGAGATGTCTGTAAGGCTTTTCCCTAATTCCTGTTTCTCCTCCAACCCAAGTATGATTTATCCTCCCTTTCAATAGAATATCACTTTATTTTCACATTTGTTGTGTAGTTTATCACACTATACGCTCTAATATAAGTAGTTCGGAACATGTTTTATCCACCTGTCCCTCTCCTTTGCGACAGCCACTAATTTATAAGTCACTTGAGAGCAGGCTTGTGTGTCATTTATCTCTATGTCCCTCGTTGCCTCTAGCCATGGACCTTACTCATAGCAGGTGCTCAAAGGATGTTGGTGGGAATTACTTGGAATGTATTTGTGGGGCTCCAAAATAATGCTGACCAGTGCCTACTTCAAGCAAATTGGAAGACACGTTTCTTATAAACTATATCCTGACAACCAGAACCCTAGCATTTTCAATCTTGTTCCTGGAGCTCCTCCTAGTGGGAAGGTAGCAAAATCTCTTGGCTACAGAATTACTTGCACCATGACTGCCCGAAACAACAGGAACCATCACCAAACCAAACACAAACCCTCCGTAGGAATTATATGTTTTTAAAAAATTTTGCTTTTTTTTTTTTAGATTTCTAGCTCAGTCCTAAATTTCTAAAAGATCTCTTCAGCCTCTGTTAGAATCAACTTGGATTATTTTGGGGGGAAGATTTAATCAGAGACTATTGATATAAACCATGGCATTCCTTGTAGGCGTTGAGCCAGGCATGGTGCTAAGGACAGAGCCATTTGGCTACTTTTTAGAACTTAAGTGGAGTCAGCAGCAAATAGCTTTCCCCATCTCGCTGAGCTCCCTCCTGCACTGCAGCCCCGCAGGGGAGCAGTGCAGCTGCCGTGGCATGCCTCTGGCCCTGCTCATCTCCCACCTTTCCTCCTCAGACCTAGGCAGTGCCTTTGGGTTTGGTCCTGACAGGTAGGTCTGTTAAGCAGTTCGCTGCTTAGGAATCCTTTAAGCTTATGCTTCTGGTCGTCTGTACTTCAGATGAAAGGCAGTGTTTTTGATTTTTACATTTCTCTATAGAAATCATAGCTGCTTCTCTTTAATCCCAATGTTTTGAGGGGCTATCTGGGCATTATGTATGCATGTTTAATGATTCATCCTCCTAGGATTTTGAATTCGCTCTTAACTGAACTGGATCTGTTCTTGTATAAAATTTTAGAAATATTGAAAAATAGTGTAATAAACCTTTGCAATGCCTGCTTTCAAGGGGGTGATTGCAACAGTTTTTTTTTTTTAACCATCTGATTCACAGAGCTGCACGTCCCTCAAATCTACTGTATGTAGGGTAAAAATCTTCAAATGGAAAAAATCTTCCTTTGCTGTGAGGAAAATAATTAACTATTTGACCGCTGATCCATACCAGTGAATGTGATGCCCCTTAGCTTTGCTGAGGTTATGCATAACTCTTGTCTATCCAGCTTCATAAACTGTGGAATAGGCTTTCTGGAGACAAAAATCTGCCAGCGAAGGTTCTAACATGAATCAGCCCTAGCTACAAATTTGATGTAATGTTTGCTGGAATTGACAGCAAAAGGCAACATTAATCCATATACTAGTACAGCAGTGGCTTCATTTCATCCCTTTGCAACTACGTGACTGGGAATGTACTTGTATTCTCACTTTGTTTCAGTGCCTTTGAGCGGACAGCATGGCACCTTTTGAGACAGGACGTAGATTAGAAGCAGTACAGCTTGTACCTGTGCAGCGCTGTTCATTAGAGAAGAAGTTCTAGATCAGGACTTTAGTCTCACTACCTGGAAACATAAAACATAAAATCATATGGTGGGGATAAAGACTCTCATGTATGCGTGGCTCAGTTAACTGGAACTTCTGTGTTCTTTTTTCTAGTTGTATTCTGCATTGTCAGGGTCTCTTCTGTGCTCTTAGACAAGCTATATGATTTGATTTTCTACTCTTCTTAGATTAATTATGTGGGATTTGATTGTACCTTGCTAAATTTACCTAGGAGGTAAATACGTATTCTCCTCTTCATTTAATCTAGTGATTTCACATTTGATTACCAAGAGATAATTAGAGATGGAAGTTCTGTGGTTGGTGGGGAACACAATCAACAGTTTACAAATGTTGTTACAGATTATTACACCCACATATTTATTGGAGAAAAATAATACAAACTGGGAGTGGTATTGTTTTTTTCAGGAAAAAAATCCCATAATTGGCCAAATCTCTTTGATACTGAAGCTTTTTTTTGAAAACAATGCAGAAGTAAAGGCTACTTACTCTTGATTCCTTTATACATATATCATTTGTTCCAATGCCCATATGTGATAAATACTTGACATTTTTCTTTTATGTACGCTTTTCAGTGTGTTGACAACTGACTTAAAGGATACATATAAGCATATGTACTATTGTTAGTTATGTTAATGACGACACTCTAACCATACAATTGAGCATTTTCTCAACTTGTGTTTGAGGGACCCACTGGGTTCTCTTTCTGGCCCAACAGTTAATTATTACTTGTGTCAGAGAAGACAAGTCTGTTGGCCCAGATACTTACTCCATCTTTGGACAAGTGGTAGATTAGAGTCTTTGTCTAATCGACAGCTCTCTACAGCACAGAGCCCATAGGTGACAGAGTAAATTTTAGACAGAAAAATGCAGTCTGAAAACTAATAGCTAATATGGAATGGCAGTGTAGGAGAGGAACAATCATTTTCCCTCTACTCTTTTAGGTTCTGCCTGAGACTCCCCTGTAGTAAAGGACAGATTAACAAGAAAAAAGCAAACAGAAATTTACTAACATGTATACATCCTGTATACATGAGAGATATCCAGGAAAACTGAGTAACTCCTTGAAGTGGCTCAAGTTACCACTTTAAATGCCATCTCCCTCTAAAGAAAAAAGATATTGGGGGGTGGGGAGCCAGTTATGGGAAGTTACAGGAAAACTACAATAAACAAGGCTATGGTTGTTATGCAGGTTTAATTCAGTGCCTTCTCCATTGATAAGAGTTTCTAGAGGTTTGTGGCCACCCTTCTTTTCCTGGTACAGCAAGGGAGACGCTCTTACAAATGGAGATTTCTTTTATAAATGTGTAGGGGAGGAAGAAATTTTCCTGTACCCTTCTAGCTTACTTGACTAATAAACTAGTAAGGAATAAAGGCTGCATGTCTATATCGTATCCAATGCTGATAACTCTGAAGACATGCCTATTTCAATCAAAGCAACAAACTTAAATAAGTTTTTATTTACCAAAGTTTATTTTATATTGTGTTAACTTGAAAAACATTTGGGTTAGTTTCTATTTCTGAGAACTTTAAAATGCCCGATCCTTACACATACTTGATCTTTAACCCAATTAAATAGTGCTCTTAAGTTTGGGAATACCATCTGGAGATAGAAAAATATCTCACATTTACAATGTGTGTATATGTCTATATATATACACACACATACATGAACACAAACACAGAGACCTTATATCTTGTGTTAAATTTTTGCTATGAACCAGGTACAATCAAAACTCACTAGTGTATAAAAGAACAGTTGGATCCAAATTTCGTTTTAGCAGTTGGAAAGAATTAAGTTCACCTGCTAAAGCTTTTTACTAGTATTTGTGGAGAGGATATTTAAGATTTTTTTTATTCCCAAATACTTCTTCCTTTTTTTTTTTTTAGGTTCTACCAATTGAGCTAAGCCGGTTTAGTCTCAGGTGATTGTAGCTTGTGTTTACATCTCTGATTTTGTAGATTTGCAAGACAAAGATAGTTCTTTTAATTTCTCAAATATTTGGGTTGTAGCTTGAGTTGATATCAAAAGGCTGATCCACTTGTCTAACTACATTTTCTTTAATTTGCTTCTTTTTATCAGGGATATTTACTAAGAGGTAAATCAAAAAATTTTTTATGTTCTAGAACTTCAGGACAAAGTAGCACACCTTCAAAAAGTCTATACAAAGTATTTAATAAAGGCCCTCTTTCTGAGTACACAATTCAACCCTAGACCAATTCACTCTGAGGGAGGGAGCTTCCATCATCCTTCCTATTAGCCCCCAAATATCAGCTTCCAGTTTCCATCTCACACTGTATGGGCTCAGACAACCTAACTAACTCCCTTTAGCATGTTTAATTAACATCGCCTGAAGGGTGGACTTATATGCCCTCTGTTTTACAATATCAGGCAGAGGAAGCAATCCCAGTGAGACACAGTGTCCATCCCCATGATACAGTCAGGTGAAAGAAACACAGTCACTTTACATAAAGTCCATTCAAATACACCAATTCTCCTAAAAACTTTCATCTAATTCCACCAACTCTTATATTGCTAACCGTAGCTTCCATTAGGACCCCATCAACAAGTCTTGGTCTTATAATACTGGATAGGGAAGGTGTTTCCAGTCAGGCATAACATCCATTCCCATGAAACACTCAGGCAAAGTTGACATAACCTGTTTATATAGTACCCATTGAAACATTCCAATCTTTATAATCCTATAAACCCTTATACTTTTACATTTTTTCAATCTAATTGTAGCCTTTATCAGGGTGCCACCAATGGGTTTTGGTACTACAGCTCATGGGGTACCTTCTGCATAAAGGAGTCCCAGAAATTTCTCCTCTGCATGTCCTGGTCATTTTACCCGTTCCTGTGCCAAAAGCTTTGAGTCTTCAGTGAGAGGCTGAGCCAAGGGACTCTGGCCCTTTTGTCAATCTTTAACTTGATTACCAGCCTAACTGTTGCCCCAAGCGATTATTGGTCAGGTTTCTCATGGTAATCTCTGCCTTCTGGCCTTTTAAATTTCTCCAAACTGGGGTAAATAGGCAGACTTGTTTGGGACCCTTTAATGTTGCGGGGGCCAGTAAGGGGTCCCTTTGGCATATGGCACTTAGATAGTGCCATATTAAGACCTTTGTTTTAACCCCATCAATGTTCATTTTATTCAACCCATTTTTTAATAACCATCTAAAGATTTCCATCCTGCTGGATGTGTCCTGTGACCATTCCCTTTCTGATTTCTCTTTGTTTTCCCCACTGTCAACATTTCCTTTATTTACCTTATGTTTTAATAACTCCTTTGAAATATCCACCTTGTTGGGAAGAGTTCCTTGACTCTCTCCTTGGCTTCTTCCCATTGTCTTGTTAATTAACTTAATGTTTCATTGGCATCTGTAAGACCATGAGGGGAAGCTGAGACCCCAAATTTGATTAAGTTTTTAAGGCTAGTTATTTCTTTATATGTACCTTTTTAATTTGGTCTTTCCATAGGTACTAATAAAGCAGCTGTTTATGATGAGAGGTCTCTAAAATTTTTTTTTCTTCAAATACAGCCAATTCAAAGGATCCATCATCTGGTCATTGATAAGGAGTATCTTAATAGCGAGTCAAACTAGTAAGCCTTTTATGGCTTAACCATGGATGTAAGAGGCGTCCCCAAAACAGAGTACAAAAGAAGCAGCCCTCACAAGATCCAGAAAGTTTACTCCCCAAAATAGTCTAAGAGAACAAAGGCCTTCATTCATAGGTGGTAAGGATGGTGTAATGAAAATGATGTCTCTGGTCTCCCATAGGAACCAGGGATGCCACCAGTCACAACCCCACTAATCTGTGACACCAGGCAGATGCTACTGAAATGGGATTTTTCCAGCACTGAGAAGTAATGAAGGTTGAGATGACAAAGGCCCCTTATGGACTGAGACCCCTTATGACAAACTTCCCTGGGAGCTGACACAGCCGGATAGAGAGTATCTTGGAACCCCAATCTATTTGACTGACCACAAAGGTGCACTTAGGTAGATACACTTTCCGGATGGTGGAGACCAAGGAGACTGCTCTCACTGGTTAAAAAGCCAAGCTCTCAAGACATAGAACAAGCCAAAAGGAAAGACTTTATCCATTTGTTTTTTCTTATATGCACATTAACAGCTTTAACTAAGCCTCGAGTCTCTTGGAACCAAACGAATACCTAGGCAGGATGTCCTGCAGGGTTGGGGATTGTGTGATTTTTACAGAGTACCTCACTGCACGGAAATTTTCTTGAGGTTGGCAGGTGACATAGTGTCGATCTAACCTATTCCATGACCAACTTATCCTGTCACAGGAACCTTCTTGAGGTGGTGAGCACCCTAATGGCTCTTAAATGCTCAACCCAAGCCCAGAAATGTTGTGTTTGGCTTCTAAGCAATATTCCCTTAGCAATAGCTTTTACCTCATGTGCGTATTAACCCACAATGAAGTTTGTCACCAGACTGCTGGGCCAGCCTGGACAACAGGTTTATTGGGCCTGGGCCTGTGTCCTGCCCTATGGTTTTTCCTTTTTATGACAAACAACGCAAAAGACAGAGACAAGGAAAAACAGTGACCATCTCTGGGAGGAGAAGGATCAATAAAAACCAAAGAATACTCTACCAGATTTCCCAGAGTTGCTAAGGCCCAGAAACTAGTTTCAAAAATATTTTTTCCTCTTAATTTAAATTTAGAAAAGGAAAAAACTCACTTTTCTTGATTCTATTGGACCGTATAGGCAGAGGTCCAGGAGACTGATGTGGTAAGAACTCTTAGTTCCTGCCAGCTCTTGTCAGAGGTCCAGGATCTCTCAGCTGCAGTAGTCCTGGAGGGAAGAGTCCAGCCAGTTAAGTTCATCCCATCCTTGTCACCAGCTGTAGGGGAGGAAGAAATTTCTTCTACCCTTCTGTGTTTTTCTGGCTGGTCTAAGAATTAAATGGACATGAGACAGAATAACAGGAGAAAGTCAAACAAAATTTAATAAAATATATACATGGGAGAAACCCAGGAAAACTGAGTAACTCACCAAAATGGCTGAAGTCATCACCTTAAATAACATCTTCAGCTAAAGACTAAAGAGGCTGTTGGGGGTAGTGGTTTGGGACTTCAAAGGGAAGGAAGGTAATTCACATAGAGATGGAAAAACAAATGTTTGGTAAACAAATGTTTGCCATGCCTTGTAGAGACAATGGGACATGAAGAGGACTTTGATCAAATGGGCCTTGCTGGGTTCCTCCCTGTCTCCCACACCTAGTTCATACTATACTAGAGTTCTCTATGGGGATAGCTCCTTCCTGGAACAGGCCTTCTCTCTTAAATACCTTTGGGCAGTTGGGGGAAGGTCAAAGTTTCTTCCTGAGTCTTTTGTTCCTAAAAATAACCAAGCCAGAGAGATACATTTTTGGGGTGGCAAATTCTGCTCCTCTACAAATATAAATGTCGCTCACGAAAGAGTAACTTCTGCTTGGTTTTCAGAGCCTCTGAAATCTGTTGTTTCTTAAAAATAATCAGCTCAAAATACTCCTTATGCCAAAGAAGCATATTTTGGGATGGGATATTCTGCTATCCTACGACAGATAGGGAGTCTTAGTGCTTGTCTGTATGGGTGTTTCAGGGGGCAAGGATGATTCCCTGTGATACAGACTTTAATGAATGATGATTCTACTGGGGGGAGTTTGGACAGACCTGGATCACTGTAGGTGTGGGGAAGTATCTTGCTACTTGCTAGTTATATTGCTGCACAAAATTGGGGTTCTCTGCCCCATGCATGTAAACAAGCCACTTAATTGTGGCATCAGCCTTTGTGGGAGAAATCAGCTTTTATTCTGTGAGATTGATCTGCAGGGAGACAGGGGGCATGTGCCCTCAGATCTGTCTCTCCGCTTCAGAATTTGGGGCAAAATTAAGAGGTTAGGGAGAACAGACTGGCACGCAGAAATGCTGGTTGGACAGGTTTTGAATGGTGGGCTTCAAGCGTTTATGGGAAGGTTTTAAACATTTATGGTGGCGTTCTAAACATTTTTGAGGAGGTAAGGAAGGAATTTTAACACTGGATCTTCTTGAATGAGGGACCCCTCACTTCTGATAAGAGTCTGACTTTCAAGTTCCAGTTGCGTCCTGGTCCTTGGGTTCTGTGGGGAGGAGGATCTTTAGTTCTCAGGTCATTTCAGGTCACGATTTCTTTTGCGCATGCCCTGGCTACGTGCCTTTGCAGATTTTCTGAAAGGCAATTCTTAGTCACTCTGTTGATAAGAGATGAGATCTGTTGAACTGGTCATGGAGGGCCCACAGTTACAGTGAAATACTGCTGTTTATCTCAATCACAGCCCTCAAATTTTGGTGGATCAAGGAATTATTCTTAGAAATGTATCATAACTTGCTCTTTCCTCTTCCTGGAAAGCTCTCCCAAAAGAATTGCTTGGCTTTTTCCTCACCTCCAGATGTTTCCTCACATGTCACCTTTACACTGAGGCTTTGGAGAGCATCTTATTTAAATTTTTAACTTGTTTCACCCTAAAACATACACACACGCACACATGCACACACACCCACACACCCACGCCCACCCATATCCCTTTCCCTGCTTTATTTTTGTCTTAGTACATATCACTAGGTAGAATATAAACTATCTTTTTTTTTTTTTTTTTTGAGGAAGATTAGCCCTGAGCTAACTGCTGCTAATCCTCTTTTTGCTGAGGAAGACTAGCCCTGAGCTAACATCTGTGCCCATCTTCCTCTACTTTATATGTGGGACGCCTACCACAGCATGGCTTGACAAGCAGTGCCATGTCCGCACCTGGGATCCGAACTGGTGAACCTCAGGAATGTGTGTGGAATGTGTGCACTTAACCGCTGCACCACTGGGCCAGCCCTGTTTTCTTGCTTATTGCTTATATCCCCAGCTGGAATGTAAGTTCCATGAGGGTAGGGACTTTTGTCCTGGTGCCTTGACTAGTACCTGGCACATTTAGCAGTGAGAAGATTGTTGAATGAGTGAGGGGAGGACAAAAAGGAAGGAAGAAGACACTAGGGAAGGCATTGATTCCAGGGTCCAGAGCTGCTTTTCACTTTCAAAATTTGGGCCAAATGTTTTAATCATTGTTTTTTATTAGGATGGGTTCAGGGAACACTATACCTCCTCTTGAATGGGCAGGACTGCCGTCAGATAGAGCCGTCTACTCTTAGATGGAGGGAACTTCTTTCTATCAGCCGGATTAGTGAAGAAGGAGAAAGGATATAATAAACCATCAAGGATGCCAAAGAGCATGTTGGTCAGGGGCATTTTATAATATCCTGTTCACCGAGGTAGAAGTGGGAGCGGGAAAAAGGGTTAGCATAGCAATGAGGGACAGAGGGGGAAGGAAGGGAAAGAAGTGTAAAATATACAATTAAATCAATTTGGCTATAAAAACAAGGTTTTTCAAGCAAATTGATTTTCTTACTTTTAACCATTTGTTGTATAACTTGTACATGTTAAAAGATAGCCACTCCTGGGCTTATGATGTATTTTATTACTGGAAAAGGTGCTGTAAATGAAAATTAAGTTAAATCTGATTTTCCTAATCAAATGATGAGACTTCTTAACTAAGGATCTCTTTCCAGTTGTTTTTTCTTTTTTTGGAAATGACCACCAATATCACACTTTACTAACTAAAATTATAGACCAGAATATGCCAGCCCAAATATGCCTTTTTGGATTATTTGAGGTGATTATTTTGAGAAACAGCAGACACAGAAGCTGTAGAAACAGCATAGATTACTCTTTTGTAAGAGACATTTACATTTATAGAGGAAACCTTTATTTGTGAGGGTGTCTCCCTCTCTGTACCAGGAAGAGAAGGAGGGCCACAAATCTCCAGAAACTCTTATCAATGCAGAAGGCACCGACTTGAATCTGCATAACAAACCTTAGTCTTGTTTACCTTACTCTTCCTGGTCATCTTTTCATAACTTGCCTCCCAGATACCCTTCTTCCTTTGTTTTAGCTAAATGCAACTTCTAAGCCACAGATTTGAGTTCCTCAGTTTCCCTGGCTTTCTCCCAGGTATGTATGAGATATATGTTATTCAAATTCAACTTCTGTTTGTTTTTCTCTTGTTAATCTGTCTTTTGTTACAGGGGCCCCAGCTGAGACTGTAGAGTGGTAAAGGGAAAAGGATCTTTTCCTTCCCTGTACCTGCATATTATAAAGATTTTTAAAGTGTATGTAAATTGATTAGTCAGGATAATATAGAAAATTATATTTAGTAATACAATTATAGTTCTTAGCTTACTCTTCATAATTTCCACTTTATTTTTACGACAAAACAAATTCGAATTGGATACAATATCTTCATTAGAATAAGTTCATTCAGATGTTCTGCCTTGGGGAGATTTTCACAGGCATTTTTAAGGAGTATTTTGGGGGGTATCTAGGGCTACTTGATGATTTCTTGTGAAACGATCATAGAGGTGTCTGCTTTTTCTGCAAATGCAAATTGCCATGTAGCAAACAATTTCTTGCCCCTTTGGCTGCCTTCAAACAGAAAGGCTAAGTTGAGCTGCCGTCTCATCTGTACCAGCTGTTTCATTCATATCCTGATATTATGCAAGGGCAGACCTTATGAAGAAACCTTGATTTGCACTGAAATTTTCATCCTTTGATCCCCTAGCGTGTTCCTACTTCTCCCTGTCAAAAAGCCTCAGAGCTTTGGATTGGCCAAACTTAAAGGCACAGAGGGCTGAGCTTGATCCCGAATCCACAGAAAAAAGCTCTTCCATCTCAGGCACAAATTCTGTGTGTTGTCATTTAGTAGTAGATTGCAACTGTCACTAGAGTACTGTTTTTCCTTTTTAGAAACAAGGTTTGAATACAATAACATAGTGATACTTTGTTGGTGACAAATGTGCCATAACTTTTATATTCAAATGAGTATTTTCGTTAAAAGTAATCGCATTGGGCCAAGATAAACATTTAAAATGCTATTACCATAGTTCAAATACTGTTTAAACCTTTATTAAATTGCTTTCAGAGATAATTTATGAGCAACACAAAAACACAACAAAACAAGTTTCATTATTTTATAGTAACAGGATTAGTCTTTTGGTCTCTTATCCTCTCCACTCATCTTATTATTCCCTGATATTTCTCATCCTTTCAATAATCAATACATACCAACCATGCGTTAGGTTCTGGGGATACCATGGTGAATAGGGCTCTCCCATGTTGTCTAGTGTAGGGGAGGAACAACTATTCCTCCACCTTCTAGATTCTTCTGGCTGGTCTAAGAATTAAATTGACATGAGACAGAATAACAGGAGAAAAAATCAAACACAGTTTAATAACATGCATACATGAGAGAAACCCAGGAAATCTGAGTAACTGGCCAGAATGGCTGAAGCCACCACCTTAAATACCATCTTCAGCCAAAGACAAAAGAGGATGTTGAGGGTAGTGGTTTGTGACTTGAAATGGGGGGCAGGCAATTTACATGGAGATGGAAAAGCAAATGTTTGGTAAACAGATGTTTATTGGGCGATCTATAGATGATGTGACCCCGAGAGAGACTTTGATGAAGATGGGCTTAACAAGGTTCCTCCCAGTCTACCACACCTAGAGTTGTCTATGGGGATAGCTCCTTTCTGGGATGGGCCTTCTGTCTTAAATTCTTTTAGGCAGTTAGGAGGAAAGTCAAAGTTTCTTTTGGAGTCTTTTGTTCTTAGAAATAGTCAAGCCAAGGAGACACATTTTGGGGTGGCAAATTCTGAGCCCCCACACTAGCAAGGAGAGAGAAGATATGGGCCCCTTTGGAAGTACTGCTAGATTATAAAGAAAGGAACTATATCTCGTTTACTTCTCTGTCTCCAGGACCAGTGACAGACATATATATATTAGGCACTCAATCAATATTTGATTAATAAATTGGTTAGTGGCCTGTTAACTTTAAATGCTGTAAGTTGATAATGTGGGAATAGTTGATGAATCATTGGAAATTGATATACTGTAATTTGAGGACTGCCAACATAATAACAGGTAAGAAGCGTTTTAATTATAGACTTTGTTGTCAGGAACTTTGTTGTTAGTGGTAGAAATAAAATAGGAGGTAAAGTTATATGCTTCAGAATCTCAGAGAAGATATCTGGTGATCTCATTGCCTTCAAGTATGGTATGAGATGACTCTTGAAACAGATACTATTGATGGTTCACCCAACGTGTGCTCCCTGCTTCCCTTCCTCTTTCTAACGAAGCCCAGATTTTGTCCAGATGTCAATCTTCCTTGATGAGGCCCATTTCAGGCCACAGGAGGTGGATCCTAATTGATCTAAGATAGTCTTCGTAGTCCTATTCTCCTTGCCAAAGATTGATTGGTATAGGCACAAGTACACAACATAATTCTGGAATGGCTTCTGAAAAATGTTTATTATGCCTCTCAGAGCTGTTGCCAGCATCATGCTACATGCGTGAGGTGAAAGTCCACAGACAGAGAAGGGCCAAGAACAGGGAACCACAGTGAACGAGAGACAGAGCCTTGTCATACCATGCTGGTGTCTGCCCTACCTATGGACTTCTTAGTATGTGAGATTTAAAACATCTTATTTTTAAAGTCTGTTTGATGCAGCCTTTTCTGTTACTTGCAACCAAAGGTAACCGAACTGATACAGCCCCCACGTATCTTGACTCACATTGGGGTGTCCCTCCCTCTCTAAGAGATGCCACTAGCACAGTGATGGGGAGGCTATAAACCATGACTGGATGCTTACTCTCTTATGTCTAGGTGTGTTTTTTGGTAACTTCAGGTGGCAAGGAACAGCAGCAATCTCAATTTTCCTCAGTTGATGTGGCTATTGTAAAGAAAATGAGAAATCAAGGAAGCACAAGAAACCATTTCAATACTTGGCTAATCTGTCCTCACAGTTGACTGAAAGATCATCTTTAGAATACTGTATAACCCTAGTGCACCAAAAGCAACTCTAGTAGTAAGTCATTCTTATGATTCAGGTTCTCTCTTCTGCTTCTACTTCTTCCTACCATGGTTCTGCCTGTTTCTGTTGCTGCCATACTCTCAGCTTTCAACTTCATGGCTTTTCACTGCCTTATGGATTCTGCTTACTGCCGTTTTGCCATGTGCCTTTCAGCTTCTGTCCCCACCCTACTGTCTGTGGCTCTTGACCCTCTCCCAGGTGTTTGGAGTTTCACTAATGACCTCATCTCTAGTCTGAACCTGTCTTCATACTTGAGACGGTGCCATCATCCAACACAAAACTCCCCTGATGGGCCAAGCTCTCTTGCCACTTTACCATAAACAGCTGTTCTCCCCTCAAGTCCAGCTGCCTTTGGGTCAAGGTGCCTAACTTGTTCAGTCAGCGTGGCCAAGGTTTCAGCATCACAAAGCACGAAACATGGAGGTTTGCTCACAGGAACCTTCTGGCGGTTTCATTCAGAAGATGACTACATGCAGCAGATGCTTCAGAATATCAGACTGTTGTGGCTTATTTAGTCCATTGGGAGATCAGGAGATGTAAATTGGAGGAATATGCCCTTCTCTTGATCTCTCTTAGAAGTACTCGTGCTTGAGGTGATGTCATGATTTCTTCTTCCTCTACTACGCCTTTCTCTTCCCTTTTCCAAACATTTTCACTTGGCCAACTAGCCCTCTACAAGTCTCCCCAGATCCTCCTCCCTATTTATATACCGTAATTAGCGACCACACCATGCTTTCGTTTTTCTCTACCCTGATCATGGCCACCTCTATTCTTTTGTCAAAACATGGCAAAGGGAGATGCGTGGTCTACTACTAGAAGCTTTTATAAGTGCACTAGTAGGTGGAGGAAGAACTAGCATTTATTCAGTAACTCCTGCGTACCAGGCATTGTACCAAATGCTTTACATGACAGGAAAATAGCACCGTTGTAGGCAGCTATCATGTCTGTCCAGTTTGTTATGAAAAAGTGACCATACTAGGCATTTAAAAATGATTTTTGATGATTATAATGATGAAGTACTTTTGTTGTTGTTTGTGTTTGTAGTGCCAAATTGTAAATGGGATTCATTTTCCTCAAGAGCAGTCAAAACATATTCAGAGTGACACTATTAACACTATATTATTTTTAGTCTCTTTCTTGGTCACTTTGGACGCTGAACTTTTCATTCCTATTTTAAAAAACAAGGAAGAGAAAAAGAAATCCAGGTACATATCCTTAGCTCAGTTGTTTTCCTTGCCACCTCCTCTGATTGTTTAGTTTCTGTTTGCATCCTGAGTGTACCAGGTGCTGAAATGAACATGAGCTTTCTAGAGGAGTTTATTTTAAAGTAATTAAAGCATCCAATCTTGCAATTTTTAAAAATTGTTTGCAGTGCGGTAAGGGCTGATTTCCAGATGCAGAAATTACTTGAAGAAAAATTTGCTTTCGGAAAATAAGAAAAAAGTCCAACCCAGGAAGCAGATAGGTATTCTCATACTGATTTGTAAGACCAAAAAAAAGGGGGAGAGAGAGAATACCACTTGTAAGTAAAGCAATGTCTGTCTCAAGGCTATTCTTATACAACCGCACAATTCATTTGTAGCTTTACTTCTATCAGTCTGTTATTCTTTCTGCTATATTAGGGTGCCTGTCACTAAGACATAGATATAAGCCTGGAATTGCATGATTAAAGTTGCTTTCTCAATTACCTTTCTAAGATAATTACGTTGGTACTAGAGCGTTTTAAAAATCAATAGAATGCTCTTGACAATGTCTCGGTAACAGTTAATTAATATTACAACTCAAGTTAACAAACAGTTATTCTGCTTAGTAAAAATAACCATACTTTTAATGTCCCCAACCAGTAAGAAAAGCATCTGGGTAAAGTATGTTTATTGAAGGATATAATTTGAAATAACTGCCCATTTCTGGTAGAATTGAGAGCAGACTCCACAAAGACTTCAGCTGAAGGTAACAAGGAATCAAGTTCTCATTAATTATTTTAATATCAGGGGCTCTCTAAATATTCTGACATCTCTTTGGTCTGTGTAGAGGCTTGATTGATTTTAGCTTGTCCACCATCGTATTCTTGGAGTACAAAGACTCTTATCAAGTATTACTTGATAGAATTGCAAGTAATATAATATACCAATTCTAATGATATATATTACGATTTCAACTCTTCTGATTCTGATCAATGCATGACAATGATTAGCTCCTAAAGAATGGTCAAAAAAATCTGGCCATCTGTAATTGGTCTCAAGTTTTTCATCTTAAGACTAGGGCTAGACACTGAAGATCTTAGATTGATATGTGGAATAACCAATACAAATGAATTGCTAAGAAGTTTGCAAATACGAAAGTTCTATAATAGATATTAATAATAATTTTAGATAGACACTTGTAATTGTAACTTTGGGTGAATATTTCATGGGTCGACGCCTCCTTTACATTAGAGGTTGCTTAGATCTTTTCAAAACAGCTCCTTGTTCATTGACATCTTTAATTCTATTTGACAGAAAGAGTCAAAACCTTTCCTTCGACAGAGTGTTCAGTCACCTCCACCAAATAACCATTAATTAAGCAATTAAAGTAAATTTGAAGAAAAAAGAATCTTGAAAGGAGAATAGAATTAACTCAAAAGATAGTTTAAAAATAGTTTTATAGCACTTCACTCGTTATTGACCCAAAACTTCCTAGGGGATATTAACAATGCATTTGATAGTTGCCAAGGAAACCTTAACCTTTCCTGGGAATGTCTGCCCTCCTGCATTGTGCCTGATTGTCAGAATAACTTCAGCAACTGATTATAACTGAGCCATTTTCAACATCAAGCTTTTTCTTGTCAATCCCTTTTCAAAGTATAAGCTCGAGTGTTCAGGATATCTTGCTCTGTATCTGTATTTATATTGCTGCGGATTTGTACTTCAAAGATGCAAGTTCTTTATTAACAATGTCGCCAGTCAATTCTTGCCATCTTGTGAGACAAATCAATGCTGATTTAGAGACAAGGAAACCGAGACACCTAATGTTTTTGTTGTGTGAGAATGATTCTGTCATAAAGCTTCCTTTGTTCAGAACATGTCTCAGTCCGTTTGGACTGCCATAACAAAATACCTGGTTGTTATAAACAGGTGTTGGGTGTGTAGACCTGTGACGTATAACTGGGCGGCTCGTAAACAACCAACATTCAGTTCTCACAGTTCTGGAGGCCGTAAGTCCAAGATCAGGGTGCCCTCATGGTCGGGTGAGGGTCCTCTTCCAGGCTGCAGACTTCTCACTGTGTCCCCACGAGGCAGAAGGGCAAGGGACTCTCCCAGGCCTCTTTTATAAGGGCATGAATCTCATTCATGAGGGCTCCACCCTCAGGGCCTAATCACCTCCCAAACGCCCATCTCCTGACACCATCATGCTGGGCATTAGGATTTCCACATAGGAATTTTGAGGGGACACAAACATGCAGACCATAGCAGAGTGCATCAACTAATCAAACATCTAGTGCCACTTAAAAAGTACTCTTTGTTTTCTGAAGTAGCGCTACTTAAAAAAAAGTCTGTGTTTTCATGTGTATCGATTAACCAGAACCATGAACCTCTGAGGTAGTGGAAAAAGCACCAGCCGGGGAGTCAGGGGACCTGGTATCACACTTCCCAGGTGTGTGACCTTGGCCAAGCTAACTGATCTCTCAATTTCTTCATCTATTCAGTGGCAGCGATACTATCCATCTCGTAGAGATGTCGAGAGAATTAAATGACATAGTGTATGCACAGCATCTGACATGGTTAACATACTGAACATTCAAAATTTTGTAACAATTACTACTGCTTGAGGAGTATATGTCGTATGAACACATACTCTATGTTCTGAATACTGACTTGAGGATTATGGTCTGTAGAAATATGTTATGGTGTTAGGAGAACAGCATATCTGATATTGGTACCATCCTGGAGATTCTCAGATATGTGACCATCATAGGCATGATATAAGACTGCATGGGCAGGGTGGGAAGGGAACTACTATTTATTTGTTATGCCAGACCCTATGCTAAATATTTTGCATTCTGTTCTCCCATCAAGTCCTCACAACCTAATGTGGTAGGTGTTGTTATCGTCTCCGCATCTGCAACATTAGTAGGCTTTAAAATAAAAAAGGAAGGGAGCACAAATGTAATTTTTGGAGGAACTGGCAGAATGATTTTCCTCTGTAATAGAGCAAGTTATATGCATGCAAATTCTGCTAACCACCTGTGCAAATCTGCACATGAGGAGGTTGATATTAGTGGGAAAGAAAGGGAGTGAGGAGTAATATAGAAAGTAGATCATTGCTTTGTGTGTTGAGAAGATATGATTGTCTTTTTTATATTCTTAAGACAAATAGTGAATCATTTTTGTGTGCGAAAATTCAAGTAAAACCAAACATAACAAAACAAAAACCACCCACACCAAACATTTGTCCCTAGGTTATCCAGGTCTCTGGGTCTTATTTTCTTGTCGTCTTTACTTGTGGTTGAGCCTGCTATAAAGGAGGACACCCATCTGCATTTATAGGCATTCGTGTAGATGTGAAAATGCTATTAAAGTATAACTAACGGTGCGTAAAGAACCAACAAAACGTGCACTTTCCCCAACTTCTTTCCTGTCGTGTCTTGCTTAGATTAGTATGTTTTTCCTGGAATCTGTGAGTGAGTCTAAGATAATTTTTCATTGTAGTAAAATATGCATGATATAAAATTAACCCTTTTAACAATTTGAATGGTGCAATTCAGTGGCGTTAAATACATTCACATTGTTGTGCAACCATCACAACTATCCATCTCCAGAACTTTTTGAAAATCTTCCCAAACATTAAGCAGTAACTTCCATTAAACAATAACTCCCCATACCCATTTCCCTTCAGTCCATTCCCCTCCCCGGTAACCACTCTACTTTCTATCCCTAAGAATGTTCTATTTTAGGTACCTCACATAAGTGAAATCATACAATATATGTGCTTTTGTGTCTGGCTTCTTTCACTCAGCATAATGTTTTCAAGGTTCATCCAGATTGTAGCATGTGTCAGAATTTCATTCATTTTTAAGGTGGAATAATGTTCCATTGTATGTATGCACCACATTTTGTTAATCCACTCATCCATCGATGAACATTTGGATTGTTTTCACCTTTTGGCTATTGTGAATAGTTCTGCTATGAATATTGATGCATAAATATTGTGAGTTCCTGCTTTCAGTTCTTTTGGATGTATACCCAGAAGTAGAATTGGCAAATCATATGGTAATTCTTTGTTTACGTTTTTGAGGAACAGCTATACTGTTTTTCATAGCACCTGCATCATTTTGTATTCCCACATGTATGCACAAGGGTTCCAATTTCTCCATATCCTTACTCACACTTATCTTCTGTTTTTTTTTATAATTAGTCATAGCTAATGGTGGTATCTCATTGTGGTTTTGATTTGCATTTCCCTCATAATTAGTGATGTTCAACATCTTTTCATGTGCTTTTTGGTCACTTGTATATCTTCTTTGGAGAAATTTCTATTTAAGTCCTTTGCCCATTTTTGAATTGAGTTGTTTGTTTTTTGCTATTCAGTTGCGAGAGTTCTTTATCTATTCTGGATATTAATCTCTTATCAGATCTATGATTTCCAAATGTTTTCTCTCATTCTTTAGGTTGCCTTTTCACTCTCTTCAGCATGTCCATTGATAAATATATAAACGTTTTTAATTTTTATGAACACCATTTATCTATCTTTTCTTTTGTTGCCTGTATTTATGGTGCTATATCCAAGAAATCATTGCCACATCCAATGTCATGAAGCTTTTCCACTCTGTATTCTCCTAAGAATTTTATAGCTTTAGCTCTTACATTTAGTTGTATTACATTGAATGATTTTTGTGTGTGAAATGTCCTCACATTCCAGGAATAAATCCTATTTGTTCTTGGTGTATAATCCTTTTAATATGCTGCTGAATTCAGTTTGCTTGTATTTAGTTGAGGATTTGTGCATCAATATTCATAAGGGGGTATTGCCCTGTGATTTTCTTTTCTTGTGGTGTCTTTGTCTGGCTCTGATATCAAGGTGATGCTGGACTCATGGAATGAGTTAGGAAGTATTCCTTTCTCTTCAAGTTTTTGGAATAGTTTGAGAAGGATTAGTGTCAATTCTATTTCAAATGTTTGGTAGAATTCGCCAGTCAAGCCCTCTGGTCCAGGGCTTTTCTTTGTTGGGAGGTTTTTGATTACTGGGTCAATCTCCTTACTAGTTACAGGTCTATTCAGATTTTCTGTTTCTGCATGATTCAGTCTTAATAGGTTGTGTATTTTTAGGAATTTGTCCATTTCATCTGCGTTATCTAATTTGTTGGCATATGATTGTTCATGATACTCTTTTCTAGTCTTTATTTCTGTAAAATTGGTAGAAATGTCCCCACTTTCATTTTTGATTTTGGTAATTTGAGTCTTTCTTTTTTTCTTAGTCAAACTAGGTGAAGATTTGTATATTTTATTGATCTTTTCAAACAACGAACTTTCTGTTTTGTTGCTTTTTTCTCTTTTCTCTTTTCCTATTTTCTATTCTATTTCTCTCCACTCTAATCTTTATTATTTCCTTCCTTTAGATAGCTTTGGGTTTAGTTTGTCCTTTTCCTACTTCCTTATGGTGTAAAGTTAGGTTGTTGATTTGAGATCTTTCTTTTTTTCTAAACAATGCTGT
The DNA here is from genome assembly GCF_021613505.1 of Equus quagga. Lineage (NCBI taxonomy): Eukaryota > Metazoa > Chordata > Mammalia > Perissodactyla > Equidae > Equus > Equus quagga. The sequence continues at coordinate 46,239,215 of NC_060276.1, forward strand.
CTTTCTTTCTTTTTATTTTTTAAGATTGGCCCTGAGCTAACATCTGTTGCCAATCTTTCTTTTTTCCTTCTTCTCCTCAAAGCCCCCCAGTACATGGTTGTATATTCTAGTTGTAGGTCCTTCGAGTTCTGCTATGTGGGATGCCGCCTCAGCATGGCTTGATGAGTGGTGCTAGGTCTGCGCCCAGGATCTGAACCGTTGAAGCCCTGGGCTGCCAAAGCAGTGTGTGTGAACTTAACCACTCAGCCTTCTTTTTTAAGGTAAACACTTAGAGCTATAAATTTCCCTCTTATCACTGCTTTTGTTGCTTCCCATATGTTTTGGTATATTGTGTTTTCATTTTAATTTGTCCTAAAGTAGTTTCTAATTTCCCTTGTGATTTCTTCTTTGACCCATTGGTTGTTTAAGAGTATGTTTGATTTCCACATATTTGTGAAATTTCTGATTTTCCTTCTGTTGATTGCTGGTTTCATTCCAATGTGATTGAAAAATATATTTTGTATGATTTCAGTTTTTAAAGATTTATTAAGACATTCTGTGGCCTAACATATGGTCTATCTTGGAAGATATTCCATGTGCACTTGAGAAAAGTGTGTATTCTGGTGTTGCTGGGTGGAGTATTCTGTATGTGTCTGTTAGGCCCAACTGGTTTATAATGTTGTTCAAGTCCTCTGTTTCCTTGTTGATCTTCTGTCTGGTTTTTCTATGTCTTAGTTAAAGTGGAGTATTGAAGTCTCTAATAATTATTGCATATCTGTCTGTTTCTCCCTTTAATTCTGTCAATGTTTGCTTCATATATTTTGGAGGTCTGATGTTTCATGTGTAAATAGCTATAATTGCTATATCCTCCTGGTGAATTGACTCCTTTACTAACATACAATTTACTTGTCTCTTGTAGCAGTTTTTGATTTTAAGCCTGTTTTGTCTGATATTAGTATAGCCACTCCAGCCCTCCTTGGTTACTATTGGCATGGAATATCTTTCTACATCCTTCACTTTCAACATATTTGTGTCCTTAGATCTAAAGTTAGTTTCTTGTAGATAGAAATTAGTTAAATCATGTGCTTTTAAAATCCACTCTGCCACTCTCTGCCTTTTAATTAGAGAGTTTAATCCATTTAAAGTAATTACTGATAGGGAAGGCCTTAACATTTGCCATTTTGTTATTTGTTTTCTCTATGTCTTATAGCTTCTTTGTCTTTTATTTCCTCCAAAGCTCCTGTAAAGTTATATTAGCCACCTTCTGGTTGGTTTTTGATGTTTCCATGGGAGAGCAAGGGATTGGAATTTCCTAGTCTGCCATTTTGCTGATGTTACTCCAGATTTAGATATTTAAAACTAGAAAAATATGATCTATACTTGAGGGCATAAACACATCTTAAGTTTTGTCTGAAGGGACAAAACAAGCCAAAAATAGAAAGAGTCCAAAAAGATCAAGGAAGAGATTCCTAACCTAAATTGATGGATCTTTAGGAACTTCATGGATCGATTTTAAGGCTTCTATGAACCACCTTGCAATTGTAAACCAAATTTTGTGTTTATTTCTTACTGGTTTGGGCAGTAATGAAAATGTCCATAGCTTTTATTAGCTTCTTAAAGGGATGTGTTTAATTTTTTCCTAATTATCAAAGTAATATATATCTATCAAATTATCTATGGCCTGCAAGCCACCAGAGAAATTCTATTAAACCATAAAGGATCAGATCGTTATGTTACATATACTAGTACTTAGTGAACCTGGTGATTCAAACTACTCCAGAGCATACATAAAAAGGGAAGTCTTCCAAGTTCACTGTAAGTGGTCAACATAACCTTGAAATCAAAGCTGAAAAAGACCTCAAAAAAAAAAGAGGGAAAACTGCAGACTAAGATGTACATATAGGTGCAAACAGCATAGAAAGTTCTGTGTTTCTCCTGTCAAGAGATTCCCCCCCCTTTCCGAGACTGATTTTAAACCACTTTGTGGGCCACCCCAAGTTGAGTGACTTCCGCTGTCTCCATCCTTCTTTATTACTGTATCTCCAGGCTTAGTCTTATCCGTTACTTTCTTCCTCCTTTTCACCTACTAACCATGAGAGCTTTCTGCATCTCTCATGGCTAAGTTTATCTAGTTTGTGCTAATTTTCAAAGACCATGCTTTTATTTATCTTATTTATGATATATAGTCTACATAGTTTATTCTTCCAATCGTGTATTTCTTTATATGTTATGCTATCAAATATATTTTTCTTAGTTACCTTAAAAATTGTGTTTATCAATTTCCATTCTATAGTAGAGTATTATTACATGATCCATGCTGAGATAATTCTCTACAAAGCAGTTCTTAGGCTGGGTCCATGAAATCCGTGAACTTATATATATTTGTGAACTTATATAAACACTACTTATCTGTAGTGTTTGTGTGTGTGTTCATGCACACGTTTTTCTCAAATAAAGTTTGTAGGTTTCCTTAGATTTTCAGTTTCCAAAGGGTGAAGAATTAGTTTAGATGAATTATCAGATTCTCCAAAGAGTTGAACCCTCAATCTCTAATTAAGAACCACTAATTAATTTAGATTAATTCATGAAAAATTAGTAATCTATGAAGGTTTTGGAGAAAATTTGGAGGACCGCTGCCATAGTTTTCAGAAATTATCTCTGAGTGCCTTGACAAAGATAGAATCTTGGATGGAATGTACATAAGATTGGCCCAGAATTTCTTATGTTTTTACTCTTAATTAATTTCCATACTATGGAGATTTTCACAGTAATTTTAGTAGTTTTCTATATAAAATACTTTCTTTAGAGGCACTTTAGTAAAATGTAACCTTGTGGTTCTAGATACTATATGTAACCCAAAATAAATTAAAAAATATCCTCAGCCTTTCAAGATAACTACTTATAGATTCAAATATCCCAAAAATGGTGTGCTAACTCACTCTTTGTCTAAACATGACTTATTCTTGCAGATTTTATTGTAAAAGAGAGGAAGGAATGAAAATTGTGGGGAGTTATGTTAATTTTTTTTTTTTTTCACTCAGACTAGATGAGGGTTCATTTTGGAGTAAGGAGAAGCTTCTCTTTTCAAATGTAGACACTTTCCCTTTTGCCAGGGCTAAACCTGTTGGGTATTCACACCTTAAAAGTGGTAAGGGGCAGAAAGGAGGCATCATTTTGGAGCTGGAGGTATGGTTTGAGTCTTTCGATGTCACGATGAGTTACGTTGCTGCCCATCCCTATGTGAATGACCACATTGATGAAGAAGCTGTAGGCCCACGAGTCAGGCTCCTGATGTGCCTGCATCTCCTTCTTGAGTTTCCTTATCTGAATGTGACAGAACCATTAAATCTAGTGAGGCTGGTTAGACAGGGCCAGCCTGAGCAGGTAGCTTAAATTGGCATCCATAAATGCGTGGTGTCGTAAAAACACCTAGGCTGGGAAGAAGATTAATAGAAGGACGTGTGGTTGTGTGAATGCAATGAAATGAGATTATATGGTAACAGTTGATCAAAACAAGTTGGCATAAGTTTTTGTGTATGTGAGCTTGTGCACACGTGTGTGTGTGGCAGCAGAAATATTCAGCACAAATGAGAACTTCTGATTTAAAATGATTTCCTACCACGTACTTGCTGAAAATTCTGATGAATGTTGAAATGGCAACATATGGACAAGGATAGCTCACACTATATTGAATTTGAACCTTGGGTTCTGATGTGATTGAATCTTCCCAAGTAAACCAACCTCGGAGGGATAATGGTATGAGTGAGCTAATATGCAAGTGTCACGAATTATTTGTCTATTCTTTAACTTAATGCCTGATCCGTGGACTAGAAGTCCAGCTGCCTCAAAACATAAAAGATCACTTTATATGGATTATTGGGACAGAGGTTGATGGAAGAATTTATTTTCCCTTCTCGACTCTTGAGAATGAAAAAGGAGGGTTTCTTCCCTTTGCAGATCCGGTGCTTCAAGTTAGAAAGCCAGAATGAAGGTGCTTATGGACAAAATCAAGTATCAAAAGTATGGATTTATCCATGCTAGTTTTCCCTCAAACCTAAAAATAAGTTTTTATAGGGACAGAAGGGTATTAAGTCCTGACGGTTGAAATACAACTGCTTTTATGAAATAGAAAACCTTTTTCTTTCTAAATTCACTTTAAACTCAAAAGTAGTAGCTCTGGGGGAAGGGTGGAGTGGGAGGAGAACAAACAAATGTTTTTCAGACTAGAAATTGAAGAAAGGGTAAACTAAGCCTCTCTGAATATAAAGTAGGAGTTTACCCTTTGAGTTGATGAAGCTAGCTACCTAAATACTCCTTTAAATGAGAGAATTGATTCCTTCTCATGTGTTTAAATAGAAATTATATTTGTATGTGATTGTCTATAAATTTACATTTGTGTTTTAACAAAAAACTAGGCTCTTTTATTGTTGAAGCAAATATTCTAAATGCGGTGATAAAACCACTTTGTCTCCCTGTAAATCTTTATGGGCTGTAAAACATTTTCATATATATTTGTACTAAAACTGCATATCAACCCTGTGAGGTACTGCTTCTGTTGAATCCAGGCTCTCAGAGGTTTTATGCCTTATCCGAGGACAAGGAACAAATAAAGCGTCAGAAGAAGGATTGAACCCAGGTATTCTATCTCCAAATTGCATGGTTTTTTTTCTTTTTCATTATAACCTGTTACTCCAAAGCTTGAAATAAAAGAGAAAAGATAGATTTACCTAAAAATATAATTCTGTTACATGAATGTGAAAACCAGTGGAATATCTACTAATTTAATATCTTTGGGTTAGGTGAGAGAGAGAACCATTTCTTCATTGCTTAATGTAGCTAATCTACTATAATGATGAAAAGAACAAGAAGGTTGAAAATGGATTCTAAAGAATTTACAGGTTCTATAAACTACGTACATGTCAGTTCAGCTGGGACCATAAAATGTCCTCCTTTTGGAAAATCTTCTGGTCCTCTTATCCACAGTAAGAATGTAAGAATGAATTTGGAATCTTCTGGGTAGTAATTGTTCATTTGTATATCTGGTGGTAAGGAGGGCCGTATCTGATATAATATAAAAGTCAATGTGTTGTAAAATCAAATTAGTCAAAAGGCTGTGAGATACTAGTTTTCTCCTGACTCCTAGTGACTATGGATATTAAACTATAGTAAGAACATCCTTTTGGCAGTTGTGCTATATCTTTTCCCAGCTCAAAAGAAAATGCCTTAGGATAAAGAAACAAGGCAAGTTTTATTAATAAACACAATTCTGTCTTGGCAATTTTGCATATTTTAAAGTCAGATATTCTGTGAAGAAATTCAGAAGAATTTTGACATATTTAGAAGGCAGAATTTTGTTTCTGGGAAAACTTTTGTGTAGTGATGTTATTGATAGAACCATATATTAAAAATATATTTAGTCAATTTTAAAGTAAATTCAACGTTCTTTTTTAATAATATTTGAAAGTACATTCTTGGGAAATTTAGACAACACCCTGTAACTTTCCATGTTACAAGCCTTTATCAACATGTTATTGCTATCTGATTTAACAGTATGTAATATTTTTTTTATTATTGTTTTTTTTTGAGGAAGATTAGCCCTGAGCTAACATTAGCTGCCAATCCTCCTCTTTTTGCTGAATAAGACTTGCCCTGAGCTCACATCCATGCCCATCTTCCTCTACTTTTTTTTTGTTTTTTATATGTGGGATGGCTACCACAGCATGGCTTGTCAAGCAGTGCCATGTCCACACCTGGGATCCAAACCAGTGATCCCAGGACCACCAAAGCGGAACGTGCGTGCTTAACCGCTGCGCCACTGGGCCGGCCCCTAATATTGTTTATAATGACAATGGGCAAGGTTTAAGGGGCACACACCGCCCCAAGTGCCTTTTATACACTTCTTTACTGAACTTTCACAACTCTAGGGAGTTATTATTGTTATTTTATGGATGAAGAAATTGAAGCACAGTAAGAGTAAGGTGCCAAAGGCCCCTTGACCTAGTGAATGATGGAATGGGTCTTCACATTCACCATAGACAGCTCCAAAATCTGTGTTTTTGACCCCTATGCAATATTGTCAAAATAGATACAATTTGTTTTCCTGTTGTCTCTTTTAACAGTCTTTTTTGTTTATTTGTTTTGTGAGGAAGAATGGCCCTGAGCTAACATCTGTTGCCAGTCTTCCTCTATTCTGTGTGGGATGCCACCACAGCATGGCTTGACAAGGGGTACTATGTCCCCACTCCCGGATCTGAACCTGTGAACCCCAGGGCCACCTAAGCGTAGTGGGTGAACTTAACCACTGTGCTACAGCGCCGGCCCCTTCATAGTCTTTATAGACAGTGATAAGAGTGCAGCTCTGGAGTCTGTCTGCCCTGCTTTAAATTGCAGCCCAGTATTTGGCTAATAACTTCTCTGTGCCCAAGTTGCTTCACTGGCCAAGTGGAGATGGTATTTACCTCATAGGGTCATGGGTAGGATACATTTAGATATTATAGGTAAAGCACTTACAATAGTGCCTGGCAGATACAGCAAGCACCTCGTGAGTGCTAATGTTAGTTCTTCCTTTTCCTCCTCCACTTCCTTCTACTATTGTTATTATTATTATGACCATTGTCATTACTGCTTCCATGTCTCAGAACTCAGGCTTTCTTCACTCCCCAAGCTGCTGTTCTGCATTTTAGCTAAGGATTTCCCACTTAGATATTTTCTGTTCTTGGCTTATGGTGGGGTTACCCCTCTATGATTATTAAAGCAATGATGACAAAAGAACATTTACAAGAGGCTGCCTTAAATTTTGCTAAGATTTCTCTGTAAATGTTCTTTTAAGAAAAATATCTTCTAGGTAAGTTTGTATTCCACTTGAAACCTATAAAAGAAGGCGGAAAAGAAGCTGTAAAATTTGCAGACAACACTGTTTACTGCATTTTCATTTCAAAAACAGCCACTAGAAAGCTGTTAGAAGAAAGGGATGTTTCTTCAAGAGGAAGGTATTTATCTATCTCTGAATATATAAGAATATATATATATATATGTATATATGATTAAAATATCTTATGGGAGTGTTCACAGTTTCTGGGGTGTATTTTATATTGAAAAGGACAAAATTTGCAATGAAGATGAACGTTTATGAACTTTTATGCACCACATATTATATTAAACTATTTAAAGCAAATATTGTTAAAACTGCAAGGATAAATTTTTATGAAACAAAAATCCTAGTGGAAGGAACACCTCCTGGTCCATTAGACAAAAAATAGTGACACTGAAAGATTTACTAATGAAATATCGTGTGTACCCTTACCGAGGTCACATGTTCTTTTCAACTATATATTGAATATTTATTTTTAAGTATAATGATTGCATCTTAGCTGATAACGAAAACTTCTGTAAATTCCAGAGAGAATTCATGCAATCAACATTCTCTGATGTCAATACAGTAAAGCTAGAAATGAATAGCAAAAGGATAAACAATAAAAAATATATAACAACTTGGAAGTTAAACTTTATTCTGTGCATAGCTGTTGGGTCAAAAAGGAAATGAAAACTAGAATTTCAGACTGCTTGGAAAGCAGCAATAAAAACAATACTACTTGTAAAAACTTGTAGGAAGTGGTCAAAGCTGTACTCATGAAAATTCATAGTAGTAAAAGATTTTCTTATTAAATGGGAAAGAATAAAAAAATAAACCAAACGTTCAACTCAGCATACTGTAAGAAGAGTAACAAAATAAGCATAAGTAAAGTAAAAGGAAGGCATTAATAATGACAGAAGCCACAATGAAATGAATTAGAAAACTATAGGCTCAAGAAATAAATTCAAGAACTAATTCTTTGAAAAGAGAATTTTCTGACAATTTTAATAAAGAAAAAAAGAGGTAAAGTTCAAATTTGCAACATTAGGAATGAGAATGGTATTATAACCCCAAATACCAAAGAGATTTTTGAAAATAAAGATAATGCAGGGCAAACTTGTAGTGGAGAATATTAAGATACTAGTTAAAACATTTGAAAAAGTGTGACATGAGACTAGACAGTGTCATGCATTGAACAGAAAACCTGGAAACAGAACTGTATAAGAAATTAGAATGTAATCTATATGAAATTTCAAACTAGTGGGGAAAGGCTAGATTGATCAGTATATGGTATTAGGACCACTGGCTAACTCTAATGAAGATTAAATAAAGTCCTTCCATCTCGCCAAAATAAATTCAAGGTTAAATATATATTAAAAGTGAAGAAAAGGACATGAATTTGCTAGAAGAAAATAGAAGTGAATGTTTATTTAATCAGAGGATGACGAAGGTCTTTTTGAGCATGACACCAAAGCCAGATACTGGATAGGAAACTGCAGGTAGATTTACTACAGGAAAATGAAAACTTTTATACATTAACAACCACTATAGATAAAATTATAATACAATTTACACACTTGAAAAAAATTGCAACATATATGATAAAGGATTCATACTCCTTTGTAAAAATAGAATTTCAGTCTTAGAGAAAAGTTCCAAGAATAGTATATAGAATTCCTGTATATCCTTCACTCAGATATTCCAAATGTCAATATTTTCTGCATTTATTTGCTGTATTCTCTCTCTCCTTGTCTTCTCCCTCCCCTCTCTACCCAAACTCATTCTCTTTCTGTGTTCCTCCCTCTGTCTCTCCATACACGCACATACGCACACCATCTTACTTTTGCTGAACTGTTGGAGAGTGACTTGCAGACAATGATTCTCCTTTACCTCTGCATACTTTAGTGTATATTTCCTAAAAACAAGGAATTCTCTTACATAATCAGAGCACACTTATCAAAATCAGTAACTTGATATTGATATAGTGTTATTGTCTAGTGTGCAGATCTCACTGAATTTTTGCCAGTTGTCTTAATAATGTCCTTTATAGCAAAAGAAGATTTAACATCATGTGGCGTGTTCAGTTGTAATGTCTCTTTGGTCTTCTCTTATCTGGAAAATCTCCTAAGCCTTTATTTGTATTCACAACATTGACATTTTTGAAGTGTGCAAGCCTGTCATTTTGTAGAATGTCCCTCAGTTTGGGTTTATTTGGTGTTTCTCGTGATTAGTTTTAGGTTAAGCATTTTGGGCAGGAGTCCCACAGAAGCAATTCTGAACTCTTAGTGCATCGTTTCAGGAGGGCGCATGCTGTTACTTACTCCCATTACTGGTGATGTTCGCTTGCATGGTTTTGTTAAAATGGTGTCTGCAAGGTTTCTCCACTGTGAAATAATTAACAACCATCCTATGGGGATATACTTTGAAACTATGTAAATATCCTGTTTAGGGGCTGGCCTCGTGGCCTCGTGGTTAGAGTTCCATGCCCTCTACTTCAGTGGCCCTTGTTCGTGGGTTCAGATCCCAGGTTCAAACCTACTCCATTCATCAGCCATGCTGTGGAGGCATCCCACATATAAAGTAGAGGAAGATTGGCGGAGATATGAGCTCAGGAACAATCTTCCTCAAGCAAAAAAAACAAGAGGAGGATTGGCAATGGATGTTAGCTCAGGGTGAATCTTCCTCACCAAAAAAAAAAAAAAAAAAAAAATCCTGTTTAGAACCAAAAATTTGGAAATACTCCAATGTTGGAGGTTGGGTAGATAAATGATGGCATACACAGTGGAATACAATACAGCTATTTAAAATAATGTTGTAAAGGGATGTTTAGATTGTGGCAAGATGTTTATTGTGTATTGTTTTTTTTTGTGAGGAAGATTGTCGCTGAGCTAACATCTGTGCCAATCTTCTTCCATTTTATGTGGGATGCCGCCTCAGCATGGCTTGACAAATGATGCTAGGTCCACGCCTGGGATCTGAACCTGCAACTTGGAGCCACCGAGTGGAGTATGTCAATTTAACCACTATGCCACTGGCTGACCCCTATTGTGTATTTTTGTTTTCTTTGAGGAAGATTGGCCCTGAGCTAACATCCGTACCCATCTTCCTCTACTGTATATGTGGGATGCCTGCCACAGCATGGCTTGACACGCGGTGCATGTGTCCACACCCGGGATCCGAACTGGTGAACCCGGGCTGCTGAAGCAGAACGTGCGAACTTAACTGCTACGCCGCTGGGCTAGCCCCCCCTATTGTGTATTTTTAAGTGAAACTGCAAGCTGATTACAATGCAGTGGGTACGCTATTGTCCTACATTTTACACATACATCCTCCAAGCCTGGACGGATATATGCTGCTGCAGGTTGGGTTCCCCAGAAAGCAGACTCTGAAACAGATGTGAGCATGAAGGACGTTTATTAGAGAGTACTTTTAGATTCAACCCCTGTTTGTGGGAAAGGAACAAAACATGGTTGGGCAGAGGGAGTAGTTGGGCTGAAGGGTGGCCACAACCAGTTGTCATCTGACTCCATGGGGATAGCTCTTCCTAGCTGTCCTGAGTTGAGGAAAGGGATAAAGTCGAGGAAAAGGGGACTCTTTAAAACCGCAGCGCAATCAGGCATTGTATGCAGACCGGCCCTGGTGAGGGACTCTGACTTTCTGGTAGGTGCCTCTCCTCAGCCAAGGAAATTCCCAAAGAGGGCTGAAAGCTTCAAGCTGACAGCCACGACCTTCCCAATCCTTTGGGGGATAAATCTTTTTGTCCTGAAGGGGGGATCTTGGTGGCACGGCACAGCATCCATGACATGCGCCATGAGGTTCCTGATGTAATTACAAATTATTTGTATTTTCTTTTTTTGCCTTTCTGTGTTTTACACATATTCTACAATAAACAGATGCAATACTTAGAAACAAATCAGTAAATTTTTTTTCAAAGAGAAAATAGCTGCACTGCTTGGAAAAGAAATGCTTGTGGTCCTGGGACTTGAATATTTCTTTAGAGGTAGAATGGCCTGGTGGGCGTTGGTGCTGCGTGAAACTGGTTTCAGAGCCACTCAGGTTTATGGCCTCCTGCCGTAACCCCTAATATCTTAAAATCCCAGAGTTTCAGATTCCTCATCTGTAGCGGGGGGAGGCTGAGAGTGTGGTAAAGAAGTGGAGGTTAGAGGGTAGATAGCTGATAGCTATTCTGAAGGAATGTTGTGAATGTGACAATTAGAGATAATATTCCTGAAATGCCTGACACATAGTAAGACCTCAATAAATGATAGCCATTATATGTTCATGTATTTAGAATATAAATTATGTTAAGGCCTCTGATTTTTCTATTTGTTTAAAAATACTATCTACACATTTGATATCTTCCCAGAAGTTCTCCCTCCACTGAAAGCTAGAACAGTTAAAAAACAGCATTTGTTTTAGAAGTATTCAATTTTAGAATCTCTTAGGAATAGAGGCCAGGCATTCTCTCGCTATTTGCTTAACCCTTTATTTTCAACTGAATGTTCATTTATCAAACAAATGAACTGAGAGCAAGGGAGAAGTGATAGATTGTGTTCTGTCATGTATAGAACAACTTTCTAGATTGAACGGTATATAATTTTTCTTGGTTTTGTTCAATACTACACTCGATTTAAAAATGTCCCTTTAATACCATGTTTTAGGCATTATAGTATAATCAACCATCTGTACAAAATTTAAATCTTCGTGGCTACTTGTGGAAAAATTTGGAAGAAAGCACAAGGTGGCCAATTAAAAGCAAATGATTTGAGTGCAGCGTTGGTATACTGGGCAATATTAATTGCAATTGAAACTTAGAAAATTTAACTGTGATTTTTACGCCATGCACTCCTTGCCACTTTTGCTACCTCTGTGAACATTCTAGCCTACTTTCTATTCCATAAATTATTTTCCCTTTCAGGCATTTAATTCTCACTTTAAGTCATTGACTTGAGCTGCTGAAAAATAGAATAAAATTTCATTTTGGTACCACTTTATTGCTCTATTTATCTGATACACTCAATAGTGCTCTTTAATCCAACCTAAGGATTAATGGTGGGAAGGACTGCTCCTAGGTTTCAAACCTAGTACTATATAGTGATGACCATCTGTGCTGGAGAGCTTTGCCCCTTTTCAAAAATTACTAGGCTATAAAAGTTCCACTCAATTTGACTGTAGCCACAACTGACTATTTTAGAAAGGACTGACTAATTAATTTAGTTGAACAACTGGGCACTTTGTTAAAAAACAAAGCAAAACTATACTAAACTATACTCAGACAAAATCTTCCTTCGAATCAGTTGTTTGAAATTACAGAGAAGCAGAGACCTTTCAATGCCTTTTGCAGTTTGAGTACATTCTGGTAGCATCATATATGCATAGGATACAATGTTACTAACTTCTCTTTGTGATGGTTAATTTTATGTGTCAATTTGACTGGGCCACAGAGTGGCCAGGGAGTTGGTCAAACGTTATTCTGGGTGCTTTAAATTTTCTAAGCTTTAATTGCAATCAGTATTGCCCAGTATACCAAAGCTGCCCTCAAATCATTTTCTTTTAATTGACCACCTTGTGAGGGTGTTTTTGATTGAGATTAACATTTAAATTGTTAGACTGAATAAAGCAGATGCCCTCCCTAAGGTGGGTGGGCCTCATCTAATCAGTTGAAGACCTGAATAGAACAAAAAGGCTGACCCTCCCTTGAGTAAGAAAAATTCTTCCTGCCTGACAGCTCCTTTGTGGGTTTTTCTTTTTTTTTTTTTTGTGGCTAGAATACTTAAGATGAAATCTACACTCTTAACACATCTTTAAGTGTACGATACTGAATTGTTAACTATAGGTACTATGTTGTATATCAATTATATTTCAGTAAAGCTGTTTCAAAAGAGAAGAATTTTTTCTGCCTGGCAGCTTTCAGACTAACATGTTGGCTTTTTTCCTGTCTTCGGACTCGAGCTGAAATGTCAGCTCTCCTGGGTCTCTAGCTTGCCGATTCAACCGACAGATCTGGAGACTTGCCAGCCTCCATAACTGCATGAGCCAATTCCTTATAATAAATCTCTTTCTATAGATATATGCATCCTATTGGCCTGCATCTCTGGAGAATCCTCACTAATACACCATTATAATAGTGTAATTAGTCATATGGTGTTTCTAATGTACCATTCACTGGTGTTGGTGTATTAAAATATAAACAAAACTTTAATGCTCACAACAGCCTTATGAGTGAGGCACAGTTTTTGTGCCCATTTTTAGACAGGGAACTCAGACTTGGGAAGTGTAAACAACATAAAAAATGCCACACTGCTAGTAAGCGTTGAGGCAGGTGTTCAAACCCAGGCTGCCCCATTCTAGAGATACGAGGCTTCCCAATATGCTACATTGTGCGTCTTTCCTTTTGAAAATCACAGCAGGGAATCTTAGGAGAAAGTGACTGAGTGTATTTACCAAGTATCTTCCTGGGTCCTCCCTTTAATGGATGTTAGCTATTGAACACGTGAGTTTGTGTGTACTCTCTAGTGGAATTTGTGTTGCACCTTTAGGCCAAAAGTTTAAGCCATTGCCTGACTCAACTGTCTTCATAACGGCCCTGGGAGGAAACATACACAAGTGTTATCTCCTTTATGAAACTGTGGCCCGAACGTGAAAGGCAACGCACATCAAGCTGACTGAGCCTCAAGATGGCTGATTCTTGGATAGTAGAATTTTCCACTGTGTGTAGGCCTAGTGCATTGAATTGAGCTCAAATAATTGCAAACACTGGGTCATTTAGGCTAAATCTAGACATTTGAGGCCAAATATATTGCTAAGTATTATTGAACTTGCTTTATGCTTTGAATGGGTCCTCAGTGAGCCTTCGAGGAAATCAGTCATTATTCCTTTCTAATGCTGTATAATGGATTGATTTTGTTGATATAAAAGTAATCAGCTCATCATTGAGTGTCCATACCCTCTATTACAAACACCCCAAATCAAGTTTTTGTGATTATGAGTTGGCAAGAATATAAAGTTCTGGATAGTTTTCACTGTGCTGGAGTCAGGCCACTTGTGTTTCAGCATGGAACAGTTATAACTTTGTGAATTGCTATATTTTGTGCCCAAGAGAAGCTTAAAATACTGCAGACATTTTTTCCTGACTCCTCCTCTGCAACGATGAGACTCAGATTGAATTTGAAACTTTATCAGGATCTTAGTTTTTTTTACTTTCAAGAACTGACCTATTGGTCACTGAATGGCCTGCATTTCTGAATTCCAGAGAAGCAAATAAAACTTTGCTTGTGTTTGAAACTGCCCTTGGATAGGTGGGCACAAGTGCATCTTATGATGACTAATCAGTTTGTTTTAGAAATGCATGCAGATTTACTCCTTCTAAGTTGCATGGTTGTTTCTTCCTTTCTTTTTTTTTTGAGGAAGATTAGCCCTGAGCTAACTGCTGCCAATCCTTCTCTTTTTGCTGAGGAAGGCTGGCCCTGAGCTAACATCCATGCCCATCTTCCTCTACTTTATATGTGGGACGCCTACCACAGCATGGCATGCCAAGTGGTGCCATGTCCGCACCCGGGATCCAAACCGGCAAACCCTGGGCCGCCAAGAAGCAGAACATGCGAACTTAACTGCTGCGCCACTGGGCCGCCCCGTTTCTCTTTTTTTTTTTTTTTTCAAAGATTTTATTTTTCCCTTTTTCTCCCCAAAACCCCCCGGTACATAGTTGTATATTCTTCGTTGTGGGCCCTTCTAGTTGTGGCATGTGGGACGCTGCCTCAGCGTGGTTTGATGAGCAATGCCATGTCCATGCCCAGGATTTGAACCAATGAAACACCGGGCCGCCTGCAGCGGAGCAGGTGAACTTAACCACTCGACCACGGGGCCAGCCCCCCCGGCATGGTTGTTTCTTGATGGCAGTGTTTGCCTGAATGGACTGAAAATACATGGGGAAGTCAGAATGTATAACCGCCTTGAACACGTTTCCTGAAAGCCTAGTAAGTTCTCATTTCTCTTAGGTGAAAGAAGAGTTGGCTGCCTCATTGACTGCGGCAGGCAGAGTCAGCCGTAAGGGCACTTGGTCATCTAGGTATCTTAGGCTGTGCTAAATAGAGTAAAAAAATATAGTGCCTCAGATTAAACCATGAATGATTAAAATTCCTCTAGAAGACTTCTCAGTGTTAGTTAAAACACGAATACCCTGGACAGATGTAATGCTACTGCCGTCACTTTGTATATGCATGTTTGCAGTGGTGGATGGGATTTTTTCTTCATAGACAGTTAGCCTGCATTTGGGGTGTGTGATCAACAGAGAAGCGGGGGAGAGGGTACTAAGATATTGGTGCCTCGTAAATCCCCCGCGCTCTACCAAATGTTTTATATATGATTATTTCATTCAGTGGACATCACAATTTTACAGTTGAAGCTGCTCAGGTAAGAGAATGTCTCTTCCTCTCAGCATCCATGTTAACAGTTCTTAGGAACCCAGTAGCTCTGTTGAGGCTCTGTGTCCATTTCTGAACTGTCTTTGAGGGCAAGGAATTGGCGTCCTGTGCTTGACCAAGCCTTGTCCTGGTTCCACACATGTGGCGGAAGTTGTGGCAAGATTAAATGGACCAGAAGCACATGCTATGGGTTCCCCAGAGGGAAAAGCAGAGCAATGAAGGGAAGACTGGTAAGACAACAAATTGTAGAAGATCTGGATGATAAAATGTGAAGTTTGCTTTAATGGACATATATTAAAGTAAGTTGAAGACAGAGATAATAAAAGTAGAAGCAGAAATTAATAAATATAAAAAATAAAACCAATCAGTAGAACTGAAAGCTAATTCTTTGAAAGTGCTGATAAACCAGAAAAATCCCAGGGGAAGAGGAATCATGGGAAATTGCACAAATAATATTGTAAATGAAAAGAGAGTATAAGGATACAAGAAATCATAAAAATCATAAATAATTTTAGGATGAAATTGTGTATTGGATACCTTGTGTGCTTCACCTCTTGTGCACTAACTCACTTTTTACTCTAGTCATTGCTGTGGCAAACAGATTTGCACAAGTGTGACCTAATAGTTGTAGCCACTTCATCTTAGTTTCTTTTTTATTTTTTTCTTGGTGAGGAAGATTCGCCCTGAGCTAACGTCCATTGCCAATCTTCCTCTTTTTTTCCTTGAGGAAGACTAGCCCTGAGCTAACATCCATGCCAGTTTTCCTCTACTTTGTATGTGGGATGGCTCCACAGCATGGCTGATGAGTATAGCAGGTCCACGCCAGAGATCTGAACTTCCGAACCTGGGCCGCAGAAGCGGAACACACGGAACTTAAACTACTTGGCCACGGGGCCAACCCCCTCATCTTACTTTCTGATGTGTGGAAGCCCATAGCACTCATATGCATATGCAATCTGAAAGAGGAATTCAATAACCCAGGGGCCATCCTTCACCAATGAGGAGCAGGAGCCATTGGGTGAACGGTGAACAATTCTGAGGGTCATTCTGTGTGGCTTCTCATAGGGTCACTCGTGGAATCTAGCCCTAGTTGGCCACAGTAGTGATCAACTCAATAACACAACCTTGAATAGGCTTTTCTTCCATCCTTTTTCACTCCTTTCCAGTCCCACATACCCATTCCCTGTGGTCATGTTCCCCAAATATATTGTCTGCACACAAGCTCTTGTTTCAGGCTTCACCATATGGGGAATAATCCCAGGCTTAAACACTTACTAAATTTTCCTGAGAAGTAAATATTATCAGAGTGAAGCCAGAAGAAATAGAAAATCTGAATAAACTGATTATCATTAAAGAAATTGAACTGAAATTAAAAAAAAAAAATATGGCCCTCACTCCCACTCCATTCTAAAGGTGTCAGGCCCAAGTACATGTGATTTTTACCACACTTTCAAAGAACAGATAGTCCCTATTCCATACATAGCTTTCAACGTCTAGAAAATAAAGATATGCTCCCCAATTCACTTTATGAAATTATTAATAACTTATTACTGAAAAATAGACAAAGTGTAGCAAAAGAAGATTATAGTTCGGTCTCTTTTTGGAGCACAAATACAAAAATCCTAAATAAAGCATTAGAAAATTGAGAGAAATATAACAATATATAATGAGGTTGAAAATGATTCAATAATTTAGTAATTCAAGTGTCCTGATTCAGCAATTCAAATTTAGGTATATAACATAGAGAAATTGGTGCATATATGCACAAGGTTAGTTGCTAACCCAATTTTTACAATACCAAAAGCAGGAAACAAATGTTTATCGTAGTGAATGGATAAGTGATGATGTCTTGATGAGATGGAATAGTATATCGCAGTTAAAATGAATGGACATTGTATAAGTAACTGGTAAATTGGCATACGTTAATGAGCTAGATTTTTATATATCAGCATGGATAGATCTCAAAAACATAATGTTGAGTAAGAAAAATGAGCTACAGAATGATGCATATGATATTTAACTTTTTTTAGATAGCCCAAATAATATTGCATTTTTTTTTCATGAAAATGCTTACAGTGTGTAAGAATAGGATGGGAAGGATACACATCAAATTCATGATTATTGATAGTTATGGGGAGGGAGGGAGGGGAATTGGTTTGGGGAGTGATACAAAAGGACTTCAACTCTATCTGTTGTATTTTATTTATTTTCAAAAATAGAAGTTGCTCTGCAGTTATGGAAGGGGGATAATTATACTTGTGTTGTATTGTCCTTTGTAATTTTCTACATATTTTCATCATAAAATTGCAACCCTGATTGGCAAATAACATTTCAATGTTATATATTCAAGTAGCACTTACAGTTCATTAGGAAAATGAGAAACATTCTGTCATCAATAGAAAAATGAGCAAATATTTAAGAAGAAATATAAAAATTCAGAAATATAAGTAACTACTGCTCACATGAAATGAATACTTCACTACTGACCAAGAAATACAAATTAGAGTTACAAGATCACCATTGGCTTCTTTAACTTAAGCCACTGAAGTGTGTGTGTGTTGTGTGTGTGTATGCATGTATCTATGTATCTATCTACCTACCTACCTACCTACCTACCTACCTATCATCTATTTAATACAGCATTGGTGAGGAAAGTGCGTACACTGCTGATGATAGTGTAAAACCTTTCCTGCAAGGAATTTGGTGATATTTACTAATTCTCCTAGTAATTTGTGCAAAGGAAAAAAAAGCCAGTGATGTATGAAAAGAGATATGTTTATTATAGTTAGTTATAATAATGAAAAATTGGAGGTAGCTTAAATGGCCTACAGTAGGTCGTTGTTTAAATACCTTATGGTCCATTTATACCATGGAATTCTATGTGACTATTTAAAATTAGAATTACATCTATGGATGGGGAAAATTTCTGTAATGTAGTCTGAAGTGGGGGAAAACATATTACGAGTCCATATGTATACTACATAAAGCATGCGTGCACATGTGCTTGCACACACACACACACACACACACACAATGTACACATACTGGAGGGACATGCACCAAAATGTTGATACTTGTAATTTCTGAGTTTTTGGATAATGAATGGTTTTTATAATGTTATTTGTTCTTTTCCAATATTCCAAATTTTCTGTGATCAGAGAAAAAACCTGCTCCTAAAGTGTTAATATAATTCTTGTCTAGTACATCTTTAGTAGGGCATACCCTGCAATACACATTGCCATTTACTGTTAGTTTTTAGACAGCTATCAACTATTTTAGCAGACGAATGGCTAGATTATTATCCAATCCAGCACTGTATATAGGGTACCTAACTCAGGCCCATTTTCTCAGTGGGCACCTTGTTTTGCTTAAATAAATGCTACTAAAGGCCTTTAGTCCATTAACACTTTAAGACTGTAAATAGTGGTAAAATTCTCCCTTTCACAGACACTCTACCTTTCAATTATCCACAGGAAAGGAAATGAAATTTATTTGATATTCAGCTAGGGTCTCAGTCATTTCCAGAGAAAAGAGGATGATAGTGGACTAAATTGCTGAGTCTTAACAAGTTGAGTAAAATTATTCTCAAAGGCTGTGCTTGAATATTGTAATAACTAGCTAGTACTCCTGCTATCATCTATCACATATTGGGGTAGCCCCTTATAGTTCCATAAACTGTTGGAAATTGTCTAATTCTACTTGAATGAAATACCTAATAAGGTTTGGGGAAATTATATAAGATACTCAGAGAAATCTTGCTTTATAAAAAGAAGAGAAAGAAAAATTTAAGTACTTAATATTATTAATAATCAGACACTTTAGATGTATTTAAGAATATCTCCTAAAATATGATAATCCATGTAAAATAACTATTCATATCTATTGTTTGTGATAAGGCACAAAGAGGATGTTGATAAAGCAATCTAATTTAGATTATAAGCATTTCAGAAATGGTGGTAATATAGTAAGCAATATCTCATCTAGCATGAGGTGTTCCAGTTAATGTCATCTTACCTATTTTAGTACTCAGTTTTATTGGTTTAAACTATTTTGTCATTTAAAAAATCTTTTTACAATATAACATGCACTTGGCAAGGCTCAAGCAATGGATATATTAATAGGACATAATCTCTTATGATTTTGGCTTATAGTTATTGACTTCATTCCTGGTTACCCCACTGAACTAGGAGTTCTCTGTGGGAAATTATACATCTTATTCTTTTTAATATGTAGCATTTCTTAGTATATAATAGGCACTTAATAAATGTTGAATGAATAAAAATCTCTTTTTAATATTCTACTGCCTTTCTTTGCTGTTAGCTGTCACATCTTATGGGTGTCTGCTATTTATCCTTCCGATCTGATTTATGTTCATTCATTTATATATCTGTGCCTGCTATGTGTAAGGTTCTAGGTAAAAGCTTTGAGAGACACAAAGATGAGCAACACATGGAGCTTTCCCTCAAGGAGCTTAGAAAGCTTCCTTTTTAGTTGGAGCAGTTGGACGTATAAGACGTGTATAAAAATACCTATAATAAAAGCATGCGATAAGTGTCAGACACTAGTGGGAAACTGGACAAATCAAATAGCCTTTTCCTAGTCCTCATTACCTTGACCTTTCTGCAACCTTTACGGGGCTTTAAAGGATGGAGAAATGGTTCTTTATCGAACATAAATGAAGAAACTGATTGTGAGGAATAAGATAAGTTAGACATGGATCCTGCCAGCAAAGAGCTTCCAGGCTGGTAAGGAAGATAACACATTTACATAAATAGCTAGAATAATAAGGAGAAATTCTAAGTGCCATGAGAAAAGACCGGATAATAAGCTGTGGGAACTCAGGGGAAGGAGAGCTCATTTTGAGTTTTAGTCTTATGAGATAAGTATGTGCTTTCTGACAACTGACCTCTCAGAGGTCTTTCTCTCTTTTATAAAGGTTTGTGGCATTTTTTTTTTTCCTGATGGTTGAAGTTACTAGAAATCTGTTCTCTGGGTAAGTGACATGTTACTCTATAAGCCTGTTTTGGAAAGAGATACATTTATGTGCAGGGGCAGAGAAATAGAAGGAAGAAGGAAATCTAAGAACAAAAGGATAGATTCTGGTAGGAATAGGATTTCTTCCTGAATGCAGCCCCTATTGGGGGAGTAAATCATTGGAGGTGGAAAGAGTTACTTCTTTCCTGTGTATGAAGAGAGACAAAAATCAATATAGATGTAGCTGATAGAAAACAGCAATGTGATCAATTTTATAAGTTTCACATGGAAAATCTATGTCATTGGTTTATAATTACTGTTCATCTTTATATTCTGTATATGGGATTCTGTAGTTAGAGAAACAGATAATAAGACAAAAGCAGTAAATGAACATTTTAGACTAGCCAGGTTAAAAATAGTTACCATTCGGAGTACGAAGATCAAATCTTTTGGTAAAATAGCAACCCACAAATTGATTGAAAGCAGGTTAGTTTACTTCATTGTCAGGAATTATCCCCTGAACATGACACTTTTCTGAGGGAGGGTGGTACTTTGAGTGGGAGAATTGGTCAGGCTGGCTATTATCTGTGCAGAAGGATTGAGGTTTGCAAAAACAACATCTGGCACAATTAAACTTGACTGCCAAGGTAGAGCCAACAGTGAAGGCTAAGAGTGTAATAAAATTTTACTCATGTAGGCAGAACCACTGTACCAGAAACAGCAAAGTGAACCAGAAGATAGGTAATGTGAATATAATTCAGTCTAAAAAGTCAATGAGACTGACACGCTACATTATTTTGGGAAGTTTCAAAGACCAATGTGACATAGCCTTTTTCTCAACAAATCCACATTGTTAAAGGTTCAAGGTGTTATTGGAAGAAACGATAATGATAGATATTAGTGCATAAAGAACTGTGGGTTTATGAAATAAAGCACGTTTATATTTGAACTCCTAAAGGTAGACTAAAAATGGCCACAGACTGAGGATTGTATATTGCTATGCACTGCCATGTCCACTGTCCATTCCTTGTGTTGAGAGCATAAACACTTAGCAGTTGGCATGGTGCTGCCTGTTCATTCAGAGAGGTGCCAGCAGTGATCATTACAATAATGTAAAGTATAATTTATTCATTTTGCCTTTCGAATAATGTTTGATCATTGAGTATTAAAATTATTTTAATTGATGGGGAAATTATAAAAGAATAGCATTACGACAAAAGCCCCCTTTGTCTTTTGATATTTTGAAAACCTTAAAGATAGTGGTAAAATCTATCATCCCAGACTAAATATGTGTAGTTATTGTACACTTTCTTTCCCTTTTTTGTTTTTTGTGAGGTAGACTGGCCCTGAGATAAAATCTGTTGCCAGTCTTCCTCTTTTTGCTTGAGGAAGATTGTCCCTGAGCTAACATCTGTGCCAATCTGCTGATCTTCTTCTATTGTATGTGGGATGTTGCCACAGTGTGGCTTTGACGAGCAGTGCCAGGTCTGTGCCCGGGATCTGAACCCATGAACCCCAGGTCTCTGAAGCAGAGCGCACGAACTTAACCACTATGCCACTGGGCCAGCTCCACTTTCTTTCCTTTTTTGACTCTGTGTGTTTTGAGGTAGTTTGGGAAGTATACTAAAGGGCTTAAGAAATTTTAAAGCTTTGCCACTTCTAATTTTATTATCTTTGGAAAATCGCTTAGTCTCTTTAGGCTTTCGTTTCCTCACCTATCAAATAAGGGAGTTGTTGGAATAATGATCTCTAAGGCCCTTTGCAGCTCTAACATTCTGTGGTTCTGTGCTCGTACAAAGATTCCTTTTTTTTCATGAACATCTCCTCTGTGAGGTTTAAGAGAGTTTAGTTTGAAGTTCCACACCAATTTAAAGACGTCTCCCAAGAACGAAAGCACCTTATAGTGTTTATTACATCATACTGAACTTCTTTGCCACCCTTTCTAGAGTAGTCTGAGAGCCTTGAAGGCAAGGGCATTCCTTCATCAGCTGGCACAATGTCTGGCACATAGTGATCTTTCAATAAATGCTAAATGGATGAACAGATAAATAAATGGCTATTTACGGCTATGACTTTGATTACTTAAATTTGTGCCTCTCTGCTTAATCCTTGTTCTTTCTTACAAGTCAGTTGTATCAAATGAAGTTGTTGATACGAAAGTGCTTTTGAAACCTTAATCATGCTACATAAAAGTAAGGTTGCGTTATTATTATTTTTCATAGTGGATTAAGAAGCTTGAGTTGCTCAAAAGTTTTGAGTTTTGTTTCTCCTTAGTCCACCTCTCATTTCCTAACGTAATTGTTAATTGTTGCTTTTAAAGTTTTTTTAATAACAAAACCATTTTTTTAAATATTCTGTTTTTCAATTTGAAAAATCTGTAGGGACAAATTCCAGATAGCTTTAGAAATGCTGAAATTTCCACCATTTCTGAGGAAAAGTCACATTATGAAAATAAAAGAGGAGTCATCTTGCTTTTTCTTTCTAGGAAAATTTAATATGAGAACCATCCATTTCACTCAACTTGTCAATATGCTTCCCTAGAAACTCTGCAATAATTAGGCTTCCCCAGAAGTAAAACGAATGGGATTTTGGCTACTCTCCAGTGGCGTGAACTGTCAGTTATGAGTGGCTCATGATGCGACTAGTAAAATTATGCAAGTGTGCTACTCATACGAGATAGAAATTAAAGAATCAAAGTAGCTACACGGAACTTCAGAAATGCTGTTGTATTAATCTTCTAATTAAAAAAGAATATGCATTCAAAAACATAAACCTTGATAGGAATTTGAATATTGTACTGGATGCATATGTATATTTGAATATTATACTGGATATATCCATATATATCCATATCCATGTATATCCAGATATATCCAGTACAATATTAATGACATATGAATATGTTTGGCAGTTGTGTTCATATTCTAGAGGTGATAATATTGGTAGGAGAACAATAGATCTCTAGAGGGTTAAGACATTTCATATCCCTTATAAATATCTCATTTCCTGATTATTGCAAAGAAATATTGTCAGGATTGTATCATTATTCCAAACCAATAAGATAATTCGGTTTTTAAATTATCAGACTTATATCATGAACACAGACTGGCTGACTGACTGAATGTGTCATTTTTCAGACGTGTTTGGCAAATGAAGATACAGTGTTATCTTTCAACAGTGGATACTGTATTTCAGTAATAGAGCTTTCAATAATTAATAAATTGTCCCTATGTCTTTAAGGAAGGGCCTTCCAAGTTGTCATTACTAGGTGAAATCACATGTTATGAAGCATTGTTTTAAAACCCAGTTCATGTTGGATATTATTAGAATTTTTAATATATTTGGGTTAATCCTTAACTAACATTGAGGGCAGAAGCTCTGTTCTATTTATCTTGTCTAGCTTCTTGGTCATAATAGATGCTCAATATATATAGTCTACGTCCAATGTAACATTGCTTCTCCATTAGTGAGAACTCTCTTGAAAGTAAGAGAAACAATTCAAATGAGCATGAGAATAAATGGAAACTTACGGTTTTATATTAATGAAAATCCCAAAAGTGAACCTGTGTTCAGGTAATACTGGGGGAATCAATATTGCAGGGTCATCTCTCTCTCTCTTACGTATTGTATTCTTCAGGGTTCTCCAGAGAAACAGAACCAATAGGATATATAGAGATATATATAAGAGGAGATTTATCGTAGGAATTGGGTCATATGATTACAGAACACGAGAACTCCCACAGTCTGCTGTCTACAAGCTGGAGACCCTGGAAAACCAGGTCTGTCCTTCAGCAGGGGTACTAATGCAGTCCATACTAATGCTTCAGAACCAGCAGAGCCAATGATCTAAGTTCTGGTTCGAGGACCAGGAACCGGGAGCCCCGATTTCCAGGGGCGGAGGATGGATGGCCCAGGTCAAGCAAAGAGCAAATTTGCCCTTCGTCCTCCTTTTTATTCTAGTCAGGCCTTCAAGGGATTGAATGATGCCCACCCACATTGATGAGGACAATCTTCTTTACTCAGTCTACAGATTTGAATGCTAATCTCTTCCAGAAACACACTCACAAATAATGTGTTACCAGCTCTCTGGGCATCCCTTCGTCCAGTCCATTTGACACAACATTAACCACCATAAATATATATAGATATATTTTTTTCTTCTGTCTCCGTCACCATTTTTCAACTCTGATTAGCTCTCTTTGACTTCATTCTTTCCCGCTGCAGACAGGTTTTCTCCAAATGGCAGAGACTATGGCTATAAGCTATTAAGCAGCTCCACGTCTCCAGGAAGGAATCTGGGCAGCTTCACTTGTTTGCATATCCGTCCCTGCCCCCATCACGATAGTTAATGAGAGGAGAGCCCCAGATGCTTTTCATCATCTCCACCACTCACTAGTATCAGTCTCTTTGATTTTATCAGTTCTAATAGGTTTGTGGTGGTTATATATTTTTTAAAATGAGGAATGTATAGTGAATGTTGTTTTTTGCTTCTATTGCAGTTGTCAAAAAATGACTTATTCGACCTGTTAGCATGATGTATTATATTGATAGATTGCCTAGCAGTGTATCTTCCTTGCATTCCTAAGATAAACCTTACTTGATCATGGTGAGTGATTCTTTTATTACTGAATTTTCTTTGCCAGGGTTTTATTCAGGATCTTACATCTCTGTTCAGAAGTGAAATGATTTTTTTTGGAAGTATAATCATCAGGATTTGTTATGAGTGTTACTCTAACTTTGTAAAATACATTGGGTATGGGGCTGGCCTGGTGGCGCAGCAGTTAAGTGTGCACGTTCAGCTTCAGTGGCCCGGGGTTCACTGGTTCGGATCCCGGGTGGGGACATGGCACCACTTGGCACCCCAAGCTGTGGCAGGCGTCCCCCATATAGAGGTGAGGAAGATGGGCACAGATGTTAGCTCAGGGCTAGTCTTCCTCAGCAAAAAGAGGAGGATTGGCAGTAGTTAGCTCAGGGCTAATCTTCCTCAAGAAAAAAAAAATACATAGGGTAGCTATATTAAAACTTTTTTTTTTTTAAAAAAAAAGCGTAATCCTGGGGCCGGCCCCGTGGCCGAGTGGTTAAGTTCGTGCGCTCCGCTTCGGCGGCCCAGGGTTTCGCTGGCTCGGATCCCGGGTGCGGACATGGCACCACTCATCAGGCCATGCTGAGGCGGCATCCCACATAGCACAACCAGAAAGACCTGCAACTGGAATATGCAACTATGTACTGGGGGCTTTGGGGAGAAGAAGCAGAAAAAAAAAATGGCAACAGTTGTTAGCTCAGGTGCTAATCTTAAAAAAAAAGTATAATCCTCTGGCTTTGGAGAAACTTTGGAGATGCCAGATTTACTCTTAAAATATTCATATTTAGAATGATGGAGAGATCAAAAGCTTTATGGGTGATCTGAACCTTTCTTTCAGGATAGGTTTAACTAACACTGTTGAGGTAGGTCTTGGAAAATAGAGGCCTAGGCACTTTATTGAAGGTGAGTGGGAACAGCGTGACAGTGTGGACACAGGAGAAAAGAAGAGGAGTAAGAAGGACCTAATTAGAGATTCTAATTGCCTGTACTTGAAAGACTTTTAAGGTGATAGGCAGCTCTCAAATTTAGGAAGTTTCTATGGGCTGTCCTGAAATCCTACACTTAGGTGTTTAATTTTTACCTATATAGCCCATTTGATAGCATAGAAACTTCAAATACACTTAATACACCTTTTGACGAAGTTTTAATGTCCTGATAATTAAAGGCGATGCAATCGCCAAGTTCCTGCGAGCTGTGTATTTGTTTTGGTACGAACCGCTAGGAAGGCAGAGCCACAGGTTTGGGAAGAATGAAAGTTGATTCTTTATAAAGTCTCTGTGGGAAGACTCCTGAGGGCTGCAGATCAAAATGCGAGGCTTTTCCAATTATGAAGAGCTGACCGTGTCAGCCTGGGGTGTGCCCTTGTAAGATGCATTTCCAGAGGCCACGCGTCTCATATCCTCTAGGGGACTCAGCAGGGCAAGGTGCTCAGGGAGAGTGCAAACCTAGTGGCTGTGATTCTGGACAGATCGCCCCCAGCCTTGCTCCTCACCTCTTTTGTCTCTCGGGGTGACATTTCCTTCAGTCCCTTTGACCCGCCGCTCTTGCAGCTGCGTCACAGGGAAATGTGGAGAGAAGAGACTAGTTCGAAATTACAGAGTTTTTGGTGGGGAAATATGTCCCTAAGTTGATATTTTAACTATAGTACTGTGATTTTTTATATTTGCTATTCTAAGGTTCCAGGATTTTGCAGTTTTTCACTTTATATATATGAGAAGATTATAATCGGTACTTTTTGAACTCACTACGTGCTACACTGTGAAGTTCAATAAATAATTGTTGAATGAGTATAAGAATGATTGAAATAAACAATTTTATAATCTATTAGAACATCTCAATTATATGGTTTTAAATAACTTCTCCTAAGAAAAATATAAAAATAACTATTATGTATTCTAGATAGATAACTTTATGGATGTCTTCCTTCTCTTCATTTATCTCTTTTAAATACTTAGTATTCGATCATTTCTTTACCCCTGCTGTCTCTTTTCTCTTCCTTCACACATGCGCACACATACACATGCGTCTGTACATACATATATGTAGATACATACACACACGGGAATATACATATGCATGTGTGTGTACCTGTGTATATAATTATATAAATGGATGATCTTTCAATCCGACGTGTTTTTTCTTTCAGTCCCCCTCTCCATTTCTCTTTTCCCTTTTTTCTCTCCCTTTTCGACTTTCTCTTTCCGCATTCACCCTCCTAGAGTCCATATATCTCCGATTTCTCTCATTCCTTCACCACACCAGTTATTGATTCTCTCCTCCTTCATATTTCTCCAATGTCTCCTCATCTTTTTTTCTCTTTGTTAGTTCATCCATGTTTCTCCCTTAGTAGAAACAAACACACACACACACACAGACACACACCCACCCACCCACCCACACACACACACA